>NW_026943834.1:0-349124 GCF_035594765.1 Anolis carolinensis | reverse complement strand
ATAATAATAATAATACATCACACATGATGTTTTGGTGCTTAATTTGTAAAATCATAACCTAATTTGATGTGTAATAGGCTTTTCCTTAATCCCTCCTTATTATCCAACATATTTGCTTATCCAATGTTCTGTCGGCCCATTTATGTTGGATAAGTGAGACTCTACTGTACATGTAATAATAATAATAATATGATGATGTAATACAATGTAATAATAACTATAATTCACTATTATAATTGTATATTTATATTACATGCAATATTACTAATAATATTGCAATATAGTCTTATAATATAATATATTGTATGTATATTTACTTGTAAATTGACCTGAGTCCCCTTTGGAGTGAGAAGGGCGGGATATAAATGTCGCTAATAAATAAATAAATAAATAATAAATAAATATTAGTAAATGTTAGCCAGCAAGCTAAGACTATGGGTTCGAATCTGCACTCAGATATAAAACCCATTGGCTGGCCTTAGGAAAGTCACATTTTCATAGCCTCAGAGGAAGGCAATAAAATAGGTCAAGAAAACCTTGTGATGGTGTTGCCTTAGGGATAGAATAGGTAGGAAATGACTTGAAGGCAGACAACAGCCACAAGAAAGGCATTTAAATCTTTAAATAAGGGGACAAACTCATACAAGAAAAATAAATAAGGAAGAGATCATGGGTCAGAGGGCTAGATATGATGATTCCCATCCCTTCTACACCCGGAAAGGGGGAAACTCTTCGAACGCTCCCATCACAACCCACATTATTATTTTCTTTTGAAGCTTCCATCGTCAGGGAGGAGTCGGCCTTTTGTAGATCCAAATGGAGCGACACAAGGTTTTGCAGGATCTCCTCCTGAGAGAACAAAGCTCCATCTTGGAAGGCGATCCCTTCCGGGCCGAATCCGGCATGTTTGACGTCCTCCGAGTGTTGCCGGCACAGCTCTTCTTCCGAGTGGCGATGATATTCGGCCAGCTCTTTCAAGAGCCTGTCCCACTCCTTGGATCCTTCTAAGTTCGTGCCCTGGAAGAATTACAAGTTCTTCAGGTTAGCTTCACCTTGCTAAAGACACCAGGCTGCACACAGATCATAGTCTTTTGTGGTTTATTAGGAAATAGGGAAAAGATAGTTTATGAAAGGCAAAAGTTCAGTTACAAAAGATAGCTACAAAAACAAGGCTGTAGAATAAATCCATGAAACATTAGGCATGAAAAAAAGTCCTTAAAACGAAGCCAAAGTCCCAGAAACGAGGATACATCCAGGCTACAAGATAATACAGGAAAGCAGACTTGGTTCTTGATTCAAGCGAGGAAATTGCTTTGGTGAAGATTTCCCTCTCAGAAGACTGTTTTAATAGCATAACATGAAGGCATTTCTTGGCCCTTTGACCTCTCTCTTATTTGCTATTCTGAGACTTCTGCGCAACCCCGAAATTCCAGACGACTAGCGAAGCGGCTTTCGCTTTCAAGGCCAAAGGGCGTGTTTAGTGTTATCAAACTAAGGCTGGGAACCGCTCTCCCTTTCTGCTTCTTGCACTTGAAAACCATCATCAGTAACAACATAATTTCTTCCCTGCTCCTCATGTCCCACAACAGGAACACTCTGCACCTGAATCCCATAATTCCCATTAGAGTCATCTTGAAAGTCATCCTGAACCTGAATCCCATCATCTTGAAACTGCACCCCAGAATCCTCATCAGAGTCACACAAAGGCTGAGCCACAACACATGTAAGTCAAGAGAGGTAAGATAATATCATACCAAAAACGTTAACATACAAATGGGATGATGATGGCAATGCTTCTCCTCTTCAGCTTCCACATTAACCTCTGTGATCAAAACACCCATTTTGGTAAAAAAAATGTATCTCACCAGGTTCTTCTTCGGTCTGGATGATTCCCAGAAGCAAGTGATCATGTGGATCTCCTCGGCCATTAAGGACAGCTCAAGGTGCAACATTTCACTGCCGTGTTTCTCTAAGACGATCCTAACCGAACAAAAACCACACCAATATCATGTAAACATAAGAACCATGGGTAGAAAAAGGATCAGCTACTGGAAATGTACTTCAGAAAAAAATCTCCATGCAACTGATGAGGAGTTTTCCCGAGAAGCGAGATTAGGTTTGAGAATGGAGGGAGTGAAAAATAGACTAATTAGATGTTTTGAGAGAATCCGTGAGAAAACCTTGAAGCTCAGGTGTGTTTGGCATGATCTCATGGCTACTTGGTAGGGCTTAAATTAAGTGTTAGCTTTATGCCTCTTGGAGGAAATAATGTTGCCATAAGGATGAATGTTTACTTTTTTGCTTGGAAGACACCCTGAGTCCCCTCGGGGAAATAGGGCAGCCTATAAATAAAGTATTATTATTATTATTATTATTATTATTATTATTATTATTATTATTATTATTACGAAGAATTTATAACGACTGAGGTTCTTTCAGGCAGGGGGAATCTTTTTATCCCACCGCTGCCACCAATTTGCGAACAGCTAAGAGCGCTGCCACCAATTTGTAAAGATGCAACCACCAAAAGACTCAGAGAGGAGACCTTTTTAAAAAAAATTCCCTTTCTTTCTTCTTATTCACTTTAGATGGTAACGCAACTTGCTTTATAATATATGTGACAGAGGCTTAGATGTTGGAGGAACAATAACAAGTTTATTCAGGCACAGAGCTTAGTGGTTACAAAAGATGTTTCTCACTTAGAGGCACTTTTATTAACAGTTACAATACTAGAATGAGGTATGACAAACTCCCTAAAGTGTCATCTCTTTTACTTAAAGTAGTTAGAACTTCTTCCTCTGCTACTTTTAAACCGCAGTCACCCTGTGATATACGATCACAGATTCTCTGTTCCTTACCAGGACACAGACTACATTAAATAAGTCACCAAACTTATTTTAAACGGACTCAAAATTGAACAATTGAGTCTCCTTGATCCCTTCAACCTAGGATCAATCTTCCCTGTGCCTCATCAGAGCACAGACTGAATCCCTTTTTTAATCTCTGCACTTTTTCAAAAAAACGGCAGTTGGCTCCACCTACTTCTCCATGGCAACCAGCCTCTGAGTGCTGAGATGCAATAACTGTAATACTTACCCTTTTAAAACACAAACACACAATTAAACATAACATCTGTAAACCAAAAATTCATACTTCATTACAATTATTATTATTTCCTGTCTTGGCTCGCAAGTTCAAGTCTTCTCCTTCTGTCATTTCTCCCGGTTATTTATATTCAGATTGCAACATTATGGGTATAGGATCATAGGCTTATTTTAGGGTTATGCAAAGTACAACGTAGAAATCGTAGATGTAGGAGTGATATTATAATAAGGGGAAGAAGAGGAAGATAGAGAACCTTCTTCATCCATCCATCCATCCCTCTTACCTTGCCTGGATTTCTTGCAGGAGTTGGGACCTTTTTGGCGAGGCCACGGAAGGAGAGAGTGCTGCAGCAATAGGGACCCCTTCCTGCCTTGTTTGGACCCGAAATGCTTCGCCGGTCACTTCGGAGACCTTCAAGGTGCTTCTGGAGGAGTAGCCTTTGAGAAGAAGGAGAAGGTTTTGGAAACCACAAAGACACAAGATGGACAAGCAAACACAAGCAGAAATGGATAACAATGGGTGCGTCTACATTGTAGAATCAATACTGTTTGCTGCCAAGGAGTCCAGGGATTTGTACTTTGGCGCAGGACCAGAAAGTGGATTGCTGTGAGTTTTCCGGGTTGTATGGCCATGCTCCAGAAGCACTCTCTCCTGACATTTCGCCCTGAGAAGTTGTGAGGTCTGTTGGAAACTAGGCAAGTCAGGTTTACAGTAGAGTCTCACTTATCCAAGCCTTGCTTATCCAACGTTCTGGATTATCCAACGCATTTTTGTAGCCAATGTTTCCAATACATAGTGATATTTTGATGCTAAATTCGTAAATACAGTAATTGCTACATAGCATTACTGCGTATTGAACTACTTTTTCTGTCAAATTTGTTGTTAAACATGATGTTTTGGTGCTTAATTTGTAAAACCATAACCTAATTTGATGTGTAATAGGCTTTTCCTTAATCCCTCCTTATTATCCAACATATTTGCTTATTCAACGTTCTGCCGGCCCGTTTATGTTGGATACGTGAGACTCTACTGTATATATCTGTGGAATGATGTCCAGAGTGGGAGAAAGAACTCTGTTGGAGGCAAGTGCGAATGTTGCAACGGGCCACCTTGATTAGCACCGAATAGCATTGCAGCTTCAAAGCCTGGCTGCTTCCTGCCTGGGGGAATCCTTTGTTGGGAGGTGATTGTTTCCTGTCTTTCAGGGGTGTTGTAGTTTGGCACCAATTTGGATCCCATGGCACAATGTTATGCCATCCTGGGAGTTGGGGTTTGCCTTCTCCGCCAATGTGTGCCGATGCGTCACCAAATTACAGATCCCAAGACTTCATATCAATGAGCTAAGGCAAAGTGCATTGAGATGCGCCTTTAAAGTCTATGAAAGCACAGTCTGCAAGATCACATTGCTTAGCTGAAAGGATATGCCTGCTTCCAGTCTGCAAGGCGAATGAGGGCTCACCTTTTTCAGAGCCCAGGCCCACCAGCACCTCGGGGGACAAAGGGCTCCTTTTGCTCTCTTTCAACGTCTCGAGTACAGATCTGAGCAACGGGATGAGTTTCCGATTGATGACCTCCCAGGTCCCCTGCGGAGCACCAGCCGCACCGTAAAACCTCCAACTGGGATAATTCACAAAGCACTGGGACGAGCCAGAATGGAGATCCTGCAGAAGAGAAAACAGATGGGAAACCTTGGCAAGGTCTCCAAACCTTCCAATCCAAGGAGGATTTCAAGGTGAAAGTGTTGTCTTGAAAAAGTTGTTCAGTCTATATCGTGGAATTAATGCAGTTTGACGCCACCTTAACTGCCATGATTCTACACTGTGGAACTCTGGGAGCTGTAGTTTTACAAGCCTTCTCTTCCAAAGAGGGTTGGTGCCTCCCCAAACTACAAATCCCAGGATGCCTTAGCATTGCAAAAAAAATTGAACACATACAAATTAAACACATGAATATTTTGTATAGAATGAATCCTCAGTCACAGCATTTTATGTCTGCATAGAAATATTATTTTTGGTTCTGAAAATATTGTTTTCTGCAAAGAGCAAGTCAGCATGAGCTAAGTACATAATAAGTCCCACACTGCCAACAAAAAAGTTCATCTGGGATTTTTCTTACCTGGGTTTTCAACCATTAAGGGAGTATTTTTAAATATTATTTCTAGTTTTGTTACTGGGTGAATGCCCGGGTCATCATTGTAAGCATGTTTTCAAGGCATTCCTTATATTCAGAGGAACTCTATACCTTTGTCTGTAGAGCCACCGTCTCCAACAAGTATCGGAGGTATTCCAGCCTGCAGCAGGCCCTCTCAACATTGGCTTGGTGCTTTGCCATGTGCTCCTCAAATGCAGCCACGAGATGCAAAGTTGTCTGGAAAGTGCAGCAAATGAGATGAGGAAATGGTCAAACGGTTGACAATGAGTAAGGTTCTGAAGCTCATCCATTAAAGAATTTCAGGACCTTGGAGAGTTCATCTACACTCCGAGGCGGAGAGTTCCATTGCTGAACAGCTCTCCCAGTGAAGCTTCAATATCACCTGAGAAGTAAATCTACTGTATTCAGGACTTGGGTTTGAATGTGTGTCAAAGCCCATTGAGAGTAGAGGAAGGGGCCCAAGTGTGGAGCTCACCTTCCTAGATGTCTCTTGAAGCGTTTCCAAAATCTGGAGGCTGCTGCTCCGTTGCCGCTCCACCTCCTTCAGCTGCATCTGGATCCGTCCTTCGTCCAGCTGGACCTTTCGGACAAACTGCACCAGCTTTTCCAGCGTCTTCCTCAGCAAAACCTGGACTCTGGCCTCCTGGTCTCTCTCGTCCTTCTTGACTGGGGCCACCAAACAGTATATGAAGCCAGGTTGCATTTCCCACCCTCGTCTTATACTCAAATCAATAAGTTTTCCCAGTTTTTGTGGTAAAATTAGGTGCCTCGGCTTATATTCGGGTTGGCTTATACTCGAGTATATACGGTATTTACTTCGCCTGAGCTTGAAAGGAGACAGCAAGGTTCTGAAGCTCATCCATTTAAAAGGTTCAGGACCTTGGAGAGTTCATCTAAAGTTCAAAGCAGGTTGATTTTGGCTGAATCCACACATTTGTTTGACACCACTTGAACTGTCATGGCTCATTGCTTACTTATGAGATAATCTAGATAGTCCTTGAAGGACTCTTTGCTTAGCTACGGCCTTATGAGATCATCTTTTGGAGGTCACTTTCCTTACCTATGGTCCTATGATCATAGGTCTCTTTGCTTACCTATGGTCTTATGAGATCGTCTAGATTGTCTTTGGAGGTTTCTTTCCTTACCTATGGTCTTATGAGATTGTCTAGATCGCCTTTGAAGGTCTCTTTGCTTAGCTACGGCCTTATGAGACCATCTAGATGGCCTTTGAGGGCCCTTTTCCTTACCTATGGTTTTATGAGATTATCTAGATGGCCTTTGGGGCCCCCTTTCCTTACCTATGGTCTTATGAGACTATCTAGATGGTCTTTGGAGGTCTCTTTGCTTACCTATGGTCTTATGAGATCGTCCACAGAATCCAATGCAGACATTGAGCCATAGCAGTTTAAGCGATGTCAATGCCAGTGTAGATGCACCCTGCAATGTCCATCGTCTTGAAGTCAATGAAACAAAAGCAGGGCTGGTGTAACAAATCAATGAATGGAAGTTTGGAATATGGATGACATATGTTACCTTCTTCTACCCTCCAAATACCAGTCCGCAGGAGGTGTTTCCTTACCTCTCATTTGCAGAGATGGTTTGGAGTCCCGCGGTGCCTTCAGTTGTCTGTTGGCTCTCCGTTGAGCTTCTTGGTTTGAGGACTCTTCCAGGGAGCGATAGATCTCTTCGGCGGGTTTTAATTTGTCCTTGTATCTTAACTGCAATGGTTTAGAAGAGAATGACCACAGTCAAGCTTTGGGACGTGAGCAAGAAGGGCTGTAACACAACGGTAGAGCATCTACTTTGCGTGCGGAAAGTCCCAATGTGCTTCTACGCTGGTTGGAGGGATTCCGGGAGTGGTGAACCCCAAAAGTAAATATTGCCAAGCTTTGGCACACCTGGAACCTTTGCAACTGGCTGCTCCCATGGAATGATTGTATTCTGAATGTTACAAGATCTATTAATTTCACTGAAGCTCATCCCCAGAGGGAATCGGGCTGTGGCACAGGCTGGTGAGCAGCCAGCTGCAATAAATCACTCTGACCAAAAGGTCATGAGTTCAAGGCCAGCCCGTGTCAGGGTGAGCACCTGACAATTAAAAATAATATATAGTCCCTGCTCGTTGCTGACCTAAGCAACCCGAAAGATAGTTGCATGTATCAAGTAGGAAATTTAGGTACCACTTATATGTGGGGCCCTGGTGGTGGCGCAGTGTGTTAAAGCGCTGAGCTGCTGAACTTGCAGACCAAAAGGTCCCAGGTTCAAATCCCGGGAGCGGAATGAGCGCCCGTTGTTACCCCCAGCTCCTGCCAACCTAGCAGTTCGAAAACATGCCAATGTGAGTAGATCAATAGGTACCGCTCCGGCAGGAAGGTAATGGCGCTCCATGCAGTCATGCCGGCCACATGACCTTGGAGGTGCCTACGGACAACGCCGGCTCTTCGGCTTAGAAATGGAGATGAGCACCAACCCCCAGAGTCGGTCACGACTGGACTTAACATCAGGGGAAAACCTTTACCTTTACCTATATGTGGGGAGGCTAATTTACGACACCATAAAAAAAATCATCCAGCCGCCATTGGAATGAGGAAGTGGCCGTTACAGTGGATGATGAAGCAGCTGCTCACCCTGTGGCCGGAATCAAGCATACCCTCAGGAAGCTGGAGATGTTTTAAATTGCCTCTGCATCTGTCTCTGTCTCTGTTCTATATTCTATGGCATTGAATGTTTGCCTTATATGTGTACAATGTGATCCACCCTGAGTCCCCTTCGGGGTGAGAAAGGAGGGCGGAATATAAATACTCCGAATAAATAAATAAATAAACAAACAAATAAATGTGCTATAGACACGGAAGCCACCAAGCAACACTGACGCAAACCCAAGTGGCACCTTGTTCATCTTCCCTTCCTTGGCGGCCTCCAAGATGTCCAGGCGCAAGAAGTCCAACTCTTTGAGGAGCTCCTCTTCCTTTTCTCTTTGGCCACGCCAGAACCGTTGCTTGGCTGCCACCTCCGTCTCCAAGGCATCCGTCTGCAAAACAAGACGTCCAGAGTCTGGCCAATTGGGAAGGGACATCTCCTCCCTCCTTCTTGTCGCACCTCAGGTTAGCTTCACCTTGCTAAAGACACCAAGCCACACACAGGAAGTAGTCTTTACTTATTTATTTATTTACAGTATTTATATTCCGCCCTTCTTTCTCACCCCGAAGGGGACTCAGGATGGATTACAATGAACACATATATGGCAAACATTCAATGCCAACAGACAAACAACATATATAGACAGACACAGAGGCATTTAACATTTTTTTCCAGCTTCACGATTCCAGCCACAGGGGGAGCTGTTGCTTCACTGTCCACTGGTGGCTGTACTTCCTCATTCCTTTCCTCGTGTTTTGCTGGCAGTTTTATGATGTTGTAAATTAGTTAAATTAGCCTCCTGCATAAAGCGTACCTAAATTTCACTACTTGACAGATGCAACTGTCTTTCGGGGCTGCATAAGTCAACAGCAAGCCGGGCTATTTAATGGTCGGGGCTTAACCCGACCCGGGCTTCAAACTCATGACCTCTCTCGGTCAGTAGTGATTTATTGCAGCTGGTTACTAGCCAGCTGCGCCACAGCCCAGCCCTCTTCTTCTGTAGTTTACTTAGAAAATAAGCAAAAGGTAGTTCATAAAAGGGTAAAAGTACAGTTCCAAAAGATAGGCACAAAACCAAGGCTGTAAGCAATAAGTCCATAGAAACATAGAGCATAAAACAAGGTCCTTTTCATGGAAGCCAAAGTCCCACCAAACAGAATATATCCAGAAGATATTACAGGAAGGCAAACTTGGCACAGGAAAGCAGACTTGCTTCTAGATCAAGTGATGGAGTTGCATTGATAGAGAGCTCTCTGCGAGCAGACTGTTTTAAAAGCATGACATAAAGGCATTCCTTTGCCCTTTGAATTCTCATTTATTGGTTATGCAAAGGCTTCTCCGCAACCCTCTAAATTCCAGTCTTGTAGCCTGATCGAGATTCCCAGAGTCAAGGTCACTGAGCTCATTATCAGGCGGCAAAGTGCTATCCTCCCTGTCTACTCCCTGCACCTGAAATTCCTCATTAGAAACAACATCATGATTTATTCCCATGGGAACAACTCCCTGCTCTTCATTTCTGACATAATAATTCTCAGCATCAGAGTTATCCTCAAATTCATCCTGAATCCCATCATTATGCACATATAATCCAGAATCTTCATCAGAGTCATGCAAAGGCACATCAGGATCACACAAAGGCAAAGGCTGAGTCACAACACTTCTGCTTTACAAGACTGGACATTACCAGTTCTGGGTCTGGGCTTCCCCTTGGCAAGCTTCCTAGGGACTGGACGATGGGGATGACCGCCGTGGTCCAAGGATTGATTTGAGCCCCGATGACCGGACCCGTCTCCCCTGTTATGGGGTCAATGGTTCGGAAGCCAATGGCAAGAGGAACGAGACCTACAAGCAATGAGAAGAAAGCACTGGCTCACAGATTTGTTTGAAATTTAGAGTTAACTATCTCTGTAACATATGGGAATCCTAAGCAAGAGGAAATCATGGACTTGCTAATTTCAGGTTCCTGCTTCCAACAAACCATTATTCTGGACTATCAATGAGTTTTACTTATACAGCATGCAAAGTTTTTCTAATATACAGAAACTTGTTGAGAAATCTAGCATTCTGCTGCACATAATGCATCACTTTGCAACATATTATATTGCATTCCTTCCGATAATTTATTTCATAATCGTGTTGCAGACAATTGTATGGGCAGAGCTAGGAAAAGTTATTTTTGGGAAAGGCTAGCGGAGAGGAATAATAGTGCCATAGTGGTGCAGCGTGATATGACCCACAGCCTGAAAATGTTATCATCTTCATCATCACCATCTATATAAAAGAAAATGTAATGGTCGTTTTACTATGGAGTAAACAACAAAACCACTGAACCCAATCACACCAAATTGGGTCACAAAAGGTGCTACTCCAGCTACTTCCAAAAACGGCCAGGCATTGAGGCTGCAAGGCTATTCCCATAAGCCACAGCAACGTGTGGCCGGGCAAAGCTTATATATATATATACTAGCTGTGCCTGGCCACGCGTTGCTGTGGCAAAGTGGTGGTGGTATTGGTTAAAAATTGTTGTGGAATTTTTATTTGACATTATTTGTATTTTTAATTAATTTTATTGTAACTTATCTTTTTATTCATTATATTTTATTATTTTGTTGTATTATTTCTAGTTATTTTGTTATAGTATTTTATTGTATTAATTTTTAGTGTTTTTTATTATTTTTTATTGTTTTATTTGTATTTATTTTATTTTTTATTCTTTTATTAACACGGGGCTGAGTGGGTTGCTAGATCAAGTGGGCGGAGCTTAGCCTTCTAACTGGCAGCAATTGGATAAAAACAATAATTTCTCTCCCTCTAATTAGGACTTTATTTTTATTTTTATTTTTGTTGTCGGAACCTAGGGGCAAGGATGGTGGGTTGTGTTGCCAAATTTCTAGGTTCTGGGGCTTGTACTTTTGTTGTTTAGTGGGAGGAACGGACACCATTACTCCTTTATATATATAGATATGTATGTGTGTGTGTGTGTGTGTGTGTGTGTGTGTGTGTGTATGTATATATATATATATGACAATGATAATAATCACATTCCAGATGGAGAGCCCTATCACACTGTACTGTTATGGTGCAATTAGGAAATGACATTGATAACCCAGGAACAAAAATCGTGTTACATAGTGTTCTTCATCTCCGCTGCTCTTCTCCAAAGGTATCTTTCCCATGGTCTGCTCCTCACCGATGGCAAATGCTCCCCCTTCGATAACCTGAATAAGAGGCTCTGAGACCACATCACAGCTCCGTTCCCCACCTTTTCCGTCGGCGTCTTCCATGGTCCCGGCTAGAGGAACCGGCTGCCCAGTTCTCCAGTCGCACTCCACTCCCAGGATGGGAACGGTCAAGCCGGAACCCCCCGGATCCGGGATCCCCATCCCAAAAATGGCCGGGACCCACAGGTCTGTGCTGGGATATCTCACCATCCCTAGTTGAGTTTAAACAGAAATAGAAAGCAATTGAGTCAGGCATGTCATCATATACATTCATATACGAGGGCTATCCAGAAAGTAGATTACGTTTTGGAATTAAAAATGAACAAAGTACAGTAGAAAACATTTACCATATGCAGTTGAAAGCCAGGAAGGTTATGGTGACCTTTTTTTGGGACAGGAAAGGTGTGCTTCTTGCAAAACCTTAGAAGAGCGATCCAGGACGAGCGTGTCATCACATCCATATACGAGGGATATCCAGAAAGTAGATTACATTTTGGAATTAAAAATGAACCAAGTATAGGAGAAAACATTGACCATATGCAGCAAAGTTGAGCACATGCACATGCGCAGCTGTGGGAAGGGATACCTGCCTGGTTGAGGATGCAAGCCAAGTGGCAAAATTTGGTGGGGAAGGACTTCCCAAACTCTTTTATCGCTATGAGAAGTGCCTACAGTTCAATGGGGACTATGTTGAAAAGTGGTATTTGAGTCTGGCTTTTAACTGCGTATGGTAAATATTTTCTCCTATACTTTGATCATTTTTAATTCCAAAACGTAATCTACTTTCTGGATAGCCCTCGTATACACATTTCCTTCCAGAACGTACCTAGCTTTCCCCCGGTGCGCTTCATGTGGGAGGCCCACTCTTGCTGCTTCTCCATCCTCTGCATCCAGTGCACCACGTGCTGCATCTTGCAGGAGAGGGCCTTCACCACATCTTCCTCCGCTGCCTTGAGGGCCCGTTGTCCATCTCCGGCCGGGCACCGATCCCCCCAAAGGGACTCTTTATAATCCTGGAGGGCTTTGGCTGCCCGGATCTGGGAGAGGAGCACGTTGCCCTCCAAGACGGCCCCAAAGCCCCCTCCGTGGGGGACCGCCTTTCCTCGCTGGAGGCACAGGCCTTGCGCCCGGGCCGCCTTCCCGCTCAGAGGCTCCACGAAGGAATCCCCGACCTGCAGGAGGGTCTCCGAGGGGCCCTGCAGCCCCCCCAATGGAAGGACATCCCCTGCAGACACAGACAAAATAGGTGATATGAATCTTCACTGAATCTTCATTCAATATTTTAACATTTAATGAACTCTGGTGTCCATTGACTACGCAACTCACACAGCAGAGTCTACAGCAGGGCCCCCCAAACTATGGTCTTATGAGATCGTCTAGATCGTCTTTGAAGGTCTCTTTGCTTACATATGGTCTTATGAGACCATCTAGATGGTCTTTGAAGGTCTCTTTGCTTACCTATGGTCTTATGAGACCATCTAGATGGTCTTTGAAGGTCTCTTTGCTTACCTATGGTCTTATGAGATCGTCTAGATGGTCTTTGAAGGTCTCTTTGCTTACGTATGGTCTTATGAGACCATCTAGATGGTCTTTGAAGGTCTCTTTGCTTACCTATGGTCTTATGAGACCATCTAGATGGTCTTTGAAGGTCTCTTTGCTTACCTATGGTCTTATGAGTTCGTCTAGATGGTCTTTGAAGGTCTCTTTGCTTACCTATGGTCTTATGAGACCATCTAGATGGTTTTTGAAGGTCTCTTTGCTTAGCTACGGCCTTATGAGACCATCTAGATGGTCTTTGGAGGTCTCTTTGCTTACCTATGGTCTTATGAGATCATCTAGATCATCTTTGAAGGTCTCTTTGCTTAGCTACGGCCTTATGAGGCCTCTTGCCTATGGCCTTTTTAGAGACCATAACCTTTTGGAAAACCAGCATCTCCATAGCCATTTGGAAGCGAGTTCAATTGGCATCCACGCTATTGGAAATAATCATAACCTTTCTGTAAAGTATGATCTTCCTGAGTAAATTGAGTCAATCTACTCCTTAGTGGTAAATATCTACTAGTATTCATGCAAGGCCATTTAGGGTTCTCAGTTGTTAGACTGATAATCCCTGCCTTCTCTGTCAATCTACTCCTTCGTGGTAAATATCCACTAGTATTCATGCAAGGCCATTTAGGTTTCTCAGTTGTTAGACTGATAATCCCTGCCTTCCCTGTCAATCTACTCCTTAGTGGTAAATATCCACTAGTATTCATGCAAGGCCATTTAGGTTTCTCAGTTGTTAGACTGATAATCCCTGCCTTTGTCTTTGAAGTGCTAGAAACAAAGATATGCCAATGTATAAAGTATATAACAGATCTTCAGAAGAGTTATTTCAGTTGCCCCCAAAAAATTTATCTACTCTCCCATAAAATATATTGCTTTTAAATCATCCTCTCAAGAGACCAGAAATAAGTAGTCTTCGTTGAAAGTTAGCATAGTTGATTTACTTACAAAACTTCATGGAGTATTGTTACTAGTTTTATATTTATTTATTTTTATTGTTGGATTATATGTTGTGTATTTATGTTTATCACTTGTATTATCCCTTATCTAGAAATCCTAAATCCACAATGACCCACGTATATATAGGAAGTTTTAGTCCACAAAACCACTTTCTCAATCCTTGTATGAAACTAAGCAGCACAAAAAAGAAACTGCTTACTAAGCTTCTGAGCTGGAAGACCCCCAACAGACATAGATAAATGTGTTTTCTATCATATTAATTGAGCAGCTGAACTGCTTCCAAGAGAATCCAATCAGCTCTGATCGTTAAATTAATGAATAGAGCCCCTCTTAAGAACAGTCCGTCAAAGCTGTAATTCTCTCCCTAAGTTATCTTTATGGAAAAGACGGAAAGTTTATGGATGACTCTACTTGCAAAAGAGCATTTACGGAAAGTACCGTATATACTCGAGTATAAGCCGACCCGAATATAAGCCGAGGCACCTAATTTTACTACAAAAAAACCAAAAACTGGGAAAACATTGACTCAAGTATAAGCCGAGAAATAAAAACAGATACCAATAAAATTACATTAATTGCGGCATCAATAGGTTAAATGTTTTTGAATATTTACATAAAGCTCAAATTTAAGATAAGACTGTCCAACTCTGAACAAATCATTATACTCATCTTCTTCAATGTAAATGTCCTTATGTATCATTTTAATAATAATAGAATAAAATAATACATGTAATAATAATAATAATAATAATAATAATAATAATAATAATAATAAAATACAGGAAAATAATACATGTAATAATAAATAGAGTAAAATAATAAATGTAATAATAAGATTAGAGTGAAATAATAAATGTATTATTAATAATAATAAAAATAGCATAAAATAAATGTACAGTAGAGTCTCACTTATCCAACATAAACGGGCCGACAGAACGTTGGATAAGCGAATATGTTGGATAGTAAGAAGGGATTAAGGAAATGCCTATTAAACATCAAATTTGACAGAAAAAGTAATACGCAGTAATGCTATGTAGTAATTACTGTATTTACGAATTTAGCACCAAAATATCATGATGTATTGAAAACACTGACTATAAAAATGTGTTGGATAATCCAGAATGTTGGATAAGCGAGTGTTGGATAAGTGAGACTCTACTGTAATAGTAGCAACAATAATAGAGAAAAATAATAAATGTAATAATACCAATAATAATAGAGAAAAATAATAAATGTACCATATATTCTCGAGTATAAGCTGACCCAAATATAAGCCAACCAGGACCCTCACCTGAGTATAAGCCAAGGGGGGGGGGGTTCAGTCCTAAAATAGGGCTGAAAAACTAGGCTTATACTTGAGTATATACAGTAAATGATTGGTTTCTCTCTTATCTACTATATATGATAGGTAGGTCCTTGTGGGTCATTGCCCAATGTTTGGGATTTGCAGAACGTGACAAACCGATCCTGTCTGCATAGGTGAAACCAGGTGAAGCAACCAAACGGCACATGATTGGAGGTTCCGCCTCTCACCTGTGTGGCTATCCAAAGCGACTCCGAGGATGGGAACGATCCTGCCTCCTTCCGGGTCTCTCATGGGCGCCCCGATCTCAAGCGGGGACACCGTTCCCGTCAGAGGGTTCAGGTAGGTCCCGCCCAAGGTCAGCCGCTGGCCCGTCTGGGGGTGAAGGGTCACTGCGAGGATCGGCACCTCGATCCCCGACGCTGGGTCCTGCATGAAGCCCCCCAGCTGGAACACCTTCTCCGGCTGCAGGACGGGCATGTTGCTTTTGACCGGGAGGCCGGTGCTGGGGCAGATGGGGTACGGGACGTAGGGGAAGATGGGCATCGCGGAGTTACGGAGCTCACCTGCGGAGAGACACAGATTGTACGAAAGCATGGCACATTTTGATCGATTGTGTTGTGACTCAGCTGGAACTTAGAACCTGATAGATTCTGATGAGGAAAGAGAGATTCAGGTTCAAAATATCCCCGAAAGGCTTGTTTCCCACAGGCAGGTTTGGAGTTGATGATCCTGAACCCAGTGAAGCCAGTCAGGTGCACAGTGACTTGATAATGGAGGATGGGAGGTTGGAAGATTCCCAGCTTACTAATGAATGTCAGCGAGTTAACGAGCAAACTGACCTTGATGGGATGGACTCCCTAGATAGAGCTGAGCGTTTGGATTTGAGAGTGCGGCGTAGTATAAGGATTGCAAACCGACAGCGGAGGTGAGAGGGCAAAGGAATGTAGGAAGGAAGGAAATTACCTCCTCCCCATGAACATAATGAAAAAAATGAAATCTTAGGAGCCACCCACCAGTTAATGTGGTTCAGCAGGACCATAAAGAGTGACTCTTACCAGATGCCAAGTCCACCATAGGTATGAGCTTAAAGCTGATGGGATCGAAGCCAATGTTCCCAGCGATGGGAAGCACTTTCCCAGTGTCAGGATGGAGGAAATGGTCTGCAGGCACGCTCTTCGTGGAGTGGTTGGCCAACAGCATGACCGCGTCATCTCTGGGCACCATCAATCCAGTGGTGGCAACTTGACGCAGAACCTCATGCGCCTTGATGGCTCCATCTGGTCCTAGAATAGCAATGAAGACATGAAAGAAGTACAGATGCCTCTGTATTATCAGCCGGAACTTTGGAGGAGATTTGCTCCAGTCTTCGTGTGGCCGAGTTAGTTGTGAGCAAAGTTGGGAGATGTAGGCCCCGTCTACACTAGTCCATATTTCCTAGACTCTTAGTAGTATATGACAACGCTTGGAGAAGACTAGACCAGGTCCATCCAAAACCTTGGACACCTCTTTCCCAAGCTACATCCTATGGGAATATTGGGATTTGTAGTATGGTGAGACACTAAAGCTCACTGTGGAACAATTTCCAAATAGTGCACAAAATTACATATTCTAGAAGCCCATGGGATGAAGCCACTCATATAGTGTAGAAGAGGTCCATCTTGACAATGGAGACCCATTGGAAAGCCAATGTTGGAAAGCATCCACTGACCCACAAGTTCCTCCTTGGTGAGCAGCCTGGTCTTCTCTTTGTTCACCAGGTGGGCCCCGGTACCTTCTCCCAGAATCCCCCATTGCTTGAGCCGGTGGCCTTCTTTGATGATGACGCTGGACATTTGATGGCTGGCAGCATCTATGAGGTTTAATAACCTGAAATGAGAACATGAACAATATTGTACATCTGTCTCCAGGTGAACGTAGCTCTCTTATTCATGATAATACTCTAACAAGTGTCCTTCAACAAGTGAGATGAGATGGGTTTCTCACCGATCCATTTATTGTGGATCATCTGCCTTGATATTCTGGGTTATATGGCTGTGTGGAAGGGACCTTAAGCTCCAAAAAGTAACTTACCCAAGTACTACTTTGGTGGAAGACCTTTTTTGCCTCAGTCTTCTCCCAAAAGGAATCGGTGTTCAAGATGACCAATATGAAGCTAAAATACTAGAGTTGTAAGAGACCTCATGGGCCATCCAGTCCAACCTCCTGCCAAGAAGCAGGAAATCGCATTCAAAGCACCCTCAACAGATGGCCATCCAGCCTCTGCTTAAAAGCCTCCAAAGAAGGAGCCTCCACCACAGTCCGGTGGGGAGAGTTCCACTGCCGAACAGCTCTCACAGTGAGAAAGTTCTTCCTGATGTTCAGGTGGAATCTCTTTTCCTGAAGTTTGAAGCCATTGTTCCATTGTATTTTTAAAAAATACAATTTTCTTTACATTGACACAAAATAAACAGGGCATCACACGCCCCACATTTTGGAAAGATTTGCACACCTACTGATTTTTAGGGAATTCTTAAAAGTTATGCCCAATTTTTTCCCATTTCTGACACTAAATTTTCCCCATTATTCTTGGCCTTCTGTCCCTAAAGCAGCAGCAAAAGATCCCTACATGTGAATGGCAAAATTTACAACTAAAGCCCTTCTGACTGAATTGGATGATAAATATGAAATGATTTTTTTTGTCATACACAAAATGTGATTCAACTTTTTAAAGCCTTTGGTTTGTTCAGTTCTCAGCACAGATTGAAGTGTGGAATGAAGAAGTAAAGACCAGTTCTCTAGAGAGATCAGGGTTGCAAGGTCTGTTATGTTCTTCTATATAAGAAAGGTACACAGTGGAATGGACTGTTCTGACCTTTGCAACTCCCTGTGTTAGTGCTTCCTTAGACATTCGAAATACTGTTTGCAAAAGTCTGTCCCTATAAAAAATCCCATTAAAGTTTTCCTGTTTATTAATCTATGGGTGGACAACCTAGCTGTCTTGTTACATCAATTTTAAAAAAGCAAGCATAGCAGTTGAAGTCCAGCTGGTTTCTAAAATTTTAGAACCCATTGGTGCAAGAGAGATATGGTTTTGCTTAGGCCAGAGTGGTAGCCAGAAAAATTCTGGAAGGGAGAAAAGAGAAGAACAATGTTCTTTGAAATGTCAGATTAATTTAGTATCCATGCAACTATTACATCCAAGCCTCATCATACTTGTAAATATTATTTTGTGACATATAGGACAATTATCTTTATAGTTTCAATGTAGTGGAAAGACTTGTTGCTATAGTTATTATTTTATTTTATTTATTTACTTTGTTTTATAACCTGCCCTCTCTTCCTCACTGAGGGACTCAGAGCAGCTAACACTCGGCAACGATTTGATGGCATTCAACATGATCCAATACTAATAAAAATACATAAACTCGCAAACACAGAAATTTCAACAGCAATATATAAAACATGATAAACAGTGTTACAACCATATTAGGCATGTGCAATCCATAAAAATGGTTCAAAGGGCATTTCAAAACTAGGGAGACCTGGCATTTCAATTCTAAAGTGTTTCTAAAGTATAATTGGTGAAAATTTCATTACTATAATGAGAGCAATGACATTTCGTTACTTTCTGATTATTGTAATTTCTCATTAATTACTTTAATTGGGGAAACTTCAGGGGCCCCTCTCTCCCCCATTTTACAGCTATTGGAGTGAAACTGTTAGACCACCAAATTTTAGAACATTTCACTTATCCACAGATTTTTGGGGAATTTTCATCTTTAAAAAAAAACAATTGTTAAAAACTGCAAGAGCCATCTCTTTGAATTTTCTATACAATGACACAAGATAACAGAGGATCATTCCTCCCAATGTTCCAAAATATTAATACAGCTACTGATTTTAGGGAATTCTTAAAGTTTTGACAAAAAAAAGTTTTTTAAAAAAAGTCACAGCAGCTCTCTCATTGAGTGTCTCACATATTAACCAATAGAAGCCAATACCAATACATTTTCATAGAATCCTAGCATTGGTGGGAACCCCCAAGGTCCATCTAATCCTTTTGTCCAGGCAGAAGGGCACCATCCATACTCTCCTGACAGATGGCCTTCCAGCCTCTAAACTAATTGATATGCTTTCCATTTTGAGTAGGAAGGGATCCACCCTGCAGTGTACAGTGTTTTACTTACTAAAAGTGCCATACAGTCTCAGTCCTCCTCTTTGCAGATTGAACAATTTATTGGAATCTGGCTGGCGTCTGCTATGGAAGGACGGAAGAAAAAGGAAGAAATTAGTAAGACATCTTCCTAGGCACATTTCTGGCTGGTTACACACAGGAAAAAAGTCTGCTCCAGCCCAGGTATAATAAACCCAGATTTGGATGGGCTTCTGTCCCCACACCAGACTGAAAAACTTGCACTTGCCACTGGGTATCTAGATGCCCTCCCATAACCTTCTGGGAAGGCAGTGAGATGCCTACACCCCCTCTCCAAACCTCTTAAAACCCACTTTTAAAATAAACATAACTGCGTACTGAACAATTTTTTACATGGCTATTAAAATATAAGTTACAATGAATATAATAGTTTTCTTTTGTTTGGATCTTAAACATGTTTATTAGAAGTAAATCTCAATGAGGGATCAGTTCAAAGTAGAAATGTAGTAATTATTTGACAGTGCATTTTTATTTCCTTTTTCATTTCTTTGTGTGTGTGTGTGTACAAATGTCTAGGCTAGAATGTACAAATTCCACACAACCCATCCTACAAAAGCAATCTTAAAGCAAGTGACAATCATTATCATGGCCACAGATAAGTTACTACATTGATGTGAATACAGTATAACTTATTTTGCTAAAAAAATAAATCTATTCAGAAGAATGATACAATGGTATAAATCCAAAATTATCCATAATAGAAACACTATATATAACTTTTATAACTTATTTCCAAGAAAATCATATTTGCTCAGAATAATAAGAGATAAGTTATATTCACATTAATACAACTTAATTCTAAGTAAATACAAATAAACGCAGAGTACTACGAGATTGATATGAAGGTCCAAGCCCAGACTTAGTCCCAATGGAAAATATTTACATCAGTAGAATTTGTTTCCAAGAAAATGTTAATGGAGCAAGAAAACTATAATGGGCTAAATCCAATGTTGGCTACAGTAGTGCCATTGAAATGCAACAAATGTGCAAATGTCCACTTATTTATTAAATATCTCATTTGATAGTTTAGTTACGTTTATATCCTGCTTTTCCTCTAATGAGCTGCTGACAGTGTACATAGCTTTCCTGTTATGGTTGAGCCTCATGGCTCTGCTACTGGGAGACGTGGGCGTAAGACTCCTCGAGAGTCAGATACTCTCGAGGAGCGAGAAAGAAAGCGGCTGCGAGATATCTTTGCAGAACCATCTGACGAGGATTCTTTTGAAGGGTTTACTGAGAGAATGGAGGAAGAGATGGTTAGCTCGGAAGAGGATGACATGGAATGGACTCGTGTAAGGGAGGATTTGGGTGCCACTGGCAATGATAGTATGGAAGGTGATTGGGGACCTTCAGGATTAGACCCATGGGCAAGCTGGAGGGATGGGACGGGATCCACAGCTGGGGATGCTGTGGGGCGTAGTCAAAGGTGTTCCAGTTCTGATGAGGAAAGTGATGAGGAAACGCCCGGGCTAAGGAGGGCAGCTGATAGCGATGAGGACTTGTAACTGGCATAAAATGGGGTTTGGGAGCAATAGCAAATTGCGTTGGGCAAGGTAATCTGGACGAACGCTTGGGATCTGTGTGGGAAGTTTTCCTGAAGACGGGTGTGATTCGTTTGCTGACTACCTTTGACCTTCCGTCGTCTTCTTGACGGACGCCATCTGCTTGTACTGGACATACGGACTGCTTGACTACGGCCTCGGATACTCCTACCTGTATTGGACCTGGTGAACTACAAACGTCTGCATCTACCTTACGACCTTCGGAACGGATTGGGACCTCGCTGAATGCTTAAGCCCTCGTCTGCTGTGTTTGTATCGGGAACCTGCCTGCTGTGTGGAGGAGTAACCTTTAAAGTTACTCAAAACATAGTTTTGGCAGCAGAGAAGCATCTGCTGCCAATTAGTTGCATTCCTTTGAACTCTTTGTTCACCAGTTTCTGTTTTGTTTATTCCCAGGCTGAAGCAAGCTGTTTTGATTTTACCCGGATTAAACTCCGGTTTAATCCGGTTTATCTTTTGAACGTTTTTCTTGCCTCTTTTTACTTTTAAGGCCAGTGTTTGCCTAGCCCTTGTCTTTTACGGGCATTTTGAGTTCTGTAACTCCAATAAACTCTGTTATCTTTTATCTTGTGGCGTTCTGTCCTTGACAGATTGCCCAACGCCCATAAAAAAGTTTTACTGCAGTAGTAAATTACGTCAAGAAGACGATGGAGGAGTTAAAGGCTCGTTTTGAGCAATTACAAATGGCTTTTAATGCTACTCAAGTAGCACAGTCAGTTAAAGGACATGTAATAACTCCTGAACGCTTTGATGGGTCGAGAAGCAAACTGCCAACTTTTTTGGCATAAATTGAGCTTTATTTTTCCCAGCTTAGTGCTCAAGCTTTTCCTACGGACACTAGCAAGGTGGCATTTATTTTGAGTTTGTTGACTGGTCCTGCAGGACAATGGGCCACTAATTTGATTTTGGGAAATGACCCAGTCAAGGACAATTTGAATAATTTCAAAAAGCTACTAATTGACACTTTTGGGGATCCTCTCCGTACGGAGAATGCTGGTTGGGCTCTGTATCGGTTGAAACAGGGAAAGGGGACTGTTTTGGATTATTTAAATAAGTTTAATTTGTACCGTCATCAGCTAGACTGGGGGGAAAATGCATTTATGCTTTTGTTTACTGCTGGTTTAAATGATTACCTCCAGGACGAATTGGCACGCTTGGAGCCGGCAGAAAATTGGGATGCCTTAGTATCTAAAGTGCTGCGTTTGGACGCCAGGTTCGAGTCCCGTAAACAATCTAAAGCAATGTGTGCGCCACCTATGTATGAACCCAAGGCACCTGTGGTAAAGGGGGACGAGCCTATGGAGCTTGGGGTGTTTAAAAAGCTGTCTATAGAAGAAAAGAACCGTAGGAGACAGCTGGGGTTGTGTTTGTATTGTGGAACTGCTGGGCATTTTGCCAGAAATTGTAATGCGAAACCTTCCCAGCTTTCGGGAAAAGGCCAGCCCTAGTGCGACGTGAGTCCAACGCATTAGGGCTTTTAAAGCAGTCAACTGAGGGGAAGAAGCATGTTTTTGTACCCATTTCGTTATCTGTTGGGGGAAAAGAACTTGTTTCTACTTTGGCACTGCTGGACTCAGGGGCTACGTCTCATATGTAGATATTGAATTTGCTAGGAAGCATGGCATTCCTATAGTGCGCAAAGCATGCGACGTGTGGGTGGAAGGAGCGGATGGGAGACTATTGGAGACTGGGGTGGTTAACCATGAGACCTCAGCAGTAATGTGGGAAGTACAGGGAGTAACGGGAACGTTTGTGTGGGATATTACGAGCTTACCCAGATACGATGTGATCCTGGGAATGGATTGGCTAGCTGTAGTAAATCCACAAGTGGACTGGGTGACGCGTAAGCTGACCTTTAAGAGGCAGGAATGTTTTACTCTGAACCCTACTCAGCCTGATATGGAGGGAGTGCCTGCTGAGTATGGGGAATTCTCAGACGTATTCTGTAAAAAGGAAGCGGACAAGTTGCCACCGCATAGGCCGTATGATTGCGCCATTAAACTAGCGGAGGGTGCAAGATTGCCAGCAGGAAGGTTGTACGCCTTGACTGTACCGGAAAGGCAAGCTTTAAGAGAGTTCCTCGATGAGAACTTAGCTAAGGGGTTTATTCGCCCATCTAGCTCTCCAACTGCGGCGCTTGTGTTCTTTGTTGCCAAAAAGACTGGGGACCTCAGGTTGGTTTGTGATTATCGGATCCTTAACAAATACACGGAATATTCCAGTATGTTCAGAAGCACAGTCCCCACCTCAAAGGTTTTATCAAAATATTTCCTAATAGTGGATTGTAAGAATACAGCAAACATGACAAAATTGCAGCTTGGGCCAAAACTAATAGAGAAAACTGTGCAAGAAAGAGAAACAGCTTTCAAAATACACACATTGCTAACAGATTTGTGTAAATGAGTGTTGTTTGGAAAACTTTTAGTGCTGCCAAATTTTTCAATTGATTTCCTTTTTGCCCTAGTAATAGAACCTCTAGCCAACCTAATTAGATCAGATAAAAGTATAAAAGGGTATAAGAGAGATAGAGAAGAAATAAAAATTAATTTATACGCAGACAATGCGATAGTCCTAATAGGCATTATAAAGGACTCAGTAAAGGCAGTAACAAAAGTAATCAAAAATTTTGAAAAGATCTCAGGCCTAACTTTTAATATCAGAAATTTTATATAAAAACCTGAATTGGAAGGAGTTAAAAGAAGCCTAATCTAGGGGTGAAACTGGGGGGAAAGAAGTTAAAATATCTACGCATTCACATGCCTAAAAATTTAAACAATATAATCCATTGTGGAAAAAAGTAAGTAAACAAATTAATGATTGGAAAAAATGGAATTGGGACATTACAACAAGGCTGAAGGCATATAAAATGATGATATTACCCAAATTTTTATACTTATTTCAGACCCTCCCTTTTAGCATTCCATCTAAAATAATTTAAAAAATGGAACAATACAATTAAA
The DNA here is from genome assembly GCF_035594765.1 of Anolis carolinensis. Taxonomy (NCBI): domain Eukaryota; kingdom Metazoa; phylum Chordata; class Lepidosauria; order Squamata; family Anolidae; genus Anolis; species Anolis carolinensis. The sequence continues at coordinate 325,482 of NW_026943834.1, read as the reverse complement.
ACATGGATAGTAGGTGCCAGTAAGAATAGAATTGTTAACACAGTATTTTTACTCGACAAATATTCTCTTGTTTATCCAATGGCTGAAATATTTCTCACCAAGCAACGGACTCTTCTCAAGTGGTCCAGTCTTTCTCTTCTCTTCCCCTTGGTTTGCTACATCATTAGGCTATTGTGCTTGATGTCCAATGAGCTCTTTCCACATTCCATGCATTGATATGGCTTCTCTCCAGTGTGGGTCATTTGATGCGAACGCAGATCTCTACTGTGATAGAAGCTCTTTTCACATTCCAAGCATTTATGTGGCTTCTCCCCTGTGTGGATCCGTTGATGGGAACACAGATTGCTACTCCTACTGAACTTCTTTCCACATTCCATGCATTGATATGGCCTCTCTCCAGTGTGGGTCCTTTGATGCGAACGGAGATCCCCACTGAGACAGAAGCTCTTTCCACATTCCATGCATTTATGTGGCCTCTTCTCTGTGTGGAACCTTTGATGGGAACACAGATTGCTACTGGAACTGAAAGTCTTTTTACATTCCATACATTGATATGGTTTCTCTCCTGTGTGGATCCTTTGATGCGAACGCAGATCTCCACTGAGACAGAAGCTCTTTCCACATTCCATGCATTTATGTGGCTTCTCCCCTGTGTGGAACCTTTGATGGGAACACAGATTGGTGCTAGAAGCAAAGCTCTTTCCACATTCCATGCATTTATAGGGCTTCTCCCCTGTGTGGGTCCTTTGATGGGAACACAGATTGCTACTAGAACTGAACCTCTTTAAACATTCAGTGCATTCATATGGCTTCTCCTCTGTGTGGGTCCTTTGATGTGAACACAGATCTTCACTGCGACAGAAGCCCATTCCACATTCCATGCATTTATATGGCTTCTCTCCTGTGTGGCGCCTTTGATGGGAATATAGATTGTCACTCCGACTGAAGCTCTTTCCACATTCCGTGCATTTATATGGCTTCTCCCCAGTGTGGGTCCTCTGATGAGTAAAGAGATTGTCACTTCGACTGAATCTCCTTCCACATTCTATGCATTCAAAGGGCTTCTCCCTAGTGTGGGTCCGTTCATGTACAGTAAGATAACTTCTCCCAGTGAAACATTTTCCACATTCCATACACTGATGAAACTTTCCCCCTGAGCGTAATGTGGAATAGGGATGCAGAAGGCTTTCCATTCCTTTAAATTTATGATTCAAATATTAGCCAGAAGGGTACAGATATGAACTCTTGAAGGGAATAATATTTCTTCTTCTCAGTCTTTGTATTGCTGCTGTCTTCTGGTCTCTTTCCTAAGCCCTTTTTTTCACAGCACAGGCTTCCCTTTCCCCCTTGATTAGACAGGTATGTAGCCTGAAATATATTTTTCTTCTATTTATTTCTTGGTCTTGTCATTGCTGTGTAGCTGCAAGTCATTTCAGACTTAGAGCATCCCTAGGGCAGAGCTCTCACAAGGTGTTCTTTGCAAGATTTGTTCAGAGGTTACCTGCCAGATGAACGAGAAGAAAAACAGTATTTCAACGTGGAAAGAGCTCATTGGACATCAAGCACAATAGCCTAATGATGTAGCAAACCAAGGGGAAGAGAAGAGAAAGACTGGACCACTTGAGAAGAGTCCGTTGCTTGGTGAGAAATATTGTAACACCTGCTCAATAAAGAACAACCCCTGCCCAGATACAAAGGGTACAGTGACCCAATATTCTGTTTGTGAGATTTTTTTTGCACTGCACTTTAACACTTTAACCTAACCTTTGTAAAAAAAATGAGATCTTACAATATGGCCAGCACAAAATGAAGCTAAGGTTGGAAAAACATTTCCTTTCTAGACCCTCTGCTTTCTGACAACACAACTCAGATGAATGAACAGACTACCCCATGCAATCAGTCTTGGGAGAAAAATACTTCATTGCCTTGTGTGGATTTCTACTGAGCCAGAAAAAAGACGTTCCTGGTCTTCTTTATCACTGCAGTATGGTTCTTGTCCCCTGTTTCTAAAGCAAAATACATGGAGATATTGACAGCACAGCAGACAGCAAAGTTCCTTTGATAGATTGCAGTCATACAAAAATTATGCCACGTCATACAAAAATTATGTATGAACAAATGCAGACATAAAACAACTACAAAGTGAAAGGCAAAGGCAAAATTCTATACTTAGGCAACAAAAACAGAGACATGCATGCAGAAGGACAGGATGGAGAGTACTGGGTCTAGCATTAGTACATGAGAGAAAGGATAGAGTGGAAACTGGTGGATACACAAGGATAAACTGAGGAGACATGATAGCCATGTACAAATACGTGAAGGGAAGTCATAGGGAGGAGGGAGCAAGCTTGTTTTCTGCTGCCCTGCAGACTAGGACGCAGAACAACGGCTTCAAACTACAGGAAAGGAAATTCCACCTGAACATCAGGAAGAACTTCCTCACTGTGAAAAAGGCTGTTCGGCAGTGGAACTCTCTCCCCCGGGCTGTGGTGGAGGCTCCTTCTTTGGAGGCTTTTAAGCAGAGGCTGGATGGCCATCTGTCGGGGGTGCTTTGAATGCGATTTCCTGCTTCTTAGCAGGGGGTTGGACTGGATGGCCCATGAGGTCTCTTCCAACTCTACTATTCTATGATTCTACACCCCCAGAGCGGGTCTGAATCCTGCTGCCCTCCAGATGTTGCTGTATTCAACCCTTCCCACACAAACAGACAGTGGATAATGGGGACTGGAGTCCAGTAATATCTGGGGTTGGGATGGGAGAAATGTTGTCTGTCTAGTTCTGCTCAATTCAGCCAATTTTAGAAAGGACAATTTGTAGCCAATTCAGAGAAAGGAAATGATGGGAAAAGTTAAAAATGTAAAGACAGCAGGACATTTTTGGTTTGTAAAAATCCTGGATTTGCTCAGGGGACCATATTGTGGACAGAACTATGATGATGTGTTAAAGACTATGTTTGTGTTACGGCTAAAGGGGCAGGAAGGAATCCATCAAGTTCACTACAACCACAAAAGGCCCATTTGCAGGGTTTATTTTTTTGAAGATCACCTGTCAGCTGAGCTGAGACCGTCATCTGGGTAGTGCCAGGCTTGTTTCCTAAGCAGCGCATTGTATAGCTTGCACCATCAGACCAGTGCCCCCCCCAATTAACCAGTGAATTTATTGACCACATTCCCAAATACCATGGCATCCCTCTTAGAATAATTACAGATCACACGGCCCAATTTGCCTCAGTTTTGGAGAGGACTCTTACGATTATTGGAAATACAGCCAGCTATACATCCTGCTTATTGCTCTCAAATTTATTGGCCCAACTGAAAGCTTCAAGCAGGTGCTTCAGTACGTCTTGCATTGCTATCTTAATCTCCAAGGAGATGACTGGCTGGGACTGCTCCCTTTTGCTGAGATGACTTATAGCACGTTCCTTGTAGGTTTAAGCTGTTTTTTTTTTAAAATAGTGGTAATGTTGGATTCTATTTCAATGTTTGTGTGTTTTTGTGTTGCTTTTATCGTTACCCGCTTTGGGTCTACTTTCAAGAGAAATAAAGCAAGATAGAAATAATGATGATGATGATAATTGTAATAATATAACCCTGTAAATTGCAAGACTGGATGTCCATCCCCTTTGACTCCTGGCATCGTCAGATTGGGCACTGAAGGTCAAAGATGTCTGGCCTCACACAGAAGAGGAACTGGAACAGGCCAAAGAGATTTGGAGAAGACATGCAGAGGGAAAAGGAAGAGCAAACGGGAATCTGAAACCCCTGCAATCTGTGTAGTTGCTTTCAATTTTTTTTAAAGCAAGGCTTCCAAGTATATTGGTCCTTTTACAGTCCTTTTACGGTCCTTTCTCTAACCGCCAAACTGGACCTCCTCAAAAACTCTCAACATTTGCACCGTGTTTTTCATTTTAGCTTGCTGAAGCCTCAGTCAGGGGCTTACCACACAACCTCATCACCCCTGCTCTTGATAGTGATTAAATATATGTATATGGTCTGGGACCAGACTTGGCACAGAGAAGCCAATTTACTTGTCCGAACGGATCTCCTCCTATGAACCAATAAGATCACTAAGATCATCTGGAGAGGCCCTGCTCTCGGTCCCACCTGCCTCACAAGCACGGCTGGTGGGAATGAGGGCCAGGGCCTTCTTGGTGGTGGCTCCCCAGCTGTGGAACACCCTCCCTGGAGATATCTGACAGGCTCCTACCCTTCTGGGTTTCAGAAGGGCCGTGAAAACATGGTTGTGTGCCCAAGCTGTTGATGAGTAAATGATAAAGTCGACATGCCCTGATTTAAGGATGAAGCATGAGGATCTTGGGTGTATCGAATTAATTATATATCTATGTTTTTACGGTTTTTATAATGTATTTAACAATGGAGCCTTTGATGGCCTAGGGGATAAAAGCCTTGTGACTTGAAGGTTGGGTTGCTGACCTGAAGGCTGCCAGGTTCAAATCCCACCCGGGGAGAGCGCAGATGAGCTCCCTCTATCAGCTCCAGCTCCACGCGGGGACATGAGAGAAGCCTCCCACAAGGATGGTAAAAACATCCCCTGGGCAACGTCCTTGCAGACGGCCAATTCTCTCACTCCAGAAGCAACTCTGGTTGCTCCTGACATGAAGAAGAAAAATAAACAGTGTTATTAATAGATCTATATGTATTGTTTTGCTTTTATGATTGTATTCTTTGCGCATTAAATTTTGCCAATTTTTGTAAGCCGCCCTGAGTCCCCTCGGGTGAGAAGGGCGGGATATAAATGTTATAAATAAATAAATTAATAATAAATAAGCCCCATGAGCAACTGAACATACTGCAGGGGTTAGTGCAGGTGTCCCCAAACTAAGGCCCAGGGGCTGGATGCGGCCCTCCAAGGCCATTTACCTGGCCCCCGCCCTCAGTTTTACACTTAGGCTCGGCCAAAGTCTGAAATGACTTAAAGGCACACAACAACTACAATCCTACTTGACTATCTCATTGGGCAGAAGCAGGCCCACACTTCCCACTGAAATCCTGATAAGTTTACAGTATGTTGGTTAAAATTGTTTTTATTTTTAAATATTGTATTGTTCTTTCATTTACTAATATTGTAAATGAAATATTGTAAATGAATAATATGGCAATATAATATATTGTGTATACATACAATATTGATAATGATATTATAATGTAATACAGTATAATATTTATTTATTTATTGCAGTATTTCTACCCCGCCCTTCTCACCCAATAGGGGACTCAGGGTGGCTAATAATAATTTAAAAATATCATAATATTGTATAATATATTAATATTAATTATATATTAAATGTAATATTACTAATAATATTACAGTATAATGGTATAGTACAATATAGTAATACAGTAGAGTCTCACTTATCCAACACTCGCTTATCCAACGTTCTGGATTATCCAACGCATTTTTGTAGTCAATGTTTTCAATACATTGTGATATTTTGGTGCTAAATTCGTAAACACAGTGATTACTACATAGCATTACTGTTTATTGAACTACTTTTTCTGTCAAATTTGTTGTATAACATGATGTTTTGGTGCTTAATGTGTAAAATCATAACCTAATTTGATGTTCAATAGGCTTTTCCTTAATCTCTCCTTATTATCCAACATATTCGCTTATCCAACGTTCTGCCGGCCCGTTTACGTTGGATAAGCGAGACTCTACTGTATTGTGCTATGCTAATAATATGCTAATAGGAGCCCCGGTGGTGAAGTGCATTAAAGCACTGAGCTGGAGACTGAAAGGTCCCAGGTTCAAACCCCGGGAGCAGCGGGAGCGGCTGCTGTTAGTTCCAGCTCCTGCCAACCTAGCAGTTCGAAAACATGCCAATGTGAGTAGATCAATAGGTACCGCTCTGGTGGGAAGGTAACGGCGCTCCATGCAGTCATGCCAGTGGCCACATGACCTTGGAGGTGTCTACGAACAACACCGGCTCTTCGGCTTAGAAATGGAGATGAGCCCCAACCCCCAGAGTCAGTCACGACTGGACTTAACGTCAGGGGAAACCTTGACTTTTACCTAATAATATAATATATTGTATGTACATACAACTTGTAAGCCATTCTGAATCTCCTTCGGGGTGAGAGAGGGTGGGGTATAAATGTAGTAAATAAATAAGTAACTGTTGCTGGGAGGGTTTTTTGCACCACAAATAAGGTGTGTGCAGTGTGCATAGTAATTTGGTCATTATGTTTTCAAATGATACTTCGGCCTCTCAACAATCTGAGGAACCATGAAACGGCCCTCCACGTAAAAAGTTTGAGGACCCCTGGGTTAGTGGGAATGGACCTTGATTTTGGGAATTCAGAAATACTGTGACCCCCACCGACAATGGACCAGGACCAAATTTGGCACAGAGAAGCCCCATGACGAATTGAACATACTATAGGGGTTAGTGGGAGTGGACCTTGATTTTGGGAATTGTAGTTCACCTGCATCCAAAGAAACTGTGACCCCCACCGACAATGGACTGGGACCAGACTTGGCAGAGAGAAGCCCCATGACCATCTGAACAGGCTGCAGAGGTTAGTGGGAATGGACCTTGATTTTGGGAGTTATAGTTCACCTACATCCAGAAATACTGTGACCGCCACCAACAATGGACCGGGACCAAATTTGGCATAGAGTGGACCTTGATTTTGGGAATTGTAGTTCACCTGCATCCAGAAATACTGTGACCGCCACCAACAATGGACCGGGACCAAATTTGGCATAGAGTGGACCTTGATTTTGGGAATTGTAGTTCACCTGCATCCAGAAAGCACTGAACCCAGTTCTGACGTCAGATGTGGACCAAACTTGGCACACAGACCCAACATGACCAACTGTGCATACAGGCCTGCTTTCGGGGTGACTTTCCTTGGCATATGGGAGTTGTAGTTCACCCTTATCCAGAGAGCCTAGAACCCAGCCAACGACGGATCTGGACCAAACTTAAGTGGTATTACTCAACATCCCAAAACAAACAAGGCCTTCGCCTAAGAACCCGGGCACCGCCGGGTCCACAAACTAGTTGGGATCAATCAAGGCAGGCATTCAGAGGCCTTCCCCCTTCCCCCCAATCCTCGCCATTCCCCCAAAAAAGAAGGAAAGAGGAGTTGGGAGCACAAAGGCCTTACCTCCTCCTCCCTCTCTCTCCGGAAGGCCTGTCTTTCTCCCTTCTCCTCCGGAAGTGAGCTCAGAGAGAATTGCGTCACCTACTTCTCTTCCGTTTCCTCTCTACTTCCGCCCGGTCTAAACATGGCGGCAGCGGGCAGGCGAACCATAGAGGGGCGTGGCCTGGCTGTATTGATCTGTAGCAGGGGTCCCCAAAGTAAGGCCCGGGGGCCGGATGCGGCCCATTGAAGCCATTTATCCGGCCCCCACGGCACAAGGGCAGAAGGGGGTTGGGCTAAATGACCCAAGGGGTCTCTTCTTCTCTTACAACCCCTATTATTATTATTATTATTATTATTATTATTATTATTAACATTGAGGCTGGGTGGCCATCTGTCAGGGGTGCTTTGCTTGTGTTTTCGGTGCACAAAGGCAGTAGGGGGTTGGACTCAATGGCCCAAAGGGTCTCTTCCAACCCCTTTATTATTACTATTGCTATTATTATTATTATTATTATTATTATTATTATTATTATTAACATTGAGGCTGGGTGGCCATCTGTCAGGGGTGCTTTGCTTGTGTTTTCGGTGCACAAAGGCAGTAGGGGGTTGGACTCAATGGCCCAAAGGGTCTCTTCCAACCCCTTTATTATTACTATTGCTATTATTATTATTATTATTATTATTATTATTATTATTATTATTATTAACATTGAGGCTGGGTGGCCATCTGTCAGGGGTGCTTTGCTTGTGCTTTTGGTACACAAAGGCAGAAGGGGATTGGACGCAATGGCCCAAGGGATCTCTTCCAACCCTCTTTTTATTATTATTGCTCTTATTATTATTATTAATTATTATTGCTCAGTGGCCAACTATAGTCCGGCCCTCCAACGGTCCGAAGGATTGTGAACTGGCCCCCTGTTTAAAAAGTTTGGGGACCCCTGATCTGTAGGAAGAGAATGAGAGAGAGGAGGCTGGGATGAGGCTCGTCCTTCCCAAGCTCCTTTAGACTCTATCATCCAGAATCCCGGGCCATTGCCTGAGGCAGCAGAGGCTTCTGGGAGCTGTAGTCCAAAGAGAGGACTACAGTGACATGGGAAGCCTGGGAATCTCCTGCTGCGTGCCCCCTTCTGGACTACAACTCCCATCATCCCTGCAGAAAGAAGGCTTTGGCAGGAGGGTTGTGGATGCTGGGAGCTGGAGTCAGTCCCAGAGAAGTCTCCCGACCAAGGCTTTTTTTTTTTTCATCACTCCATCGCATAGACTCCTAGAGTTGGAAGAGACCTGGTGGGCCATCCAGTCCAACCCCATTCTGACAAGAAGCAGGAAAATCGCCTTTAAAGCACCCCCGACAGATATCCATCCAGCCTCTAAAGAAGGAGCCTCCGCCACACTCTGCAGCAGGGAGTTCCACAGTTGAACAGCTCTCACAGTCAGGAATGTCTTCCTGATGTTCAGGTGGGATCTCCTTTCTTTCCTGTCATTTGAAGTCGTTGTTCCTGATCTCCAGGATTGGTACAACAATCATAGTCACCATAAGTATGTGCCTATGTTTATGTTTATGTAGGGACCATAAGCCAGAAAAATAGTAAACTAGCCCGGGGCTGTGGCGCAGACGGGAGAGCAAGCCAGCTGCAATTAACTGCAATGAACCACTCTGACCAGGAGGTCATGAGTTCGAGGCCCTCTCGGAGCCTATGTTTGTTTGTCTTTGTTCTATGTTAAAAGGCATTAAATGTTTGCCTATATGTGTAATGTGATCCACCCTGAGTCCCCTTCAGGGTGAGAAGGGTGGAATATAAATGCTGCAAATAAATAAATAAAATAAATAAACTATTGCCTATGTAGCTTTGCCTGTGCATATGCCCCTCCCTCCCTTCCTGTGAGCTGGTGCCTTTCTCCAGGAAGTTTCAAAGAGAGAAGAAAGCTCGGAGTAAACAAGTTAGGTCATTGGTATCACTTGTGCCAAAATAGGTGTGGAAGGTGGGGAAGACCCTCAGCCATAGATCAATTTTAGATAAGCCGAGATATAAATTCTTTGTTTGCTACGCACATGTTGTGACGGCTATTTGTATCTGCTATTTTGCCTTATCATCAGCTGTGATAACAATAAAATGCTTGTTTTATTGCTCTCCTGGAATTCTCTCCTTTTCCTCCCTCCGGGCTAGTCTCCAACATTTAGAATACAGTAGAGTCTCACTTATCCAAGCCTCGCTTATCCAAGCCTCTGGATTATCCAAGCCATTTTTGTAGTCAATGTTTTCAATATATCGTGATATTTTGGTGCTAAATTCGTAAATTCAGTAATTATGAATTAATTACTGCGTATTGAACTACTTTTTCTGTCAAATTTGTTGCATAACATGATGTTTTGGTGCTTAATTTGTAAAATCATAACCTAATTTGATGTTTAATAGGCTTTTCCTTAATCCCTCCTTATTATCCAAGATATTCGCTTATCCAAGCTTCTGCTGGCCCGTTTAGCTTGGATAAGTGAGACTCTACTGTACTAAGAACACGAAAAGGCCTTGAATGGAAGCAGGACTAAGTAAGTCTAATTAAGATTAAGTGAGGCATCAATATATCCACAATAACACACTGTAGTCAACTACGAGAAGATTCCAAGAACTTGCTTACTTAGGCGATCCCTCGTAGTTCGAGGATGATGGTCCTCCGTTCCTGTTGTCTTGAGGATGGGTTCTTAGGTGGCTGAAGAGACCTGTTCTTGATCTGCATGTTCTCCCGCAGTGAGGACATTGGTTTCCAGGTGGAAGGTGGTCCCGATCAGGGTTGGCTTGACGGGCCTTCCTCTTGGCACGTTTCTCCCTTAAGCCCTCCGTTCGTGCCTCATCGAACTCCGCAGCACTGCTGGTCACAGCTGACCTCCAATGAGAGCGCTCAAGGGCCAGGGCTTCCCAGTTCTCAGTGTCTATGCCACAGTTTTTAAGGTTGGCTTTAAGCCCATCTTTAAATCTCTTTTCCTGCCCACCAACATTCCGTTTCCCGTTCTTGAGTTCGGAGTAGAGTAGCTGCTTTGGGATAATCCAGAACCTTGGATAAGGGAGTCTTAGGCTCCTTCTTTGGAGGCTTTTAAACAGAGGCTGGATGGCCATCTGTCCGGGGTGCTTTGAATGCGATTTCCTGCTTCTTGGCAGGGGGTTGGATTAAATGGCCCTTGGGGTCTCTCCTTCCCTACCTGCCTGCCTGCCAGCAGTCTTTCTCCTGGCTGGCCGCTCAGACTTCATGCAGACCTCTGGGTTGCTCACCACAACAGGAATTCCAAAATATTCCATCTGAGTGGCTGAAGTAACAACAACTTAGCTTCTCTGGCCATTTACTGTTACACAAACATATAGCAAAATATCGTACAAAATTACTCTGTTATGTGTATATGGGTATTGGTGAAATATATAGTTTCGTCACCTCGGAAGCGAATTGAGGCAAGTCACTGATGGTGTAAGAGAATCAGCCGTCTTCAAAGATGAATGACTATTGGCATTAAATGTGTCCCACCTCCAAGATCTCTCATTATGTAAAAGTATTTGTTTTAAAGATATGTAGGTATATGCCAGGCATGGGCCAACTTCACACCTCCCCTTCCCCCTCCCCCCTTCCCCTCAGTATCTTTTTGTTTGTGTCTTTCTGTTTGTCCTCCCAACAACCACACCTGACCTGCCTCCCCTCTCCCTATCCTTTGCCTCTTCCAAACCATGGTACATACATAGAATAAAAGTCAGTTTGGTGTAGGAATATTTGGTCTGTATAATAGAGTACAAGGTAGCCAGTGCTAAACATGAGCTTATGCACCAATACGGTTTTTATTTTTATTGTTGAAGGTAACACATTTCAAATAGTAGACAGACAAAATAAAGTTACTTAACTTTAGTAAAAACATTACTAATGCTGGTTCTCATGTCTGTAATAATAATAATAATAATAATAATAATAATAATAATAATAATAATAATAATAATAATAATAATAACCACCATCAGAACAAATACAATCAAGGCCAAGATCGAAAATTCAGCAAATGACCCAAAATGCAGACTGTGCAAGGAAACCAACGAAACTATTGATCATCTCAGCTGCTGTAAGAAAATCGCAGATGGACTACAGAGGCACAACTGTGTGGTCAAAATGATTCATTGGAACTTAAGCCACAAGTACCACCTCCCAGCAGTAAAGAACTGATGGTATCGCAAACCTGCAAAGGGAGTGGAAAATGACCACACAAAGATACTATGAGACTTTCGAATCCAGACCTCACGGTTCTGGAAAAGAAAAAAAATTAGGATTATTGATGTAACAGTCAAATTGGCGAAAAACAACAGGAAAAACTCAGCCATGATCAGGACCTCAAGATCGAACTGCAAAGGCTCTGGCAGAAACCAGTAAGGGTGATCCCAGCACTGGGTGCCGTGCCAAAAGATCTCAGCCAGCATTTGGAAACGATACATATTGAGAAAATCGCCATCTGTCAGCTGCAAAAGGCCACCCGACTGGGATCTGCCACATCATCCGAAAATACATCACACAATCTTAAACACTTGGGAAGTGTTGGACTTGTGATTCTGTGATACAAAATCCAGCATATAGATCTTGTTTGCTGTGTCATACTCTGTCTTTGTGTCAATAGAGAGTAGATGAATAGGTACTGCTCCTGCGGGAAGGTAACAGCGCTCCATGCAGTCATGCTACATGACCTTGGAGGAGTCTATTTATTTATTTATTTATTTGCGACATTTATATACCGCCCTTCTCACCCCGAAGGGGACTCAGGGCGGTTTACAAGTATATATACATACAATATATTATATTATACAACTATATTGCAATATTATAAGTAATATTGCATGTAATATAAATATACAATTATAATAGTGAATTATAATTATTATTACATTGTATTACAACATAATATTATTATTAATATTACATGTATATAAATATATTATAATATTAGTATAGTATAATATTATTATATATCATTATATCATTAAATTATATCATTAAATGTCTACGGACAACACCGGCTCTTCTGCTTAGAAATGGAGATGAGCACCAACCCCCAGAGTCAGACATGACTGGACTTAATGTCAGGGGAAAACCTTTACCTTTTACCAACAATTCCTCAATACTTTTATTTCCCATACCACCATACTTCTCCACAGCAACAGGTGGCCAGGCACAGCTAGTACCTCATATATGGACTTTTAAAATATGAATTGTCACCTTGGCACAACCCCAGCGTTTCGTCATCAAGGCACATTAATCACGCACACTTAAAGTACTCAGTCAAGACATTTTGCATGAGCAATAAGGAATGGCTCTTCCCTTGGAGCGGTCAACCCCCCTGTTCAAGCAGCTTCACTGGCTGCCGATAATATTCCGGGCCCAATTCAAGGTGCAGGTTATTACCTATAAAGCTCTAAATGGTTCAGGACCTGCCTATCTTCATGACCGCGTCGTCCCCTATGAACCTACGCGCTCTCTGAGATCTTCCGGGGAGGCCCTCCTCTCGCTTCCGCCTTCCTCACAGATACGTCTGGTGGGGACGAGAGAGAGAGAGGGGGCCATCTCGGCTGTCCCCCCCCCCCCCCCCCCGCTCTGGAACTCCCTCCCCAGGGAGATTAGGTTGGCGCCTTCCCTACCATCCTTTAAGAAACAATTGAAAACCTGGATGTTTGGGCTGGCCTTTGGAGAGACAGCTATTGGATGACCAACCTCATTATAATTCTATTCTGAATGTTATTAGGTTCCTTTCATCGGAGTATTTTAATCTAATGATTTTATCTTATATTGCTGCTATAGTCCCCCCCCCCCCACCTTTAAAGTTGACGGATTTGCATTGGTGGTTGTTTGATATTATTACTGTTGTATAAACCTTTGTTTTAACTTCTGTTTTATCATCTTCTTGTGTTTTAAACTGTGTATATTGTTTAATGTATTCGCGCTGTTACTTTTGTAACGTTGTGAGCCGCCCCGAGTCCCCACGGGGAGATGGTGGCGGGGTATAAATAAAGGTTTTTTTTATTATTATTATTATTATTGGGCTTCGGATATGACCACTCAAGGTAGGGCACCTGTGGGCAAGATAACCACATTCCACTGGGGTAAAACCCTCCGCCCTCGGAAAGCGGAGATTACCCAAACTGTCTCGCTCCTTTGTCCACACGCCTGGCTGATCCTACTGTCAAAAGCCTCACCCGTTTGTTTCAATATTCAGCCTTTAGAAAGCCGGATTGTAGCGTGTCTGCCAGACACAGATGTATATTCCCACTTCTGCAAGACAATATCTGGCTGGCTTGAGCACCCCAGGGGACCTCACCAGCCATTCTATCCTCCATGAATCACTTTAATCCGGAGCCTCCGGTGGCCTAGGGGATAAAAGCTTCGTGTCTTGAAGGTTGGGTTGCTGACCTGAAGGCTACCAGGTTCGAGTTCCACCCGGGGAGAGCGCGGATGAGCTCCCTCTGTCAGCTCCAGCTCCATGCGGGGACATGAGAGAGGCCTCGCACAAGGATGGTAAAACATCCGGGCATTGTCCCCTGGGCAACGTCCTTGCAGACGGCCAATTCTCTCACTCCAGAAGCAACTCGGGTTGCTCCTGACTGACACGAAAAAAAAATGCACTGAAAAACCATCCCCGGTTCATTGTTTCCCGCCCGGCCCGCCTCCCTGCACGTGGCCTTTCTCCCCATCAGGATTCAAGGCATCGAATAACCTCATAAGCATTAAAACAAAATATTATTTTCTTTTAAAAAACCCAATTTAATATTAGTGTGTGGGCATAATAAACTCCCACAATTCCCCCTGCTCCGCCTCCGATTCGCCTTCCAGGCAGGGGGCGGAGCCTGCTCCACTTTTCTTCCCTGCGCGTGTGCCGCCCGCCCGGGCACGCGGGAATTTTAAATTCAGGGCAGTTGCCGTCCGCTGTCCTCGCCTCTCTCTCTCTCTCCCGGTCATGGCGGAGAAGGCCCCGTTCCCTGGCTGGGCCAGCGACGAGGAAGACCAGGCCTTCGAGCTGTGTGAGTGGCCGGAGGGAGAGAGGCGCCTTCCTTCCTTATCCCTCCCTCCCCCTCCTTCCCCGGTGAGCGCCGCTCTCTCCCTCTCTCTCTCCCTCAGTCCTGACCCGGATCAAGAACGCGAGGGCGCCCCGCAGCGGAAGCAAAACCCCCAGCAGCGCCCGGAGGTGGGTCTGGGGCCTCGGAGGGGATTGGGAGGGCTCCCCTCCGAACGGAGAAGGCCAGGGCCGGCTAACACCTCCCAACCAAGCACCCCCCCCCCAGGCAGGAAGCAGCCAGACCTTGGAGCTAAAAGGCCATTCAATGGTATTCAAGCTTGCTCATGGCAACATTTCCACTTGCCGCAGGCTGGGTTTCTCCCACCCTGGGCATCATTCCACAGGGATATATATATATACACACACACACACACACACACACACACACACACACATATATATATATCTATATATATAAAAGAGTGATGGCATCAGGGCAGTGGACAAAACAACAAAACTACAGGCCCCACAACCCCGAAATTTGACAACACAACCCATCATCCACGCCTCTAGGTTGATACAACAAAAAGAAAAGAAAAATAAAGTCCTAATTAGAGGGAGAGCAATAATTGTTTTTATCCAATTGCTGCCAGTTTAGAGGGCTAATCTCTGCCCACTTCGTTGCCTAGCAACCAAGGGACAGCCAGGTTTCAGTTAGGGGACAGGCAAATTTAGGCCTCACTTAGGCTTCTTCCACAGATTATCTAATTTGCACTGGATTATATGGCAGTGTAGACTCAAGGTCCTTCCACACAGCTATATAACCCATTTATAATCTTATATTATCTGCTTTGCACTGGATTATCTTGACTCCACACTGCCATATAATCCACTTCAGTGTGCATTTTATACAACTGTGAAGAAAGGGCCTCATATAATCCAGTTCTGAGCAGATAATATAAGATTAGAAATATACAGTAGACTCTCACTTATCCAACATAAACAGGCCAGCAGGATAAGTAAATATATTGGATAATAAGAAGGGATTCAGGAAAAGCTGATTAAACATCAAATTAGGTAATCGTTATACAAATTAAGCACCAAAACATCATATTATACAACAAATTTGACAGAAAAAGCAGTTCCATGCACAGTAATGCTATGTAGTATTTACAGTAGAGTCTCACTTATCCAACACTCGCTTATCCAACGTTCTGGATTATCCAACGCATTTTTGTAGTCAATGCTTTCAATATATCGTGATATTTTGGTGCTAAATTCATAAATACAGTAATTACTACATAGCATTACTGCGTATTGAACTACTTTTTCTGTCAAATTTGTTGTCTAACATGATGTTTTGGTGTTTCATTTGTAAAATCATAACCTAATTTGATATTTAATAGGCTTTTCCTTAACGCCTCCTTATTATCCAACATATTCGGTTATCCAACATTTTGCCAGCCCACTTATGTTGGATAAGTGAGACTCTACTGTACTGTATTTACAAATTTACCAGTAAAATATCACAATGAATTTGAAACACTGACTACAAAAACATTGATTATGAAAAGGCAGACTGTGTTGGATAATCCAGAACATTGTATAAGCGAATGTTGGATAAGTGAGATTCTACTTTGATATGAAATAATTTCTAGGATAGAATAATGCAGAACAATATAATCTCTAAAAACAGGACAGTAATAAAGAAATAAAGAAAGTAAATAAAGCAAGGAAATTGGAAATTCCACAAAGGAAACAATCAGGGCCAGCTAACACCTCCCAAGAAAGGATTCTTCCAGAAAGGAAGCTGAGAAGGCAGTGAAGCACTATGTATTACCAAAGTCATTATTATTACTATCATTACTATCCTTGCTATTATTATTATTATTATTATTATTATTATTATTATTATTATTATTATTGTGTTGCGGTCAACCGTGAAAATGAATACAATCTGGCTCCAAGTATTCAAAAACACTAAAATCAGAATATAAAAAAATTAATGTGGTATAATAAAACAGAATACAATCTCTAAAATCAGAACACTAAATAAAGAACAACACTCTGAAAATAGGGGAATTCCACACAGAAAACAATCAGGGCCAGCTAACACCTCCCAACAAAGGATTCCCATCATCAAAGTCTGGCCAATCCTCTGTTCTCTCAGGGCCACAGACAGTAGAAGCATATAAATATCGCAAACAACACCACTCTGAAAACAAGGTAATTCCAGACAGGAAACAATCAGGGCCAGCTAACACCTCCCAACAAACAAATCACTCAGGGAGGAAACAGCTAGGCTTTAAATCTGCAAGGCCATTACATCCTAATCATTTTTCCTAATTGCAGCATGCATACTTGCCTCCAACAGACAAAAAAAAAAAACAATCAGAAATATTGCATATTCACAACCTTTAGGAAATAATATCCCCTGATGGCACAGCATGTTAAAGCGCTGAGCTGCTGAACTTCTGGACCGAAAGGCCGCAGGTTTGAATTGGGGGAACTGACAGAGCCCCCACTGTTAGCCCCAGCTTCTGCCAACCCAGAAGTTCAAAAACATGTAAATGTGAGTGCATCAATAGGTACTGCTCCGGTGGGAAGGTAACGCCGCTCCATGCAGTCATCCCACATGACCTTGGAGGAGTCTACGGACAACGACAGCTCTTCAGCTTAGAAATGGAGATGAGCACCAACCCCCAGAATCATACATGACTGGGCTTAATGTCAAGAGGAAAACGTTTACCCTTTACCTTAACTACCACCAATTCCTCAATACTTTATTTCCCATACCACCAGACTTCGCCACAGCAACGTGTGGCCGGGCACAGCTAGTATATATATATAGTAGAGTCTCACTTATCCAAGCCTCGCTTATCCAAGCTTCTGGATTATCCAAGTCATTTTTGTAGTCAATGTTTTCAATATATCATGATATTTTGGTGCTAAATTCGTAAATACAGTAATTACTACATAACATTACTGCGTATTAAACTACTTTTTCTGTCAAATTTGTTGTCTAACATGATGTTTTGGTGCTTAATTTGTAAAATCATAACCTAATTTGATGTTTAATAGGCTTTTCCTTAATCCCTCCTTATTATCCAAGATACTCGCTTATCCAAGCTTCTGCCGGCCCGTTTAGCTTGGATGTGAGACTACTGTATATATAGTAGAGTCGCACTTATCCAACATTCACTTATCCAGCGTTCTGGATTATCCAATACATTTTTGTAGTCAATGTTTTCAATACATCGTGATATTTTGGTGCTAAATTCGTAAATACAGTAATTACTACATAGCATTACTGCATATTGAACTATTTGTTGTATAGCATGATGTTTTGGTAGTTAGTTTGTAAAATCGTAACCTAATTTGATGTTTAATAGGCTTTTCCCTGATCCCTCCATATTATCCAACAAATTTGCTTATCCAACGTTCTGCCGGCCCGTTTATGTTGGATAAGTGAGACTCTACTGTGTATATATATATACCCCACTTGACTAGTTTCTAGTATACCTCACGACCTCTGAGGATCCCTGCTGTGAAGAAGTGTATAATTATATTCTGTATATAGATGAAATGTTTATTTGATTTGTTTAAACAGTCAGGTTTGGCTAAGTTTAAAATGGTGAGTATTTCAGTTGACCATATGTATGGGGGAAGGTAGCCATCTTGGAATGCTAGAACAGGTTACCATAGCAACAGGGGCGGAGCCAACCGCCGCTTGGAAAGGAAAAGGGGAATGTTTTAAAACCCAGCAGTCTGTGATTTCCATCCACAGTGAAGGAACTGATTCTCAGGTAGAGAATCAGGGTGACTCAGAAGAATTTGAGTCAGGCCTAAAATAAAAGGATTTATTTTAGGAGTCTGTGATTTTCCAGTCACAGTGGTGGATCTGATTCTTCTGTGGAGAATCAGACTGGCTTAAATAGAAAGATTTGAGTCAGATTTAGGTTAGACCAGACTAGGCAAGTTAGGTGATTTGTCTAGGGTCATCTGTAGAGTCTGTGGATTAGGGAACATTAATCCCAGGGGATCCAGCAGGATCAGGGTTTAATGTAACTTAAAGAAAGAAGTATTTTTGAAAGTTTAACCACCTCATAACCGTTGTAACCATTAAGCGAAGTGCCTTTACCAAGTTATCTGAAACCATCAAGCTCTGTACCTGCAATAAACTTGTTTTGATTTTATTCAAATCAAGCCTCTGTCATACTCTCATATTAAGTTAAGTAACATCAACACCTGAAGTGGAACAAATAGAGAAAGCTTATAAGAACCAGTACCATCTGCCTGACGTCTCCTCTATTGGTGGCAGCGAAGAAGATAGTCAAACAAATAATTAATTAACATCATCTCTCATAAAACATCTTTATTAATTGGTGGTATCTGTGTGTGTGTGTAGGATCAGAGGGATTCCATCTCTGTCACACATTCCTGTCAGACACCTCACCTCTGTACATATTGGTGGCAAGCGGAGGGATTCAAAAGGGATTCCATTCCCTGTCACCTCAGCATCTGTACAAATTGGTGGCAGCGGTGGGATTCAGAGGGATTCCATCCTCTGCCACATCGGTACCTTACACCTGCCATAGATGCGGGTGAAATGTCAGGAGAGAATGATTCTGGAACACAGTCAGGCAGCCCGGAAAACTCACCGCAACCCATCAATATAGTAATGAACAAAATGGGAAGGTGTCCAGAGGAAGAGGGCGTCTCAAAGGATCAAAGGTCCAGAGACTGAAGAATCCCTCTGAGGAGCATCTTAAAGAGATAGGCCTGCAGGTGGAGAGGAGACATGAGAGGAGCCATGGATAAATATAGGAAAGGGTGTCCTAAGGAAGAGAGGGAGAGGCTTCCTTTCTGCTGCCCTGGAAACAAGGACCAGTTTTTCCTTAATCAGAACGGATATCCCTTTACGAACCACCGCGGAGACTAAGATTTTCAGGGGAGGCCCTGCTCTCGGTTCCGTCACTGTCACAGGCGCGTTTGGCGGGAACGAGAGATGGGCCTTCCTTTTCCGTGGTCCTTGTCCCCCCCCCCCCCCCTGCTATGGAACTCCCTCCCTGGGGAGATTAGGTCAGCCCCCTCCCTCCTGTCCTTTAGAAAAATGGAAAAGATCTGGCGGTGGGACCAAGCCTTTGGGGCAGGGCCATGAGGCAATAATCAAAAACCTCTTCCGCTGACCAAGCCAGCATGGTGTCCTGAGTTGGGTTAAACAGCTGATTTTAAAGTAGATATAACTGATTTTAAGGTTTGTGTATATTTATAGTTATTTTGTGTCCCGGCATGGAGTGTTTGCCGTATATTTGTTGTGCTCTGCCCTAAGTCCCCTTCGGGTTGAGATGGGCGGAATATAAATGTTTTAAATACAGTCAAGTCTCACTTATCCAACGTAAATGGGCTGGCAGAACGTTGGATAAGCAAAAATGTTGGATAATGAGGGATTAAGGAAAAGCCTATTAAACATAAAATTGTGTTATGATTTTACAAATAAAGCACCAAAACATCATGTTATACAACAAATCAACAGAAAAAGCAGTTCAATACATGGTCATGTTATGCAGTAATTACTGTATTTACATATTCAGCACCAAAATATTGCAACATTTACTACAAAAACATTGACTACTAAAAGGTAGACCATTGGATAATACAGAACGTTAGATAAGCGAGACTCTACTGTACATAAATTAAATAAATAGGACTCAATGGATCCCATTGAACATTATTAGGAGGTACTTAAAGCTGTTCAGCAATGGAATTACTTGCTGCTGTTGTTAAAAACTTGGTATGATGCTAAATGTCCTTTGACCAGAAGCTGGCCACTTTGAGTGCCTCTGGTGTCGCTGCGAGAACGTCCTCTCTTGTGCGTGTGGCAGGGCTCAGGCTGCATTGTAGTAAATGATCTGTGGTTTGCTCTTCCTCACACTTGCATGTCGTGGACTCCACTTTGTGTCCCCATGTCTTAAGGTTGGCTCTTCCCTCAATCTGGACACTAGACCCCTTTTGGTGCAGCCCAGAATCCCACTGGCGTTTTTAGCTGCTGCATCACACTCTTGGCTCGTGCCCAACTTGTTGCCCATGAAGACTCATTCTCACATGGACTGTTGTCAAGTCAAGTGTCACCCATTTTGTATCTCTGCATTTCATGTATAAATATGTGAAAGGGTGCCGCAAGGAAGAGGGAGCAGGCTTGTCTCCTGCTGCCCTGGAAACTAGGATTCGAAGCAGTGGGCTCAAACGGCAGGAAAAGAGATCCCACCTTAACCTTAGGAAGGACTTCCTTAGAGTAGTAGAAGATGCTGCCTGGGCGTGTGATGGAGTCTTCTTCTCTGGAGAGGCTGGATGGCCATCTGTCAGGAGTGCTTTGAGCCTGCGTTCCTGCATGGCAGAATGGGGCTGGACTGGATGGCTCCTGTAGTCTCTTACAGCGCCATGAGCCTGTGGTTCTCACCCCTTTCTCCCATTTCTCTTGTTCTACTGGGAAGAGAAGGGATGAGGGAGGGAGGGGCAGGGGCTTGGGCTGCGGAGGTGGGGTGGGCTTGGGGAACCAGTCCATAGCACTTGGGCCTTTGCCTCCAACCTGCAGGTGAGCCCCAAAAGATGGTTCTTGGCTGCAGGGTGTTCCCTTGGGCATCCCTGCTTATCTGTTTATTTACCTTATGTCTAACCCGCCTTTTCCCTTCTATAGAGAGTCAAAGTGGCTAACGTGGCCGCTTGCTCTCTGTCGACCTCTTACCTCCTGGTTTTGTGTCTTCTCTCCCAGAGTGAAGGAGCCCAAGGAGGATTTCCTCAGTTACCTTGCTGACAAGTACGGATCCGCCCAAAGAGGCAAGTGAGAAGAGAATAGAATAACTTTATTGTCATTGTACAATGAAAGTAAATGTAAATCCCTCTGCACTCCCACCACCACCTTACAGCCCCCAGTGCCACATCAGTCCGAAACCACAGATTTCAACGCAGACACAGCTCTAGGGTAAAAGCTATCTCTCAGCCTGTTTGTCCTTGTCTTTGTCGCCCTGTACTGTTTGCCTGATGGCAATAATTCAAAGAAAGAATATTCGGGTTGAGATGGATCCCAAGAGTGTTCTGAGCTTTCTTAAGGCTGCAGGACTTATTAAGTTCTTCCGAAGAGGGAGAAAGAGAGAGAAAGAGAATCTCATGATTCTCTGTGCAGAAAGGGTGACCCTTTGGAGCCCCTTCCTGTCTGCCACTGTGCAGCTACCAAACCATGCGCAGATGCAGAAGGTTAAGACACTGTCTAGACCACAACAGGAGAAATTCAGCAGCAGTTTTCCATTCAGTTGTTGGTTCCCTCTGCCAGAGGCCCTGCTGCCTGAAGCAAGGCTGGTGGGTTCTCTGTCGCGCCCCAGGGAAGGCCGGCCAGGCCTGTCTCTTCTGCATCTTTGGCACAAGGCATTCAGGGCTTGAAACAAGTGTTTTAACTATTTCAAGACTGGATTCAGGACTCGTTTTAGGAGTTTTTACAGTGCATTTTACTATAGTTTTATCTTTGAATACGTTTAGTTGTTTTCTGTGGCTTTTGTGAGAAACTATACAGAAATGCTGTCAATAAATCCTTGATCACCATGTGGGCCCTCCTAGATTGGGCCTCATTCTTGGTCCTGGTTGCCATGCGACGTGTGCAGAGTGTTGGCCTGGTCCTGAGGCCCCGCCTTTCTCTAAAGGCTGCTCGTCACCCGGTTTTGCCTCCAGGAACTGTCCGCTTGAACCCTCCCCTCCTCTCGCCCTGCAGGACCAAGGCCTCTCTCTGCAGCAGGCACGCCGGGAATGCCCTGGAAGAAGAGGGCCCCTCGCTCCGTGTCGCTCCCGCCTCCGCTCACCTTCAGCGACAGCGATGACGACCAGGTCTTTGTCGACTTCACGCCGAGGAACCCCTGCCAGCCCCAGCGGTCGGGCCTCCAGCAGGGCGGTTGGAGGAAAGGCCCGTCTGCCTCCTCGTTGGAGGATCGTGTCCCTCACAGGCAGAGTCCCGACTCTTCCTCGAATGAGGAGGAGGAGGAGGACAAAGGGGGCTCCGGGAGAGGGAACGCAAGCGGGGCACCGGGCGCAGCAGCCCACAGCTGGCGGACGGCGATGAGCGCCAGGTCGGGATCCGGGAGCTCCGACGAAGAGATCGGCAGCCTGGCCACACGCATCAAGCAAAGGATGCTCCTCTCTTCCGAAAAGAGTGGCCTCCGCACCCCGGGCACCTCTGGTGAGTGAGAGGCCCCCGCCCACCACTCATGCTCTGGGCCCGGAGGGAGGGAAGGAAGGAGGGCATGCCTCTGTGCGTGTGCTGCTCCTGATCCATGGTGCCACGGAACAGGGCCTGCTGTGCTCCCTCTTCTTCTCAAGCCCTTCAGCCACATTGGCTGGAGATCCATTCCCCTGGTGAAAGGGGGCAAGAGAGCCCTTGGTCCAGAAACATTATCATTATTGTTGTTGTTCTGGCAGTTTTGAATGGACGAGCTGCTCCTACGTTGGGAAGAGGCAGGTGAGGCCCCTCAGTTTGCCTTGGGGACAGGAGGGAGTGCCCCGGGGAGGGGGATTTTGGAAGCCTTTGCATTAAGAATGACAACAGCTTTACTTATGAACTGCCCTCCCTCTCTCCCTGGGGGCACTCAGGGCAGTTTACATACAAAAAAAGGCAAACAATCAATGCCGAAGTTTCACAGAAATCAACATAATAACATCAGAAACTAGTGAGAAAATAAAAATTTGAAGTAGGATAATAAAAACAAGTACAAAGATTTAAATAAAACATAATTATGTTAATAACATAAGCTACACTAAAGCATGTACCCCAGACAATTAGACGATTAAGATGTATAAAAAGTGCCTAATATCAGTTGTCATGTAAAATAAACCATAGCAGCCATAGAAGGCGAATAAAGTTAGCCAGTGTTGGGAGGGGGGGGGAGGCAGGAGCTGGGCGGGGGGTACTTTCTCCGTGGCAAATGCAGGTAGGCTTCATTAACCAGGCGTTTCTGGTCTGACGCGGAGCTTGGTTCGCCTCAGCTGAGCGCTTGCCTGGGTTTGTTCCCGGCAGGAGAGAGGCCTTCCCCCGCACACCCCTGCCCATCCGTGAAGAGGGAGCAGCCCCGGCCTCTTGGGCCCTGCCCATCGACGCCGCCGGCCGGGCCCCCCCAGGGCAGGGTGCTTGCCAACATCACCCAGCGGCACAGGACGCCACCCGCCAGGTGAGCCTTCCTGCCTCCGTCCCCTCCCACCCAGAGGAGCGGCGTTTTGGGGGCTCCCCAGCTGGCCTTTCTGCAAGGAGGGGGCTGGGTGCGTGGCTTTCCCTCTCCCACCTGCCTCAGCAACAGCCCAGAAGCGCAGGGAGGACTCTCAGCCCAAGGTCACTTGGTTGATTTTGAGCAGAGGTTCGCAACCATTGCCTCCTGCCTGAGCCTGGCCTTGATCACCAAGAGCCATTTCTCCAAGCGAGACCCCTCCCTCCCTCCGTCCCTGCCTCGCCCAGGCTTCTCCTCTGGTTCATGGGCAGGAAGGGGTCCCCCTGATTGCTTCTGGGGGGTGCAAAGGGGGAGAGGCAGTGGCCTCTCTTCTGAAGGGCCTTTGAGCCGTTCTGGCCCAAGAGGGACCAAGGAGGGGCCGGGGGGAGGCGGTCTCTGGGTGGGGCTGAGGCTTTTAAACTTTCTCATAAAGAGTCTGTGAGGTGCTGGTGGCACAAAGTTACATTGAGACCAAAGAGGGGTCGCAAAGACCCCCAGAGAGACCTGCCTCGCCTGAGTGGATGAATGGAGGTGGAAATGGCTCCTGAGAACCAGAGTGGGCCGGTCCCAAGGCCGCCCAGGTGGAATCAGAGCCAGGGGCTGGGGGCTTGTAGGGCGGGCCGTTGGATGAGCATGCCGGGCCCGTGCTTGGTTGAAGACGGCAACCTCCGTGTTGGGCAACCAAATCAGGAGAACGGGAAGCAGGGTCGGCAGAGCAGGCACCACACTGTGCAGCCGTGGGGCAAATTCCCGTGGCACCTTGAGTGGAGGAGCACCTCAGGGAAAGCCTCCAAGAGGAAAGGTGGCCGGGTTTGGGGCTGTTTGGCTTAGAAGGCGCATTCCTTTTTCTACCGGCACCCGAGGGATACCCGGAGAGGGCCCTGCAGGTGGGGGCTCTGGAGGGGAGGGGGCTGTGCCTGGGGCCCACAAGGCGTCTCCCTCCTGAAATGCCAGCGTGGCAGCCCCCTCCCCCCTTGCATGCACTCACACACACAGTCATCCTTTGGGCCTTTCTCTTGCAGGGGGGGCTCCTGCCGGGTGCAAGGCTGCTTCTTGCAGGAGCTGTCTGACCCAGAGACCCAGCACTGCAAGCGGTTCCGGAGTCTGAAGGAGGAGCTGGCGCGAAGCCTCTATGCCTTATACAACACCTCCGTCTTTGAGCAAAAGGTAGCCTGAGCGGCCCAAGTGGTGGCTTCTGTGGCTTCTGCTCCCGGGCGGCCCAAGGGCTTCCCAGCCAGCCCCGTTCTAGTTTGCCCTCAGCCCTTCCCTGGCCCAATGGCTCACAGAGACAAATCTCAGGGAAGGAGGAGGATGCCTTTCTCGAAGGGCCCATGCTGCCCGGTGGGCCTGGGAAATGCCACACACAGGCCCCGCCATGCAGTGCGTGGCCCTCTCCATGTGGAATTGAGGGTGGGTCTCTGGGGAATTTGCCACAGTTGAGTGGGCTTGGGGGGGCCTGACTCCAAGCAGACGGCGCCTGTCCTGCAGCCAGAGTTGCGTGCTGCCGTCTTTTTGGGAGAAGCTTGTTCTCTGCCCAGCGTCCAATTGACTGAACCATGAGCAGAACTAGCTGGAAAGTCCTCCGCTTGCCTGGACCGGGTTCCTCGGTTGCCTCTCCCTTCTGTCCTGCGGCTGCGGAACTGGAGTGAAGGGCTGTGCTGGGATCCTTTCATTATTATATTTATTTATGCCCCAATTTATCTCCTCCGAAGGGGACTCAAAGCGGCTGTTTGAGCTGGAATTGAGCTGAGATACCAGTTTCACAACTCTGCCTTTTCTCTCAGTTGCCAGAGAGTATGGAGATCCTCTGGAACAAGAAGATGCGGAAAACGGCCGGGTGCTGCGTGACGGGCCGGCGGAAGGGCCCCCCAGAGCAGCGCTATGCGCGGATCATGCTCTCCGAGAAAGTCTGTGACTCTGCAGGTAATTAGTGGGAGGAAGTGCCGATCCCAAAGTGCACTCGAGGCCCCGCTGTCAGCACGAGCGGAGGAAGCCGGAGCAGTAAGGACAGAGCGGCCCCATCCCTGGCATGATGAGAGGATCGCAGAGGGAAGGAGGGGCACCAAGGCTTCCAGCCCAGCCCGTTCCAGTCAGGAAGATCCTTCCTGGCATTTGGGTGGAATCCTTTCTTATAACGTGAGTCCATTGTCTCTCGTTCTAGTCTGTGGAGCAGCAGAGAACAGGCTTGCTCCATCTTTGGGTGTTTAAGTATACCTGTCCACATCTCTTCTCGGTCTTCTCACAGCCCTAGTTGAAATCGCTCATGTCTGTCCCAGCATTAGTGTTCCACAGCCCTTCAGCACTCCAAGGCCTGGAGCCAATTTCCAGGGCATGCGTGGTCATGCTTTTAATTACTCTGATTTTATCTGCTTGGATTTTAATGTATTTGTCCATTTTATTTTGTGTATTGTTGGAATGTTTTAAGTTTATGTTAAATATGTTGTTGTTGTTCGGGCTTGTCCCTGTTGTGAGCCGCCCCGAGTCCCTTCGGGGAGATGGGGCGGGATATAAAAATAAAGTTTATTATTATTATTATTTATTATCCTTGCCTGAGGTCTGTGTCAGACCTTGTTTGTTGGATGTTCTCAGGGCTTGGCACTCTGTGTAACCATAACTTGTAATTGTTGGTCCTGGGCCATAATATTGCAGTCGCAGCATCTCTAACGCAACACAAATGGCAGAGCTCAGCAAGAGTGCAGACCATGGGGAGTTATTGTCAGAATCGAGTTGATCAGGCTCACTAA
Organism: Anolis carolinensis; assembly: GCF_035594765.1. NCBI lineage: Eukaryota > Metazoa > Chordata > Lepidosauria > Squamata > Anolidae > Anolis > Anolis carolinensis. The sequence goes on along the minus strand of NW_026943834.1, from coordinate 299,381 downwards.
AGCAAATCTCTAAACAGCTGAACCTTTAGGTCTCATTTTGCTCCAACAACAGGAGCTTACTTTTTCCCGTGTTGAAATTCATTTTCATTTTGCCCCACTCTGACCCATAAGTGCCATTTGGGACCCCAGCACTCCCCTCCAGAGTATTAATGGCCCTTGAATTGGCCTCGAGAGAAAACGGTGGGTGACACCCTGCAGCAGAAGGGCCACCTTGCCCCGGGAGACCAGCCGGGTGGCCTTTCTTCAAGTTCCGGGGCTCCTGATGTCTCTCCTGCTTTTCTCTGGATTAGACCGCCTGAGGGACACGTTGATCCACGAACTCTGCCACGCAGCCACGTGGCTCCTCCACGGCGTTCGGGACGGGCACGGCCGGTTCTGGAGCCTGTATGCCAAGAAGGCGGCCACGGTCCACCCGGAGCTCCCTGTGGTGGAGCGGTGCCACAACTACGAGATCAACTACAAGTTCACTTACGAATGCTCTCGATGTGGGAACACGTAAGTGGAGGGAGAGGGAGAGTCTCCTTTGGCCTGGGGTGGGGGTCTGCGCGGGGACCCCATTCCCTCCCTCCCTCCCTCCCTCCCTCTTTTTCGTCAGTGGCCGAGATCCCATCCAGCCGCGTCAACCCTGGGCATTTGCACCAGGAAGGGTTGCAACATTCAGAGAGGGGCAGAAAGGGAAGCCGGGAGGGAAAACAGCTCTCTCTTGCAGTGCTTTTTGCTCCAACCTCCCCCTCCCCCAAATTTTCCTGCACCCTAACTTCTGTTTTCCTTTTAAGTGTGTATGAAACTTACTTAAGTGTGTAGTGCAGGCACACCCAGAGAGCGGCGCATCCCCAATCGTCTTGTACTGATCTGTGGAGTGAATGCATTTCGTCAGCGCAATAGCTTCTCCCTTCTCTGGAGCCAAGACCCAAATCCAATGGTTTGTCCCACCGAGCCCCACACAACAGGAGAATGTAGCCCAGCCTTGACTTAATAGGGGTCCCTCTGGTCCCAGCTGAACAGCATGGGCAACTGCATTTAGGACTAGGCCTCCTTGCGAACCTCTTCCCATCCATTCGTAGCTCCTGACACTGAGGAGGAGGAGGAGGAGGAGGAGGAGGGTGTGGGCCACACAGAAGAGCCGTCACTGGCCGCTGACCTTGGTTCTTGGCTCTGGCCTCTGAAAAGCAGCCTCCGAGTCACCTGCTGTGGTCCCATGGAGTCCGTAGGGCTTTCTTAGGCAAGGAACTCTCTGAGATGGTTTTGCCAGTTCTTTCCTCTGAAATAGGAAACAGCCCACCTGGGGTGCGTTGGGGGTTGGCCTGCGTTTGGAGGAGGTTTTTCTTTTGGAGTGCCGCTCCCAGAATCCCCCAAGGAGTCCAAAAGGCCCACCTTTTCCCAATGCTTTGCAGGTTCCAGCCTGCAGTATTTGGACAAAAGGGACCAAGATCAGATTGTACGCATACATATGCCTTCAAGTCTCCTGCTGACTTTTGGGAACCCCATGAACTCTGTTGGGTTTTCTTAGACAAGGAACCCTCACTCAGTGCCTTCCTCTGAGACAGAGCCTACAGCACCTGGGATTCAGTAGCAGTCCCCCATTGTTGGTCCTGCTTAACCTGCAAGATCAGGTGGGATCTGGTGCCTTGGGTCAGTTTTGAGTCTGTTTTAATATGGGTTTGCTTTGCTTTGCCTGTTACTGGTTGTGAGAAGGTTTTCTCAAAAATCCTTGGGAAAGATCCCTGAGGAGTCCCTGGCATATCTATCTTGTTTGCTGTGTCATGCAAACAAGACTATGTTGTTGTGTCAATAATAATATAACAACAACAACTTTTTTTAATATCCCGCCTCCATCTCCCCGAAGGGACTCAGGGTAGCTTACATGGAGCCAAGCCCAAGTGGTTACAGACATAGTAATAAAAACACATCAATATAAAAACAGATCAATAAACATAATAAAATCACATTAAGATAAAACCTGGTTTAATAAAAAACCTGAAAAGATTCATAAAAAATGACTTTGGCCGAAGAAAGTGCATATAGTGAAGAATGTAAACTAGAGAAAGAAGTGAGTAACCCGGGACTATTATTATTGGTAAGGGGATTGGGATGAGGTAAACATAGGAACTATTTCTAACTGAAGGGGTGGAATAAAGTGCAACAGAGATGTCATTGATCACCAGGACAAAGGATTCCTCTCTCTCCCAGGCCTGACCCTTGACTCCTGAAACTCCTTCCACTCTTGGTGCTCCTTCCCATGCCTGTCTGAAGGCCATTGCCCACCCGGTTTGGCCTTGGGGGCGCCGGGGGTCTGGCTCCTCCTTGTTGCCCCTCTGAGGAGGGAGACGCAGGCGAGCCGCCCTTCTTCCTCCTCCTCCTCCTCCTCTGTGACACCACGGCCTCTCTCTTGTGCTTGGCTTTCAGGATCGGCCGCCATTCCAAGTCCTTGGACACGCAGCGCTTTGTCTGCGCCCTGTGCCGGGGCCCGCTCGCGCTGTGCCAGCCCACGAGGAAAGACGGCACGCCGGCCGCAAGGGCGCTGACTCCGTTTGCAAAGTTCGTGAAGGAGAACTACGGCTCGGCAAAGCGCTCACAGCAGGGACTCAGCCACGCGGACGTCATGAAGAAGCTCAGTGCGGACTTTGCCTCCTCCCGGGAGCGTGCGCTCAACTTTTGATGGAGGGAAGGACAGACGGACGCTGTGCCAGCCCACGAGGAAAGACGGCACGCCGGCCGCAATAAAATGCAAAGCCAAGGAATATAGAAGACTGTAAAACTCAACCAAGAGTCAATCCAAAGTAGGGATTGTGCAAAGCAAGAACTCCACCACTATCATCATAATCTGAAAAGTGTCACAGCTGGATCTCCCCTCTGGAGGCAGCACAAAGAAGGCTCCTAGGGTGGACCAATTGGCCTAACTATGAAGAAGTAATAAAGAAACAGGGTTTAGAGTATATATTAAAAACACAACAAGAAATAAAAGAAGACCACATAAACATATGGTTACAATACGGTCAACTTAAAGAATATTATAAAAAGGACAAGACAGTGGGTTTCATGGAGAAAAATAGCTTATGGGATAGAGTACTGTTTACAGAAGGAAAGATAATTGCAAAAATCTATAAAATATTATTAGAATGGGACACTGAAACTGAGTTAATTAAAAATTGTATGGTCAAATGGGCCAAAGATATTGGCAGACCAATTCAAATGGAGGAATGGGAAGCATGTTGGAGCAGAAAGCTGAAGTTCACATATGCTTTTGAATTAAAAGAAAATTGGATGAAAATGCTCCACAGATGGCATATAACACCCCAAAAAATAGGATTTATAAATAAAAGTATGAATACAAAATGCTGGAAATGTGGAGAAGAGGAAGGAACCTACTACCATATTTGGTGGAGGTGCAAAAAAGCAAAAGAGTATTGGTCTATGATTCATGACTGCATCCAGACAATTTTAGACAATAAATTTATTAAACTGCCAGAAACATACTTACTGGGCATCTCCAAAATTCCCCTGGGGTCAAACGAGGAAAAAATAATGACATATCTCACAACAGCAGCAAGAATTACATATGCCAGATGCTGGAGACAAATAGATATACCCTCCAGGATGGAGTGGTTAATTAAAGTATTAGAAATAAAAAATATGGATAGACTAACCTACCTAACAGCTAAAGATCAGGGGAAGCCAAGGAAGAAGACAAATTGGCAACAGGTGGAGAAATAATTAACTATAAGTGATATAGGAAAATCTAGAGTAGACTTGAAGTGAACAATAAGATTTAAAAGAAAAAGAACCACCCCCAGATATAAGGGGAAAAGAATATGAAAAAAAGAAACTGAAGAAACGAATGAGGACAACGAAGGAAGACACCGAACTCCAAGAATACCTCCTCGGTAGTGACTTGGAAGTCAATGTTTTAACCCCCATCCCTCAACTTCCCTACCCTATGAGCCTCCCCCATTTACCTGAAACCCCCCCATCCCCAATACACCAACCCTAACCCAGCCATACCCAACACCTACCCTTATCCAACTTCCCCTTTCTTGCTTCTTCAACATGTACTAACAAATCTCTAATAAAGATTATTTTATAAAAATGAAAAGTGTCACAGCTTTACCTCTGAAATATTTCTTAGAAAAAGCCTTTGACCTTGCATTTTCACTAAAGTTGAAACTACAGTTGAAATTGTCTTTGGGATCTATCCATGTTAAACGGATTTGCTTAAAATAGACTTGTTATTATGGCCACCAACGTTACAGATCTGTGAACAAAATTGTCTTCTTTAGGGCCCTTTTACACGGCCCAAAAATCCAGGAGGAAGCGGGTTAAAATAACCCGCTTCCTCCTGGGTTTCAGTCCTCACCCCCTTCCACAACCCCAGGCTTTCCTTTGGACACCTCCGTTAAAAGCGAGATAGGACCTGCATTTTGGTCTAATGTGGACGTGTCCTTAGTTTTTTAGAAGAAGGGATCCTACTGAAGGGTAAAAGTTATTAATAAAAATTGTGACAGGGTAAAGTGAGGTGAGCTGGCAGAGATAGAAAATTGCTCTGTTTCTTTATCCTTTGCCCTCCTGCTTGGCATGAAGGGAAGTCCCTTCTTCCCCAGGTGGGCTGACCAAAGGAAAACACATCCACCAGTTTCTTATTTGCAAGATTTTTCACTTTCCACCATGACTGTGGAGGAAGCAGAGCTCTTCCCTTTACTGCCAATAGAGAAGTTGGCAACGGGGCACAGACTGACTGATTCCTCTTTTCACCAGCCTGATTGCTCAGCTGCAGAAAACTCTTTGCTATTGTAGCTATAAACAAAGACTAACTTAAAGCACTATTCACAAAAAAGCAGAAAGCATAGCATGTGGCATTAAGTGTATACCAGCCAAAAAGGTATCTCACATTACAGAACAAGTCTCATAGCACAAGGATGAATATCATACAGCCCTCTGCACTGCAACTTTCAGCATTCTCCATCGCTGTTGGGGGACTGCAGTCCAGGGACATTGGGAAAATGTGAGCTGTTTGCGCTCCTCAGATTCAGTCGGGAGGCACTTAAGAACAAAGGAGCACAAAAGGCGCACCGAGCCCAGCATTTAAATTCCAGGCTGCCTCCTCGAAATACGAACCAGGCTACAAAAACTATTATTTGCTATTGTAGGTAATGTTATCTTGGTTCACAGTATTACTTCGAACATATTACTACAGGTGTTTTGGACTTCAGCTCCCACAGTTCCTAACAGCTGGTAAATTGGCTGGGATTTCTGGGAGTTGAAGTCCAGAACACCTGTAGTAATATGTTCGAAGTAATACTGTTACCTATAATGCTTTACTTTCAAGCTCTGTCTTTAATAAATCGACCACAGGCAGGTAAACAAGAGTAAAGTGATGATAAAGTGTCAGAACCCTGCTACTAGAGCCTGGATGTGGCTCTGAGTTTCAGGGTCACTGACATTGATAAGACACCTGCGGCTCAGGACTTGGAGAAGAAACGGCTGCTGGACTTGGCGGGGAATTTGCGCGGGGTTTTACTGAGCGGGAAGAGACTGTTCAAATGAGGGGGAGGGTATATAAAGGAGGGTTGGCCGTAGTATCCCATTCTTGGCTTTTCTGATGTTCATGTTTCCTACAGTAAAAGTTTCTGGTGATATCACAGAGAGTCTTGTGTGTTCATTCAGGAGCGGCTGTGGTGAGCTGACACTAAGCCAAGAAAACGGACACCATCCCGCTGTAGCGGTGAGGTGTAACATGCAAGTGGAGGATGAAGAGCTCTTGGGCGCAGGAGGAGGAAGGTCGGAAAGGGCCACTCCCGAGCCGGACGCTGGGTTCCACCAGCTGGCGGCCCTGGCGTCATCCACCGCTTATGCCCAGCCAAATGGGGTAACCCAGAGGCGCGGAGTGGTGCGGGGAGACAGCACCGGAGGAGAGGAAGGTTCACCTTCCCCAGGCCCACAAAGGATGGTGTTTCTGGAGGAGAGGATGTCGGCGATGGAGACCACCCTGGCAGTGATGTCGAGGGCGATGGAGCGCCTGGCAGTTTTGGCGGAGCCGGAGAGAGGAAGGGAACTTCGGGCTAGCTCAATGTGGGACGTGAGCATGGGAAGCAGCCAGGGCTTTGCAGACCTCCCAGCACCGAAGGGAAGGGAAATGCGAAAGGAGCCCGGTGCCCGGCCCAAGATCCAAACAAGCCTGACGCGGGTGGAGGAGAGTGACGACGAAGGGGAAAAGCCTCCGAGAATCCCGGCTACGCTCCCAGCTGAGACCCTGGTGCCCCTGGCGAATGCCGGGCGTGGCACAGGGCCAAGAGAAGCAGCAGCGGGGCCCACTGGTCCGCAAGGGGGCTTGCGACGGGCGGAGAATTGGGGATTGCCACCACAGGGACCCCTACCGAGACGAGAGGAACTAAGGATCGAGTTTGGGGGAGAGTCCTCTGAACTGGATTTTTTCCTGACCACGGTGAGGGGCTATATGGAGGACAATGCTCACACTTTTAGAACGGAATCCAGCCGGGTACGGGCCATTGGTGCAGTGTTGAAGAGGGGAGCGGCCAGCTGGTACGTTCAACTGCACGCGCGGCGCGACCCATGTCTGGGGTCACTCCGACGCTTTATGGGGGCCCTGGAGACCCGTTTCCGAGATCCACTGGAGCAGATCCGGGCGAGGGAGAAGTTGAAGACCGTCTCCCAGGGGCAGAGGTCGGTATCTGAGTATGCGGAGGAGTTCCAATGCCTCGCCGAAAAGGTGCCGGAATGGTCTGCAGTAACAAAGATAGAACTCTTCAAAGAGGGGCTCAGGCGGGAGATCCTCTCCTGGGCGGTGCATCGTGATGAGCCTGACACACTGCGCGGATGGATTCAGCTGGCGGGGCGCGTCGAGACATCGCTGGCCCAGGCGAGGAGGCACCGAGGAGGGCTACAGCAGCGGCCGCAGATGAAAGAGGGGAGCCGGAAGGAGGGATCAACCCCAGCCGGGAGGAGAACGGAGCCGACAGGGAACGTGAGCACCAGCAGGAGGGGCTGCTTCGGGTGCGGCCGTTTGGGCCACAGGGCTGCCGAGTGCTGGCAGAGAAAAGGGGAAGGCGGAGGCCCGCCCAAACCAAGAGCCGTGGCAGGGAAACGCGCCGAGGAAGAACCACCGATGAGGCACCACTCGGGGGGGTTGGTAAGTCAGGACAAAGCCATGATAGTGATCCCCATTCAGCTTGAAAGTGGCAGCAAACAAGCAACCTGCAAAGCATTTGTGGATTGTGGATGTTCCAGGAACATCATCTCCCCTGAATTAGCCGAGGGATTGGGATGCGAAAGAGCGAACCTAGAATCCCCAATAGCTTTTTCGCAGTTGGACGGATCCACAGCATCGGGATCATTAGCTAAGTACAGTGCCGAAGATGTAAAGTGTAAGATAGGGAGTTGGGAAGGAAAGGTATCATTTGTGATATCACAAATAGCCAGCTATAATGTTATACTAGGCATGCCATGGCTGGGGCAGGCCAACCCGCAAATCAACTGGGAGGATAAGAGCATGATCTTCAGGATGAAGTTGGAAGAAGGGAGCCAGGAAGTGGAGAGGGAGCCGGGGAAAAGGGGGGAGGAAGACTCTATCAGGATAGCAGAACTGGCAGATAAATTACCCCCAGAGTATCGGGATTTTGTGGACGTATTTGATGAGAAGGAAGCAGACAGTTTCCCACCGAAGCGGAGAGTTGAAGTGAAGATAGAGCTAGTCCCAGGAGCAGAGCTTCCCAAGGCAAAAATATACCCAATGTCGGCTAGGGAAAAGGAGGAACTGAGAAAATACATTGATAAAAACCTAGCGAGGGGTTTCATAGAGCCTTCAAATTCCCCTTTAGGGGCGCCTGTGTTGTTCAGGCGGAAAAAGGACCAAACGCTGAGGCTCTGCATCGACTACAGGGGCCTGAATGCAATCAGTTCTGTAAATAAATACCCCTTACCCTTAGTGAAGGACTTGATCGCCCAGTTATCGGAGGGACAGATATTCACTAAATTGGACTTAATTGAAGCGTACCATAAATTGCAGATCAAACCAGAGGACAGGTGGAAGACGGCCTTCTCCTGTGCATTCGGATTATTCAATTATCGTGTGCTCCCCTTCGGTTTGTGCGGCGGAGGTGCCGCGTTCATGCAATTAATCAACGAAGTGTTGCATCCATTGTTGTACAAGGGAGTCTTTGTTTTTTTTAGATGACATATTGATAATATCTCGGACTAAGGAGCAACACATAGAACTAGTCAGGGAAGTCCTGCAAAAGTTGAGAGAAGCGAAACTGTATGCGAAGCTTGCCAAGTGCGAGTTCAATAAAGACCAGATAGACTTTCTGGGGTATAGGATTTCCTCCCAGGGAGTGGCGATGGACCCTGCGAAGGTAGAAGACGTGAGGGGGTGGGAAGCCCCCAAAACACGGAAGCAGCTGCAATCCTTCCTAGGGTTCGCAAACTTCTATAGAACATTTATCAAGGACTTTGCGCGCCTCACTTTGCCATTAACGGATTTGTTAAAGACTAAAGGCAGGGGAGAAACAGCCAAAGTGAAGGCCCCAGGGGCCAAACTGACCTGGACAATAGAATGCCAGGAAGCTTTCGAAGCCCTTAAAAAGCGTTTTACTGAGGAGCCTGTCCTACAGCACCCTGATATGTCTAAAGCCTTTGTATTACATTGCGATGCGTCAGACCGGGCATATGGGGCAGTTCTGCTACAGAAAGACGAGGGGGGGAACCTGAAGCCATGTGGCTATCTGTCAAAAAAGTTTAGCGATACAGAAAAAAACTGGCCAATTTGGGAGAGAGAAGCCTTAGCTATTCTAAAAGCACTAGAGTGCTGGAGACACTTTCTGGAAGGAAGTGGAACACCGTTTGAGGTGTGGACTGATCATAGAAATTTACAGTATCTAAGATCCCCTCGTAAACTATCGGCGAAGCAAATTAGATGGGCCCAATATTTCAGCCGTTTTGATTTCAGACTCAGATTCTTCCAGGGGAAACATAACATACTCGCTGACGCTCTCTCTCGGATGCCTCAGCACGGGGGAGGAATTCAGGAATCTGAAGGGAGCCTATTCCTAGATAAGCAATGGGGCCTGGCAGTACTAACTCGAGCACAAGCGGCCAAAGAAAACAAACGTACTGCCATTTCCACGGGGGGAGGAGAAATATGGGAGGAAGAGTTGAAGCGAGCATATGGAATGGACAAATGGTTACAAACTAACAAAGAAAAGGGAGAATTGTGTGGGGATTTGGTGTTTGTAAATAAGAAATTGTATATCCCTGAATGTTTAAGACGAGAAATGTTAAGGAAGTACCATGATAACAAAGGTGCGGGTCATCTAGGCCCCACCAGGACTATTAAACTGTTGGCCAAACAATGCTGGTGGCCCGGAATGAGGAAAGACGCCAGGGGGTACGTCACGCAGTGTGAATTATGTGCAGAGGGAAAAACACCACCGGGGAAGCCCCAGGGGCTATTGCAGAAGGTGGTGGAGCCCATGAGGCCATGGGAATGCGTAGCCATGGATTTTGTAGGCGAACTACCCCCCAGCAGAGGCCACAGATACATTTGGACAATATTGGACCTATTCTCAAAACAGGCACACTTTGTGGCCCTGCCAAAACTCCCTTCAGCTGAAAAACTTGCTGATTTGTATGTGAAGCATGTATATCGCCTACATGGGTGTCCCGACAAAATAATTAGCGACCGGGGAGTCCAATTTACTGCAAAATTTTGGGGAAAATTCTTACAGCTGTTAGGAGCAGAAAGGAACCTGAGCTCGGCCTTTCATCCCGCGACCAACGGGGGGGTCGAACGTACCCAACAGACACTGTGCCAATTCTTGAGGATGTACACCAATTATAGACAGGACGATTGGGCGGACCTTCTTCCGTTTGCTGAGATGGCTTTTAACGGGGCCGTACATTCGGCCACAGGTCGTGCCCCATTCGAAATAGTATACGGACAGGAGGTGGCACCTTTCCCCAGGCTACCCGAGTGGAAGGAAGGGGAGGGCCAGACCGACGAGGAATGGCCGGCCAAAATCAAGCAAGGGTGGCAAACCGTGGTAGAGGCATTGCGGGAAACACAAAAGAAGTACAAGCTCTTTGCGGATCGTAGGCGCCGAGAGGGGGACAAATTGGGCGAAGGAGATCTGGTTTGGCTGAGCACAAAAAACCTGAAATTGGGATTCCCATCCAAGAAATTGGCTCCACGCTATATAGGACCATTCAGGGTAGCAAAAAGAATAAACGAAGTGACCTATGAGCTGAGGCTACCCAAGGACCTAGGAAAGGTACACCCGGTATTCCATTGCAGCCTGTTAAAAAAGTATAAAGGAACTCTGGACGGCGGAGAACAATAGTTGTGTTTAATCTTTTCCTTCCAGGATGAAGGGGAGGAGGACGCCATGTCAGAACCCTGCTACTAGAGCCTGGATGTGGCTCTGAGTTTCAGGGTCACTGACATTGATAAGACACCTGCGGCTCAGGACTTGGAGAAGAAACGGCTGCTGGACTTGGCGGGGAATTTGCGCGGGGTTTTACTGAGCGGGAAGAGACTGTTCAAATGAGGGGGAGGGTATATAAAGGAGGGTTGGCCGTAGTATCCCATTCTTGGCTTTTCTGATGTTCATGTTTCCTACAGTAAAAGTTTCTGGTGATATCACAGAGAGTCTTGTGTGTTCATTCAGGAGCGGCTGTGGTGAGCTGACAATAAAGTATTGATTTAATAACTATACTTAGTCTAAAAGGCTTTTTGCTCACTGAAACCAGCTGTTTTTAAACAGACACATGCAGAGACATTGCAGGAAATTATCTGGTGCATTTTACACAAGATTGAAGATAGTTCTTTAAAAAGAACTATTATTATTAACTGCCATCCCAACTCAACATTCATTCTTCACACTCCCTGAGTGACCAGCAGTGTTCTGAACGCTACTCATTACTTTAAAATATTTTGCAGCATGCAATATTTCACCGCATAATAATTGCAATAGCAGCTTGAAAATATGCAAATGTGAGTAGATCAATAGGTACAGCTCTGACAGGAAGGTAGCGGCGTTCTTTGCTGTCATGCCGGCCACATGACCTAGGAGGTGTCTATGGACAACGCTGGCTCTTTGGCTTAGAAATGAAGATGAGCACCAACCCTCAAGAGTCGGACAAGATTAGATTTAATCTCAGGGGGAAACCTTTACCTTTACCTTTACATAATTGCACCCCCCCCTTTTGCCCCCTCAAATGGGTATTTTTGCTATTATCACATGATAGTCGCAGTTGTGATTCATCGTCTCAAAGTACCTGCCGGTTGACGGCCTGCAACAGTCTAACTAGCTTTCTCTCTCCTCGTCTCTTGGGGCACTATACAAACAACGGTTTCACCCACCCGCTTTCAGTAGGTTAACACTCAAATACTGGGAAATAGAGGGAGAAAACGTGGAGCAGTGACAGCCTTTGTATTTCTAGGTGCAAAGATTACTGCAGGCAATTTATAAGAGAAGTCCAGCTGAAGTCTTCTTGTAGGAAAGTTTACCAAAAAGATTAGGCTATTTAAACCAAAGGCTTACCAAGCATTTAGTTATATGACTTCTTTGGGTTTGGTTTTTTGAGAGGACCCTCAGCCTTCACATGAAGTTTCATTTTCTCGTCCTGTAAAGGCTCAGCCCTAAAAATGTCACTTGCCACGATGCCTTCCTTGTTTCTCTCATTCGAAAGGACACTAGTTGGTCAACTATCACTCTTTAACTGCTCAACACCTTTCAATATCGCATCATAATGGACTTCAATGATGACAAAACCATGGCTAGTGGTTAATAGGGGGACCCACAGGTTGAGAACCACTGCCTTACATGACTATTGAAAATAATTTAATTACCGTATATACTCGAAGATAAGCCGAGTTTTTCAGTCCTTATTTATGAGCTGAAAACGCCTCCCCCGGCTTATATTCGGGTCAAGGTCAAGCCAGCAGCGGAGCCAGGAGGCCACAGTACTGTATGTTTTCTTTTCCAAAACCTCCCTCCTCTGCTTCTCCTGCATATCAGCTTACCTTAATAGCTGTCAGCCTGGTGTAAACAATGGCAGCCTCTTTTGCTTGTGATCTCGACTCAGCAAGAAAACATTGCCGCACTTGCAAACATTAATACCGAATGCATCTAACTTCCTTCGCTCAGCCTTCCTTATGGTCCAGCTCTTGCATCCATACGTTACTATGGGGAATACCATTGATTTAACTATGCAGACCTTCGTTGCCAGTGTGATGTCTCTGCTCTTCACTATTTTATCAAGGTTGGCCATTGCTTTCCTCCCAAGAAGGAAACGTCTTCTAATTTTCTGGCTGCATTCTGCGTCTGCAGTAATCTTCGAGCCTAGAAATACAAAGTCTGTCACTGCTAGCTACTGTACAAGCAGAATACTGGGTTAAACAAGCTTTTGTTGTGATGTTAGAGCATTCATTTGTTAAATGTCTGGGATACTTCATATCTTATTTTCAGGAAAACAAATAGCCAACACGCCTTCCTATTACATTTTATAGGAGGCTGCTTTTTCTGAGGGCTATCATTAGGAAATTTGAATCAAATTTCTGCATGGCATAGTACAGCATAAAAATTACACATGCAAAACTAAGCTACTGATGGCCATCCAGTATCCCCAGATGTATAGTTAAATCACTACATCCATCCCTCGTGGCCATGTTGTGGCTGGTGGAGAGTGTATTAGGGATGTGTGGCTATGAGTCTACTTGGGAAGAGAAAAAGCGGGGTATAGATAATAATAATAATAATAATAATAATAATAATAATAATAATAATTGAAGAAGGGAAAAATCATTGAAAGTGAGGGCATAAATATGCCCAATGGCCAAACAATAAAGTGTCACCAGCCAGAGGCCTATAAATATCTGGGCATACTACAGCTGGACAACATCAAGCATGAACATGTGAAAACTGTGGTCAGCAAAGAATACACACAAAGGGTCAGAAAAATTCTCAAAAGCAAGCTCAATGGAGGCAACACCATCAAGGCCATAAACACCTGGGCCATACCTGTCATAAGATATACTGCTGGCATTCTAAATTGGACACAGGTGGAACTGGACAATTTGGACAGAAAAACAAGAAAACTCATGACCATTCATCATTCACTGCACCCTCGCAGTGATGTTGACCGGCTATATCTGCCTAGAAGATCAGGGGGCAGAGGACTCTTACAAGTAAAGCAAGCAGTCAAAGAAGAAGAACATGCCCTGGCAGAATATGTCAAGCAAAGTGAAGAACCTGCTTTGATTGAAGTCAAAAATCAGAAACTCCTCAAAACACAGCAGACAAAAAACCAGTACAAGAAAACCACACTACAAACTAGAGCTGACAGCTGGCACAACAAAACACTGCATGGAAAGTTCCTTGACAAAATTGAAGGAAAAGCTGATAAGGAGAAGACCTGGCTATGGCTCACAAATGGGACCCTGAAGAAGGAGACAGAATGCCTGATCCTTGCAGCCCAGGAGCAAGACATCAGAACAAATGCAATTAAGGCCAAGATTGAAAAATCAGCTGATGACCCAAAATACAGACTGTGCAAGGAAACCGACGAAACCATTGATCATATCCTCAGCTGCTGTAAGAAAATCGCACAGACAGACTACAAACAGAGGCACAACTATGTGGCCCAAATGATTCATTGGAACTTATGCCTCAAGTACCACCTGCCAGCAGCAAAGAACTGGTGGGATCACAAACCTGCAAAAGTATTGGAAAATGAGCACGCAAAGATACTGTGGGACTTCCGAATCCAGACTGACAAAGTTCTGGAACACAACACACCAGACATCACAGTTGTGGAAAAGAACAAGGTTTGGATCATTGATGTTGCCATCCCAGGTGACAGTCGCATAGATGAAAAACAACAGGAAAAACTCAGCCGCTATCAGGACCTCAAGATTGAACTTCAAAGACTCTGGCAGAAACCAGTACAGGTGGTCCCGGTGGTGATGGGCACACTGGGTGCTGTGCCAAAAGATCTCAGCCGGCATTTGGAAACAATAGACATTGACAAAATCACCATCTGCCAACTGCAAAAGGCCACCCTACTGGGATCTGCACACATCATCAGAAAATACATCACACAGTCCTAGACACTTGGGAAGTGTTCGACTTGTGGTTTTGCGAAACGAAATCCAGCATATCTATCTTGTTTGCTGTGCCATACAACGTTGTTGTGTTGATAATAATAATAATAATAATAATAATAATAATAATAATAATAATAATAATAATCCAGACTGACAAAGTTCTGGAGCACAACACACAAGACATCACAGTTGTGGAAAAGAAAAAGGTTTGGATCATTTGTAAGAGTACCATGTAGGAGCTCACCGGAGTGTTTAGAGAGCACGGATTCATTTGAAACAACAAAGATGAATCATCACAGATCATCTTCATTAACTCCTTATTTCTCTACTAATTAACACAAAAGGAATGGCTTGTCTGCTTGACAGGCAGTGAATGACCCACAGCTCTGTGGTTAATAGGATGCAAATGACACCTAATGAGGGTCTCTAGCTGCTGTCTGGGCAGCTGGCCTACAAAGGTTTTTCTCCAAATTTAGACAAGGTATTCAAGTGGGCAGATCCAATCCTTGAATTTCTTGGCACATTCACTCACGTAGCAATGGGAAGAAATCCCGTATTTATGAAAAGAGAAGCAATCCCCCTTTTATTTTCTCTTCTGCATGCAGCCGCATACACACTCTCCCTCATGAATGACTTCATGTAATTTAATAACGCAAAATGTTATTAATGTTACCTACTTAGGCAGGTTTGAATGTTGATGGAGCCAAAGTCACTTCTCCTTTTATTTTCAACCTATAAGCCATTGTGGCCCAGGAGTGCATTTACACTGCAAAATTAATACAATTTTGCATCTCTTTAAGTTCAAATTGCATTAATTCTATACTCCAGATACAACTCTAGTCAGCAACAACACATCTTGAACAGATCCAGTGACTTTGGCTCCATCAACATTCAAACCTGCCTAAGTAGAGGCATACAGAGAGTTCATGAAAACCCATAAGTGTCATCTATGTAAATACAGGATCTCATCATACTAGAGCATGGATCCACTTTAAATCCAGTTTCTGGCTCCTGCAGAATTCTGGGGCTTGTAGTTTACAGAGGGGCCTTTAAATTGCTCAGCCAGACAGGTCCTGGGCCTCACAAAACTACAAATCCCAGAATTCTGCAGGAGGCAGAAACTGCATATAAAGTGGATCCATAAATGTGTAGTTTGTCAGTCGGAACTCATAGTTATTCATATGTAATCTCCAATGTATGTACAGATTAGCAGTCTGTATCCAACTACACAAACTATTAAGGTGTTATAAAAATACATATAAGGAGGGGATCACAGTTGCCCCACCTGCTCTGTCATCCTCCTCCTTATGAAGAGTAACAATCTCAAGAGTTTTCTTCATGATCCCCAAAGCACGGTTCTGGATGGGAGAGCCTCTTCACAAACAGGAAACACTTCTTTTTAGACCCTTAAACAGAGCTTCTCCTTCATCTCAACCCCATTCCAAAAGGTTGAGGCCTCTCCTAGGCAATATAAGACCTATAAACTGCATGCTGATCTTTTTTGCCCATTTGTTTTTGCCTTTGGCCCTTCTCAACCATAGAATGTGTCATCTGCCTTGAAAACCTATCTGGAATCGAATTTGATCCTCAGGTTGAAAGAGGTTCCTCACCCTTCTTTTACATGTTTTCAATCAACCAAGTTATAAAATATATACTCTATCTGACACTGGATTAAACAGAATTCTAGCATGGGGAAAAATGCATAAATAGAAATTATCACAGCCAACTGAACATGGGCCCTTTCACAATACACATTTGTAATGATTTCACCTTAAATTACCTATCCTTGCATACACACAAGGAATCTGATGATTATCTGACTTGGGAAATAACTAGAGGGATTTGCTCAAGCTTTCCATCCCCAGGAGATTATCTTAACGGGGTCACAGAGGGGCAACTGTCTCTAGGTTACATTTTGATACATTAAGAAGCAGTTGATATGCACTTCATATAAAATACAGTACAGTGTTCCCTCACTTATTGCTGGGGTTAGGTTCCAGGACCACCCGCAATAAGTGAAAAACCGCGAAGTAGGGACACTATATTTTAATATTTATACATTATTTTAGTAGTTATACACTATTTTAAGTCTTTATCAACCAATTGTGTGCGGATAAATCACCTCCTTCTCCTCCCGTTGCTGCTTGGGCTTCTTTTCTCTCCGTTTGGCTTCACATCCCTCCCATTCTTAGGCTGTAAATAGTAATTTTTTTATTATTTATAATACTCTTTTAGAGTCTATTGAAAAACCGTGAAACAGCAAATCTGCGAAAAGTGAACCGCGAAGTAGTGAGGTAACACTGTACACAGCTGAAAAGATACAAGTTACATAGAAATAATCAAATTGATACAATTTATTGAAGGGTTAGACACAATATATAGTTCATAGGGTATAGTGGCTGCTATGCCTCTTCCTAATCTTCTAAAGCTTCAAACTTGCACAACTCCGGATGCCCAGGAAAGGTCTTTAATATATTTGTGGTGGGGAAAGGGTTACCATGGCTCAATAACACATTTGCAACGCTATAGCCTACTTTAACTTCCTTGTTTCTGCCCTATGAGATAATGGGTTCATTGAGGCAGTAGAACTCTTTGACTGAACTTCCCCAAACTACAAATCCTGGGATTCCATAGGAAGGAAACATAACATTTAAAATGAAACAGCACCATGTGATTTCATGGCAGAGGACAAGACTGGATGGCCCTTCTGGTCTCTTCTAATCCTATGATTCTATAGTTGTGTAGTGTGAAAGAGCCCAAATATGTGTGTGTGTTTTATAAGTTTGTAAATTAGACCAATGTACACAGAGGTTTTTCAATGGACATATGGTTTAATTTTTAAAACAGCCATGGCAGGGAGGACAAACTGTCAGAGAAAGGTTCCTCATTTTTAAGGCCCAGGCAATCTGGACAGATGACTGTAAGTTAGCACTGAAACATCATTATTAGTAATTATGTAAGTAAGTAAAACTTTATTTACATACCGCCCTCTCTCCTCGAAGGGACTCAGGGCGGTTTACAAGCATAAAAACAGCAACATACATTACATAAGCAGCACAATACACACATTATTAAAACAAAATTAAAAACCTATACAACTCGTAAAACAGTGAAAACCATAAAAACAATCACATTCTTTTTTTGCCTGTGGCTTTTCTAAGTTAAGGTACACCATAACCAACAGGTGTCATGAGAAATCCAATGCATGGTAACATCATTCTTTATTTTATTTGTGGATTAGACATAAACCACTGTCACATGATACCAACTAAATGTTACTTACTCCCTACTAAAAATATGGAGAAAGGACACATCAGAAGATTACAGAAATTCATAGTGTCAGTATAGTTCCAATATTCCTCCATTTTAACATTGTGTCATTTTTTGCATATCTACATCATATAAGATGCAAGAGTGTGAGCTTCCCCATCTTATGCCTCATCTATCTATCTATACACATAATAAAAGTAAAAATATGTATGTGTGTATGAGGCTGAGGTGTCCACTTACGCAGAGAGGCTCCCACTTCCACAAATAGCTATAGCTCCCACTATGCAAGAGACACCAACGGCCCTCCCTCCAATAACATTGCAGATATAGTGGGCACTGTGAACATGTACAGCCCCTGCCAGTGTCCTCCACAAACACAAAACTGCCCATCACCCTAGTGAATGCTTTCATACGGGGACAATTGCATCCTAGATTTTATGTTTCCTCCACCGCAGACATCCCAGTGTTTCTGAGTCTCTCAATTGGTGTGGAATTTGCCTGATCCCGATCATTATTTATTTATTTATTTATTTATTGCATTTATATTCCACCTTTCTCACCCCGAAGAGGACTCAGGGCGAATTACAATGCACATATACAAACATTAAATGCCACTATCAGACATACCACATATACAGACAGACAATAGAGGCTATTTAACATTTTTCCAGCTTCTGGCTTAGAATCATAGAATCATAGAATAGTAGAGTTGGAAGAGACCTCATGGGCCATCCAGTCCAACCCCCCGCTAAGAAGCAGGAAATCACATTCAATGAGGGTTCATGAGGGTATGCTTGGTTCCGGCCACAGGGGGAACTACCGTTTCATCATCCACTGTGACGCAGAGTCCTTTTTGATGGTAGTACTTCCTCATGTTCTTTGCACACTGCTGGCAGTTTTATGGTGTCATAAGTTAAGTTAAATTAGTCTCCCCACATTAAGCGGTGCCTAGAATTCCTTACTTACAGACACATCTGTTTTCGAGCTGGTTAGGTTGGCAGCAAGCTAGACTATTAATGGTCGGGAGCTTTAACCCCGACCCGGGCTTTGAATCAATGATCTCACAATCAGTGGTGATTTATTGCTGTTGGCTACTAACCAGCTGCTTCACAGCCTGGCCCATAACCCTTTCCTACCCTTTTCTATGGTGCACAGCAAACAGAGCAGAACTGATCAGCAACTAAACATAATGAAAGGACTTGGGGGACTGACTCAACATGATGGAAGTTGTAGTTCACCCTGCATCAAGACAGAGCACTGTGACCCCCACCAGCAATGTACCTGGGCCAGATTTGGCACACAGAACCACCATGACCAACAAAAAATACTCAAGAGGTTTGGGGGCCATTGACCTGGATTTATAGGGCCTTCGCCGCGGCCTGGAAGGACTCCCGCTGCAGCCTGGCTGGGCTGTGCGGTGCGGGAGGCAGGGCCAGGGTGCGTGGCACAGGAGGCGGGGCCTCCTTTTTCCTTTCAGCTAGCTCTGCCCCTTTCTTGCTAGCCTCTCCAAATAGTTACATATCTACAGCAGTAGCTATGTTACCATGGCGACGCACAGCCAATCAGAAGTAGCTATCTCCTGCCTACCTTTACCATTAAACCAACATTAATAACATATACAAAAATCCCCAATAAATAAGGTTTCCCGTTACACTGGGTAATGCCAGGTACCCAAGCTAGTAAGAAATAAATGGCAATGGATCTAGGTAGACCAGAACTTATCTTAGCATTTTGTTTGTGTTTCACAATGGGCCCTTAGCATTCACTTGAGTTTGCTTCTCCCATGGATAACAAAATCTATAGATGCTCAAGTTGCATTATATACAACAGTAAAATGGTATTACTTTTATAACATGGAATACAGCAAAGTCCGTTTTTATTTTTTTTTACAATTTTTTTCAACCCATGGTTAGTTGAATCCATGGATGCAGAACTCATGGACATGGAGGGACAACCAGCATAATACACCCCCTAACCCATTTTCATGACCACATTACTCCTTCAATGTTTGATTTTCCTTCAGATCATTTATATGATGTTTTTACAGTGACTGCAGTTTGCATACTCTACCACGTTGTTTGTGATATTATAACTCTTAACTGTAGGAGTGGCTTCAAAACTGTAGAACTAGTTCTGCAATTTTTCTCCACCTTTTTCTTTCACTTTAGGAAAGAGTCAAGAATTTCCAGGCAGGAAATCAACAGGTTTTATTCATTTCCTTTTCTTTTGTAGACTGAGTTGGATAGCCATTATTAACATGGTTGGGTTTGGGCAGCTATTTTCCATGATACAAAATTATCAATAATCAAATAATTTAATTTTAAAACTTGAATTCCTAAAAAGTTGTGAACTATAAAAGATTGTTTAAGCATCTTGAAACTTGAATATGTCCTCCCATTTCTTTGGCAGTTGCCTTACATTGCTGTGGCTTGTGGTATGTGCCTACATTCTAACTATAAGTTATGAAGCACATGCGACCTTTCAGACTTTCTCCTCCAATTATGTGATTATGCTTTGGCATGTCAATTATGTTCTAAACACAGTAGATATTTCCTTGTTGATTAAGGTGTGTCCATAAAACAGCAATTGTATTTGGCAGGGGAGGGAATACTGTAGTATGAGTAGAGCATTTCTTATCTGGAATTCTGATTACAAAATACAGAACTGTCCAAAATTGGGCAGCTGAAAAAGTGTCACTTTTGCTTTCTGATGGTTCAATGGACACAAACTTTGTTTCATGCACACAATTATTAAAAGCAATGCATACACACACACACACACACACACACAGAGTATATATATTTATATGAAACATAAATAAATGTTATGTTTAGACTTGCATCCGATTTTCAAGCGATCTCATGTTACAGGTATAAGCAAATACAGGTATTCCAAAATCCATGAATCAATCAATCAAACACTCCTTGTTGGAGATAGGAACCTTCTCAAGCCTCCTCTAATTAATGTTTGTCTGTTTTATAATGTGTCTGTTTGTTTCCTGTGAGGGGGACGTGGGTTTTTTAAAAAAAGAATTCCCATATGTTTTGATTCATCTAAGTTGCATAGGCCTATGTTTGAGAGAGGCCTACGTTTGAGAGAAAGTGCTGATGTTTGGAAAAAGAGATGTTAGGGATCCCTGGTGGCACAGTGTGTTAAAGTGCTGAGCTGCTGAACTTGCGGACTAAAAGGTCCCAAGTTCAAATCAAATCCCAGGAGCGGATAGAGTTGCAGTCCAAAACACCTAGAAGAACCAAGTTTCCCCATACCTGCCTTCAGGGATCCATATTTCACAGTGACAGCCTGATGATGAGGATGGGGAGAGGAGGGAAAGGATGGGTGCGTATTGCCAATGCAGAGGGCACACTCCCCGCCTGAAACGAGCCACGCCATCCGCACCAGGCACTTCCCCCATATATATATCCAGTACTCTGTCCTCCTGAAACCCAGATCAAAACCTAATGTCTATCTCCCCCTTTCTTTTCTTTCTTTTTTGTAAGAAGAAGCTCCTAGTGGAAATTCTCTGTGGAGTCCTGATTTGCATGCTGGGTGTAAAATTTTCTAGGACATTTTCCAGAAATCTGCATTTAGATAGAAAATACTTTATAAAGTCTAAAACCTGTGATTTTATGTGTATCCCATTTTCCTTAGCTACCCCTTGCCTTGGATAGCTAAAGAGAAGGTGCCTTTTTTTATGAAACACAATCTTGGATAAGAAAGACTCCAGCTCAAATTCCAGCATATTATGAAGATTGAAAAAATACATTAATCCTTTCTTTTTTGAAACCAAATATCCAAGGCAACTGAGCCACTGTGATCCATCAGCCAGATAGATGGCAAGAGCTACCTGAAGCCCCCATCCAGTTGAGCCCTAAACAATTTAAAGGTAGCCTTGTCTCTTTTGAGAGGCTAGCTTAATACACTGGTATCGCTTATGTTTAGCCTCCTGCTCTTTGTCACATAAACCTTCCAGGCTTTTAAAACCTTCAAAAAGTTTCTTCTTTTATGCTTAATGCTCAACTAGCTGCCATGAGTTTAAATGCAGGAGGACAAAGGAGCCCAGCAGACTGAGTCCAGAGAACATAACCTCTAAATGGGAAAAATCCATGCTTCAGTGAACTGTTTTTCTCTTCATCTTTCCCTTTTTCTTTATCCTCTCTGCTTCTTCTTAGATTTTCTACACTATCTCAAAGTGATGCCCTTTGATGCATTCTGCAATGAGTGCTAAAGTTCCAGGTTGTCCTTTGACACCTATCAGGGTTCAAGTTGCTGAATACATTTTGGAGCAGTCAGTCTTCAATTCTATACAAGTTTATGCCTTCAAGTTGGCTGTTATGATGACCCCATGATTTTCATAGGATTTTCTTAGGCAAGGACTACTCAGAAGTAGTTTTGCCAGTTCCTTTGTCAGTATTTATTAGTGACCTGTGGCTGTGGCGCAGGCTGGTGAGCAGCCAGCTGCAGCCAGCTGCAACAAATCACTCTGACCAAGAGGTCATGAGTTCGAGGCCAACTCAGAGCCCGCGTTTGTCCCTGTCTTTGTTCTATGCTAAGGCATTGAATGTTTGCCTTATATGTGTAATGTGATCCGCACTGAGTCCCCTTCGGGGTGAGAAGGGCGGAATATAAATACTGTAAATAAATAAATATATAAATAAATACTAACCAGAGCTATCCCTGTTTCATTTTCAAGATCAAATGGGATCAGTTACCTGTGCCTTTAGGTTATCTTACCTGAGCTGAGTCTCTCAGAAATCATTCCTCTTCTAAATCATATTGGCTCTGTGTATTTCTGAGTTAATCCAAACATCAGATTGAAGCCTGAAATTACCACAGAGTTTCCCTAGTGCAAAATCCTAGAGTGGATACCTCTATGGTAACTTCTAGCAGAAATCAGCCATTTGAATAAGGTTCACTATTTTCCATACTTTCATATCCACGTGGTAAGTTCAGGAATGTACCCCCTGTGGATGTTCCCTTTCTTTATATATATATATATGTGTGTGTGTGTGTGTGTGTGTGTAGTTAAACCGTTTTTTAATTGCTCAACCAAACTTATAAGTTGTGTGGGCAAAGGCGACTAGCACCTCCGTGGTAACCATAAGAATCATACTCATACAAAAAACTATTGGAATGGAATACCGAAACAGAACATGTCAAGGAATGCATGACTCATTGGGCCAGAGACATTGGAAGACCAATCAGGTATGAGGAATGGGAAAAGATATGGAACAAAAACATAAAATTCACCTACGCCTCGGACCTAAAAGAAAACCAATATAAAATGCAATACAGATGGTACATCACCTCGGAAAAATTAGGACACTACAATAAAGACATACGAACAAAGTGCTGGAAATGCCAGGAGCAAGAGGGCAAATTCTTTCATATGTGGTGGTCATGCACTAAGTCAAAGAAATATTGGAAAGAAATACACAAAGAATGCGGAAAAATAATGAAAAAGAAACTCCAAATGAGACCAGAATTATACCTATTAGGATTGACAAACACGAAATTAGAATCTCTTTGTTCACACATGTGTGTTATTTTAGACATGGTGGCACAGAAATCAAACCCACAAATGAATAAGGAAGAGACACCCCACCGAGTGGACTGCTGTCGATCCGAGGTTCCACCGAAGGGTGGGTAACCCGCCGGATCCGGCAAGTCGCGGAGGGCAAATCTGACCTCAACATTACAACAAACGTAGTAGTGCTGTTTGGCACAAGTCTGCCCATGCAAAGCAAGTGGACATAGCACTAAACGAAACATGCAGAATAATCACAGGATGCCTTAAACCTACACCTGTTGATAAACTCTACAAGTTAGCTGGCATTGCCCCTCCTGACGTGCGACGGGAAGTTGCTGCTAACGGTGAGAGAAATAAGGTTGAACATTGTGAAAGCCACCCACTGCATGACTATCAGCCTCCGCCCACCAGACTCAAATCAAGGAAGGGCTTCATGAGAACCACCACTCCTCTTGATGTTCCTCCAGCAGCAGCAAGGGTGTCCCTCTGGGCAGCTAAAACCTGGCAATTCTAACTGGATGGCCCCCCAAGAGGGTCTTCCTCCAGGGGCAAACCAAGAATGCGCAACTTGGAAGTCCCTGAACAGACTCAGAAGTGGAGTGGGCAGATCTAAAGACAACTTGGCGAGGTGGCACTACCTGGAGGAATCCTCCACCTTGTGTGACTGTGGAGCAGAACAAACAACTCAGCATATGTATGCTTGCCCACAATGCCCTGCCTCATGCATGGAGGAGGAGTTGTTTAAAGCTACGGACAATGCGGTTGCTGTTGCCCGTTTCTGGTCTAAAACTATTTAGTTGTTTGTGATTTCCTCTATTTTTTTTCTTCATCATTTTAAAATGTATTTGTTATGCAATGCTTTTGACATGAAATAAATATATGATGGGTCTTGTGTACCAAATTTGGTCCAGATCCACCAAGTCATATAGATTAATATAATTAATATATACTTACCTTCAGATGTTGTTGACCAATGTAGCCAATGGGAGTTACAACCCAACAACTTCTGAAGGACTGCATGTTCTTTAACCTGATGTAAACTGAAGAGGAAGTCGTATAGAATTTTGTCTATGATTGATCAGTATTTTGTTTCTTTTATTACATTTATATTTCAGATACAATGGTGTAATAGTTTATTGAATTACTCAGATCAGCATTATGGAATAATGGAAATAATCAACCTGAAGTATTCTGAAAACTTTTTTCTTCCCAAGAGATAAGAGTAGAAATATGCCATGTATGATCTAAAATTTGATCTTGGATGAAACTTGGTGATGTTAGCCAGGTGGGAGGGGCTCCAATGGCCACTGCATGCTGATGGCAAGGCTTTCTTCCCTTTCCCCACCCCATTTCTCCCTCAGGAGAGAGCACCCGTGGCAAGAAGAAGAGGGCCAGAGGCATCAGAAGGCCTCCCCAGCACAGGAAGGTGGCGTATGGCCGGTAAAAGACGGGAATGGAGCTCCAAATGGCTCCGAGATGCACCACACACAACTTGACACCTCAAAGGATCTCTCCCCACCCGAGAGTAAACAACACACAGCAGCTGCAGCACATAGTTGTATCGTGTATTCATTGGCAGTAGCTTGTGGCTATTGGTCAGGAGGACAGTGGTAAGGCCACCACCAATCAAAATTGCAAAGGTGCCTGAAGGCCAGTGAATCTCGTCCTTGCTGAAGGCAAGATATTTGCCTGTTAATGGCCAGAAACAACAACCCTCAGAAAGAAAGTTATATTCTAGACTACAGATTTTTGGAAAGCTGGTGCCACTGTACGTTTTTAGAAAAGCCAGTCGATCTATGGTAGAAGAGGTCCTGCCTCCCTCCCCTTTTCTTCAGCTGGGGCAAGATTCCCTCCTGGAAAGGGGTGGGGGTGCCATGCTGACCTGCAATGGTCGGCCAAATATACCCCCCGCCTTTGGAGGGAGCAAGGGGAACACCAACATTAATGCTTAAGAGAAGAAGGGACGGATTCCGTACCCAGGATTCAAGGAAGGAACTCAACGAAGAAAGAAAGAAAGAAGGAACTCACAGTCAGCCAAGCGGACGCCCTCGTATCCGTCCACCTTAGCATTGTGCAGAATATGGGCCAAATGGCATCTCGAGAAAATCTTGCCTTTCGACCCTGTTGCAGCGAAATGAAAGAGAATCACCAAAGGGGAAAGCTTCATTGCTCCGGCCTCCGTCCCTTTGCAGCGATCTACTTTTTATCTCCACAGAGCCCAATGTGGGAGGACCACACAGGGAAACGGGCCAATTCCCAAAGCAAGAAAACAGCAAGAGAGAGATAGAGAGTACGGGGGTTGAGTGTGCAGAAGGATCAGTCCTCAAGCTGGGCGGTACTCCAAAGGCCATCCGGTCCTACCCCCTTGTTCTATCAAGTTAGACACATCCGACCCCTCCCGACAGATGGCCATCCTGGGAGTCTGGTGAAGAAGGTGACTCCACTGGACTCCTAGGCAGCAGGGCATGGATAAATTATGGTGTTTGAAAGGGGCACCTCAAAGCCAATCCATTCCAGTTCCCTTTTGCTAGGCAGGAATACCCAATTTAAGCCCCTTAAGCTGCTTAGAACCATGGCAGCTCAAGTGTAGTCAAACTACAATCATCCCACAGGAAAGACACCCCCTGAGATGTCAAGGAGAAGGCAAGTGGAAGAGGGAAGCACACACTGGGTCCCCAGGTTCAGATCAAGATCTTCTAATTTGAGGACATGCTCTGCTTGAGCCTCCACAGATCACACAGACTGCCTTGTCTGAGAGATAATCAGAACATCAGCTGCTTTGGTTAATCTTTCTTTGAAAAAGGTGGGCAGAGGATGAAAACCTGGAAAGGGAGGATAAATGGAAATGAAGGACAGGTGCGTTCATAAATTATTATAGATGACTTAGACTCAAAAATGGTATACAGTCACACCCTGTCTCTATGGAAGAAACATTCTTGGCTTACCTGAAACCATGGTTGCAATGGAACACCAGGAAATTACCAGAGTTGTGCTGAAGGACCTAGAGATTCCTAGCAGCATCCTCTAGATGAGTGGTTTTCAACTTGTGGGTCCCCAGATGTTTTGGCCTACAACTCCCAGAAATCCCAGCCAGTTTTCCAGCTGTTAGGATTTCTGGGAGATGAAGGCCAAATCTTCTGGGGATCCACAGGTTGAGAACCACTGCTCTAAAGATTGGTAGGGTCCTCCAAAGGAAGTTCATGGTCATTGACTAGGTCCTCCAGTTGGACTCTAAAGTCATTAGTTCGGTCTTCCAATGCGTCAGAGACATTGGCTAGATCTTCCAATGTAACCCTAGAGTCATTTTCAATTAAAAAAAACATTAGAATGTGCAGAAACTGCAAAGTTCCTTAAAACTAATTAAAAAGCATACTGGGCTACAGAATTAGTTAACATTCTTAAAGAAGAGATTGCAGGTTGTACCTTTTCAAAGTATATGACACACAGCCACATGTTTCAGCTGTACATCAGGATTGGGATTCATATATGTTTCCAGATGTTGTTGGACTTCACAACTCCTATGCTGGCTAGTGTTGCTGGGAGTTTCAGTCCAGCGCCATCTGGAGAGTTGTAGAATTCCTATAACTGCTCAGACCATGTCCCGTTGAAAACCAAGGAAATTTCATAAGGAAGAACCAGGGCCTCAAAGTTGCCAATCATTGAGTGAGCTCCTGAGGGCCCATTCACCCTCCACAATTAGACTGTCACTTTAACTCTTATGGCAATATCCCATGGAATCCTGGGCACATCTGGAATTCTCAGCCAGAGGGTTCTAGTGCCTCTCCACACTACAAACCCAGGATTCCATAGGATGGAACCATAACAGTTTAAAGTCGAAAAATGGGCCCCTGTTCAAGAGACTGAGCAGGCACAGCATTTCTTCCTAAGTTCTTCTCTGTATACCTATAAATTACTAAATATAAATTTAGGCAAATCCAAATAATCTGTTACTTAATGCTGCAGTTTGCTGCTCTCAACTGGGAGTTCCCTAGCGCAGTTTGGGCGTTTGTTTATTTTGAACTCCTTTTTGTACTTTTGAGTTTTGGGAAAGGTTTGTGGGCTTCCATACTACTAGCTTTAGTTCATGCCTCTGTTTTTCAGCCCATTGTGAACTTTTGGATCAAGTTCTAGAACTTTAAGTTTAACCTGGATTATATCTCTGGCTAATCCAGATTATTTGCCAATTCTTGTTTTTTGGGGTTTTTCCCGCTTGTTCTACTTAATAACACTGAAAGTTAAGTGTTTTAAGTCTTTTTAGTTTGTTGAGCTATTTTTTGGACTGTTGCTTTAATAAACTCTATTTTGCTCTCTAATTGGCATCTGACTTTTGACAATTATCCTACTTTAACTGTCATGGCTGCATCTTGTAGATTCCTGGGATTTGCAGCTTGGTGGGGCAATTTTCGACCTATTTATGTAATGGATTTTCTTAGTGGGTCTTTAGTGTTGTTTTCCAGAGAGTGCTGGTGCCTTTATGGCATTGAGTCATGGAGGGTAAATAATAAAAAAATTCCTTGCTTTTCCACCAGCTTATCCATAAAAGGTAAAGGATTTCCCCTGACGTTAAGTCTAGTCGTGACCGACTGGGGGTTGGTGCTCATCTACATTTCTAAGCCGAAGAGCCGGCGTTGTCCGTAGACACCTCCAAGGTCATGTGGCCGGCATGACTGCATGGAGTTTATCCATATGAGCTCTCAAAATGGGCAGATTGTCTTATTGTTTATAATACAAGATGGACACATACCTCAGCATTTCTTGTCCCAGCAAACGGCCTTGCTGCTGAATTTTAGATTTCTTTTTCAGCTTCTACAAAACATCCTAAAAATGTTCTTAGCAAAAGCCCTCCTTGAAAGAAAAATGAGGAAAGGGGACAGCACTGTAGCTCTTTCATCTGATTTTTTCCCCAAGTTTCTTCTCACCCAGAAACTCCTATATCCCTCTTTGTCTCATAGTGATGTCTGTTTCTGTCTTCCTTCCCATGATCAGGGTGGCCCAGTGGAAATCCTTCCTTTCCTCTTCCTCGGCAGCGCTCATCACGCCGCTAGGAGGGACATGCTGGATGCGTTGGGGATTACAGCTTTGTTGAATGTCTCGTCAGACTGCCCAAACCACTTTGAAGGACACTTTCAGTACAAATGTATTCCGGTGGAAGATAACCACAAGACTGACATCAGCTCCTGGTTCATGGAAGCAATTGAATACATTGGTACGTGTGAACCTTTTCGGGCTAAAGCTTGGATGGCGGGGGAATCCAGTTCTGAATTCTGAAGCAAATGAGTACTAGAGGAAGATCTTAAAGCAGGTCTCTTCAACTTGTGGCTCTCCAGATGTTTGGCCCCTCAACTTTGACAAGCTGCTTAGGACTTTTAGGAGTTAGAGGCCCACACAGCTGGAGGGCTGGAGATTGAAGACACCTGCCTTAAAGTAAGCCTTCATCTCACGCTAAGCTACACCTTGTGGTTCACTTTGGGCTGAGTAAGTCATTTGTGTATCTTCCTACCTGGGCCCATTCCCTTCCAGCAGGCCATGGCACCTGGACATGCTCACAATACAGCTTTTATACCTTTATTTGCTTATAGTGGAAGCCACCGAGCCCCATTATATGTATGCAACATGGTATTATGTAATACAAAATGTACCCACTTTCTGCCTAAGCACCTGTTTTTTGTAATGAAATCCCTAGGTCTAGTCTCTCTTGCTTTCAGGTGGGAATTACTAAGTAATGCTTGAATTATTCTGTGCATTGTGGTCCCAACTCTGATCAGACTTGAGTTAAAATTGGAGGCATAGAAGAATTTGATTTCCCTCCCCTCTATCCTTACCCTTTTCTGCTTTGGCTGGAACAGAAAGAGAAACCTCTGCCCAGATGCCTGGTGCATTGCTATGGCAACAGGACCACTGTGGAAAACATTATTTGAGAACTACTGGCACCTGACAATAGTCTTGGGAAATACATTTCCCAGAGCTGCTGGTGCATGTCACATAAATGTAGCCGTGTGGCATGTGTCTGTGGGTCAGCATTAGGTTCCAAATAATGTGCATAAATGAAGCAGTTTCCCATTTAGAAGCCTGATGAAAGAAGTGTTTAGCATTGCTTACTATTGCTATAGCTCCTGCAGCATGAATGGTTTTTGCAAAACAGTAGACAGGCAGCAGATTCCCTAGAGCTACTTTGCATATGTATGTTTATCTTGCATTATTCCCGTGGCATCAAATGAAGGGGCGATTTCCATCTGTGAAGGAGTTGCCACACATTGATGCTTAAATCAAAGACCATTCGTAAAAGATATTTGGTTTTTGCATTGAACCGAGAAGCATAATTAGGTTGTGCACTCCAACAATAATAGAGTGCAAATGAAATAATTGTTAATATTTATACCTAGCTATTGACAAAGCTGTGTGGTCCCTAGTTTATATAACAACAACAACTTTATTTTTATATCCCTCCTCCATCTCCCCGAAGAGACTTGGGGCAGCTTACATGGGGACAAGCCCAACATCAACAAAAGTTAAAACACAATCCATGAATTAAAACAATATGATAAAATAAATATAAAACAATATAAAACGCATCAAATGCTTTAAAAACCTAGACATAAAATAAAATAGTTTCATTGGACAACAAAAATTGAATTCTGACACCTGTGCAGGTCGATAATTCGGCATGCATGTCTGTATATGCACGTCTGTAGTAATAAATAATAATAATAATGATGATGATGGTGATGATTAATAATAATAATAATACTTTTGAAGAACTAAAGTTCAGTGCATCTCTTACTATTGGCAGAGAAATCAAACACATTTCTGAGCATTGTTCACACACTGTTGAGACTATCTCAATAATGGGAGTAAATTGGCTTCAAAAACTCACAGAACTACCCTGAGAAGTATGAATGATTTTAACGGCTGGTGATGTGTGACCACAAAGCCTAGGTTACAGTCAGATTTCTCTGGCCTTGCCTTTACCTGTTGTGTATGCTGATGCTTTGGCTCTGCTGTGCTCTTCCCAGATTCTGTGAAGATGTGCCAAGGCCGGGTTCTTGTGCACTGCCAAGCTGGCATCTCCCGATCGGCCACCATCTGCTTAGCTTACCTGATCATGAAGAAGTGTGTGAAACTCGAGGAGGCCTTTGAGTTTGTCAAGCAACGCCGGAGCATCATCTCTCCCAACTTCAGCTTCATGGGACAGCTTCTTCAGTTTGAGTCCCAGGTACTGGCTACTTCGTGTGCCGCTGAGGCTGCCAGCCCCTCGGGAACACTAAGAGAGAGAGGGAAGACCACTTCCACTCCGACTTCCCAGTTTGTCTTCAGCTTCCCTGTCTCCGTGACCATGTGTTCAACTCCCGGCAGCCTTCCGTATCTTCACAGCCCCATCACCACCTCTCCCACTTGCTAGACTGGCCTCCAAGGGTTGCACCCTGGGATAAGGAGCAAAATCCTGCAAGCCTGTTGGCCACTATTAAAGGCAATAACAAAATGACTCTGCCTATCTTGCAGCCAGACAGAATCTATCCAAAGACAGAGCAATAATGGCTGCACTGCAGCTGGAAATGAACCTTTGGGAGCTGGGGAGATGGAGGGTCCAGAATGCCTCCTCCGGGCAAGATGTCTTACCTCATTTTTAATATATGTATAAATAATATAAAAAATGTTGTGAAATTTTAATAGTTTTTTAGAATTAGCTCTATGTGTCAATCTGTCTGTCCATTGGGGTTAGGGAATGAAAGATAATTGCCTTGTTGGAACTGGAGAAAGTTTTGAAAATTGCCAAAGCAGTTGCATGTCATTATGTTCTCCTGAGCCTGGGCGTGTGCATAAGAGAACGGTAGGTTGTGCGTGTGTAAATTGGGATGTACTCCTATGTCTGGAACGGTTGGTTGTCAACGCGTTGCTGACTGCAGCTTCAGCTGGATTGGGGCCACTGTTTCCCAAAGTGCCTGGTTTTTGATTTCTTGGTGGATTGTGTTACAGATTCTAAACTGCCACTTCCTCACTATCCACCACCTGTAGTTCCACTGCACCCCAATTCTTTTGGCTGGTGTAGACTCACCCTCACCACTGCTGTTCTTGATTCTATTAACATCAGAATTCAAATGGGATCTCTGAAACTTAGTGAGAAACACTGTAGGAAACTGTCATATCAATCCATCCTGGTTACTAGTTAATTTTACTGACATTATTGCAGTAGTCACCTGCTAAATAAATTCCCTGCAAATCATCTTTCCCTCCAAAGCCAGAAAAACATTGGTCTACAATATAATATTTAGTTCATTAATGTTGAATTTTTCAAGCTAATGGTTGACAGAAAAAAGAGAAGAAAACAAGGGCCAAAGGGTTCCTGAAAATGGCACCTCAGTATTTTGTTTTGCTTCTTTTACACAAATGGATAGCAATCAAATTGTTTCTGCCTCAAATAGTTAGAGAGGCAGGCATCCTTGCATTGCCCATGCAACTGTGCAGTAGTTCTCCTCCCTTAGTAGGCTGCTTGGCTGCAACACCAAATAGAAAGAGAAGAAAGACTGCACTGTTGCTTGGCAACAGCTTATCACCAGTGTTGCAAAATACAGCAAACAGAATAGAGGTGTATCAAGCAGGAGCAGCCTCTGCTTCTCGTACTTTTGAGGCACAATAGTTAAGCAAAGCACATCTCCATATTCACTAGGCCATAATGCGTATTATTTTTTATTTTATAAAGAAAACATAATACATCAAAAGTGATGGAACAATATAATGATAGGAAAGTGAGTGGGGAGATTGTGGGGTGAAGGAGTTCTGAAGATAGGCAAGGAAAGAAAACAGAAGAAAGAAAAAAAAAGTAAAGAAAAGACAGTAAAAAAAACAAACAAACAACCAAATTGGTTGGCTTCCCATCTTGACTTCGGAGTTTTCTCTTTCGTTTACTACATATTTGTATTTTCCCTTAGTCTCTTTTCCTTTAAACCATTTTATATTATAGAAAAGTCTATTGTGAAATCCATTCTTTTTATTAAGAATTTTGTGAATTTTGTCCAGTCTGTTTTATTTTTGCTCTCTCTTATTTTTTTGTGTTAGCTTATCCATTTGTATAATGTCCAAAATTCTGATTAACCATTCCTCGGGAGTGGGAAGTTTTTTCCCTTTCCAGACTTTCGCTATTGTCGCTGTGATTATGTAGAAAAATATTCTGTCTTCATTTTTTTAATTTTTAATTTTTAAAGCTTAGTAAAAACATTTCAGGATCTAATTTAAATTTGATTCCTATGATTTCCTGTGTTATTTGATGTATTGTCTTCCAAAATTCTTTTAATTTCTCACAGGTCCACCACTGATGAAAGAATGTCCCAATTTTTTCCCCACATGCAACAATGCAACTTTGTGGCACATATGGTCATGTGTATTTCACATGTATTTCCCCAAATGTGCCACAAAGCTTCATTGCTGCATTATGGCCTAGAGAACATGGATATGTGCTTTGCTTAACTATTGCGTCTCAAAAGTACGAGAAGTACTTTTTCCGCCCTTAAAGCACATCATTGCTCTGTAGTTTGTGCAATCACCATTCGAGCTTCAAACTGATCCTAGGATTTCATGTGTAATCATCTGCAAAGTCAAACTGCTTTCTTCAATACAGATTTAAAACTGCATTAAATTGTCATTGTAGAGGGATCAACAAGTGCTGTTCAATGGTGGAACATGCTTCTTCTGAGCGTTGTGAAATCTGCTTTTTAACAGGCTGGATGGCCATCTATTGGAATGCTTTGATTGTGTGCTCCTGCATGCCTGAGGGTTGGACTTGGTGGTCACTAACTCTGTGATTAAATAAGTTGTATACATTCATAAAATCTTAATGCAAATTTATTTTCCTTCTTTCACATTTTGGAGGGGAAAGTTGGTCTGAAACAAATCTGACTTGATAGACAGCTTTTGCCAATCTGATTGTTGTACCTGTATGTTGACTGTTTTTCTTCTAAATATATGATCTCACTGATGCAAGAAGTCCTTTCCCCAATTCAGCCTGCAATTGTTGCATGCATATCTACTATTTTATACCAGAGATCTCCCTCTCAACACAGTTCTATGATTCTACTTTAACTGCTTTGTTTCTGTCCTGTAGAAATTTTGGAATGGCAATGTGGGAAGGACACTTAGAATTATTAATTAAATTACTTCAATGCCTCAGAAGACTATGAACTTCACGATTCCATGGGATGCACCCATAGCAATTAAGATGGAATTATAGTGCTACAATGGTGTCATGTGAAAGGACCTCTGGAGAGGAGCCTTTTCATACTTAACCAGACTGGCTGTTGTATGGCAGTCCACAGGGCCGGCCCCACTATTGAGGCACCTGACGCCGCCGCCTCGGGCGCAGGCCCGGGGGGGCGCCGTCAGGCTGGGCGGGAGGCGGGGCACCGCCCTGACGGTGCCCCGCCTCCCGCCCAGTGCGCCCTGGCCCGTCTGGCCTGCTAGAAAAGGCCAGATGGGCGAGCGGGAGTAGCGTGGGAGGCGGGGCCAGCTCTGATGCCGCTCCCCCCCCCCCGCCCAGCGTGCCTTGGCCCTGCCTCCCACGCAGCGTGGGAGGCGGGGCCAAGGCACGCTGGGCGGGGGGGGGAGCGGCGTCAGAGCTGGCCCCGCCTCCCACGCTACCCCCGCTCGCCCGTCTGGCCTTTTCTAGCAGGCCAGAGTTCAGCGGAGGTCCCTCCAGGCCGCAATCGCGGCCTGGAGGGACCTCCGCTGAACTCTGGCCTGCTAGAAATGGCCAGACGGGCGAGCGGGGGTAGCGTGGGAGGCGGGGCCAACTCTCACTATTCGCCCTGGCCCCGCCTCCCACGCAGCGTGGGAGGCGGGGCCAGGGCAAGCTGGGCGGGGCCAGGGCGCCGGTGGCGGGGGCGCTTTTCAGCACCCCCGCTTCACATCAAAAAATATCTCCGGCCGGCCCTGGCAGTCCACTTTGGGAGCCAGACCCAAAACCTTATATGCTTAGAGCTTTGCTGGCACCTCTGACTTTGCCAAGGATGAGTAAATTTAGAGGTGGAATCTGAAACAACCATTTTGGAAATCTCTCTCCGTATCATGTTTTGCCAAATCCTGGTTATCCAGAGGTTTCACGTGCAACAGAACAAAACAAAACCATGATTTGTTAACAGAAAAGCCCCAAATTCCTGTAGATCCGTATTAGAGTATGCACACACACACAAGCTGATAAAGCTGAGATAAATCCAAACTCCTGAATCCAATTTGCTATAGTCATGCGGAGGAGTTTCAGAGTTCTATCACAAACAAACACAAGCCACAATCACAGTCCCAGGTCAACAACGCCAGAGTGAGAAATTGAAGCCAGGAACCAAAATATGGTAGTCAAGATCATAGTCCAGGTTCAACCAAGCTGATAAAGACCAGAATAAGAAGATTCCACACCACAAAGCAACAATGTTGTCTCCACCACAAGCCTTCACTTTGAGGGTTTTTATCCTATGCTTTCAGGTGTTGCCTGTGTAAAGCTCGTTTTTCTGCTAATCGGGCAGACCTGCAGGCCTCTGCACGCTGTTCCCTGCATTTTTAAAGGGAAGCTGCATTTAACTCTTCACCAGCCTGTTCTGATGCTTGATCTAACTGCTGGGAAGTGGTGGCTACCACTGAAGGTTTCTTTCCTCTAATAGGTAAGCTAGATTAAGGGGGAGGGGGCTGCTGGGAGCTGCTGATCTCCAACTCCACCCTGTCCCTTCCAGCAACTCCTAGTCCTCACTCTCAAGAGCTGACCAGGACACCCTACGGAAGATAAGGAAACTGGGCAACACCCTCTGACAAAGGTGTAACCAACCACCATTAATATTTGTTCCTTGTTTAAATTTTGCTTTTTATTTATTTGTTTTCCTTCAATGGCTAGTGTGAATACTTCTGGTTTGTCTGCTGTTTCAGTCAGAAATTGTTCCAGGAAACAGGTAGTTAGAAAACAAAAGCTGTGAAGTAGTTAATTCAGTCCAAGTCAGTCACAAGACATCCAGCAAGATAAAGAGGGAAGAAAAAGAGAGATCATCAGCTGATGCAGGAGTTACTCAGTAAGTCCAAATGAGGCAGCAAGATCAGTAAATCACTAATGCCAAAGCGTATGACTAGTTGTGAAAAAGGGAGGGCTGAAAGCAACAAAACTGACATGAAGATTTATAGACAGCTATCTTTAGACATCAGTGCCTACTTAGGTCAGCATCTCCTACTTAATAATTGCTGGAAGTGGTACAATCTCTCCTTGGCTCTTTTGTCACTTGATGAATGATGACAAAGGGCCTTCAGCATCTCTAGCCTCCTGCTGGGGAATAGGCCTCTGCTTGCCTCAACCCCTGACTCTTTCAGCATCAGAAGTTGCAGACATGACACGATTAGCTGTTTCCATGGATACAGCTTTAGCAGCAGTAGCAGCAACAGCAACATTCTATTTCCCAGTGAGAATGAAATATCTTTAGCTTTGAATTCACAATATCTTCAGGTTGTTCTGCAGCTTTTTCCCCCTTTTTTGTACTATGAATTACCCTGTGTTGGCATCTGAATTACTATTCCATGCTTTCGAAAGCAGTTGCTTGTAGCTGTCTTTTTTATTTGTTTTCCTTTCTTTTCCACCACTGATTCGGGGTTCATGCTGACAGTGCCTCATTTAATTCATTCCTATATTTTGCTTTTATTTCACAAGCAGGAGCCTTGCCTTTTCCATGAGGGAGCCCGGGGGTCTCTGTGTTCCCCTTAGCCAAGTTTTGCCTAGTCGGATTAAACCATTAATTAAATTGACCAAAAGGAGCAATATCTTTGCATTGAATGCATTGTGAATCAAAACTATCTCTGTAAGAGATCTTGAAGAAAATAGATAAATGAAAGCTTTTGTCAGTCATCTGCTGAAATTGTTCCCATCTGCCTGCTGTGTAAGAATGTTCAAAGCCAAAGCAGAAAGTTGCTGTACTAGAAAATCCACTCGCCAATGTAATTTCACATCATAGTGTCTGAACCAAGATACAAAACTCCAGACAAAGTTAAGGAAAGAGCTGCCACCATCATGATTTTCAATGCAAATAAAACTACTTGAAAGATGACAAGGCCTCTTTATTCCAGAGATTGCAGTCACCAAAACTATTTGCCCAGTTATCTCATCTTGAGTGCACACCAGAGCTTTCAATGCCTCTTTCCCATGATAGAAAGAGTATGGCAATCACTTATATAATAGTGTTGGGCTTTTGTATGGAATTGCTGTTCGCTTTGTGTAGTTTCATTAGTTTAATCTCATCTTCGTATTTGTTCCCACTAATGAAAATGGGGCGACTATACAAACAGAATTTTTGTCTGTCTTACAAAAAATGAAAATTTTCAGATATTGGCTGCAATGGGAGGGCTTCCGAGGCTCCCCCCCCCCCCCGGCTCGGTTTTTGGGCTAGATGGGTGAAAATCACCACACAGGGAGGGCATTGCAACCCCTTATAGCCCACCAGAGTACTATTGTTATTATTATTATTATTATTGATAATAATAATAATAATAACAACAACACCCATTGGCACACATCAGCTGTCATGGGAAAGCAGCCCTCTCTCAGACTCAGCTTAGGGTCCCAGAATAACTGTTGTTCTTAATATTAATATTATTATTAAGACCCATTGGTACACATCAGATGTAATGGAGAGGTACTCCTCTCTCAGACCCAGCTTAGGATCCAAAATAACTGTTGCTCTTAATATTAATATTATTATTAAGACCCATTGGTACACATCAGATGTAATGGAGAGGCATGCCTCTCTCAGACCCAGCTTAGGGTCCCAGAATAACTGTTGTTATTAATATTAATATTATTATTAAGAACCATTGGTACACATCAGATGTAATGGGGAAGAAGACCTCTTTCAGACTCAGAGTACCAGAGTAACTATCGTTATTTATATTCATATTATTATTAACACCCATTGGTACATATCAGCAGTAATGGGAAAGCAGACCTCTGTCAGGACCTGTTTATTGTTATGGGGCCAAAACAAAAGGAAAACAAAAGCAAGCACGATGACTGTGTGGCTTTCATTTTCGTGTCGTCTTTCGTTTCCTACACAAATGTCTTCATTTGTTTTGTGTAGACGAACGGTCGAAACAAAACGATAGCACGAAGAAAACGAAGAAAAAAATGTTATGCACATCTCTATTATATAATATCCCCGGTAATCTTATTCTGTGATGCATAAAAGCCAGTCTTCTTCCCAAGTCTTCCTGCCTAACCAATTGTCATGGTTTGCAAAGGCACTGTGCCTTTGCAAACCGATTGGCTGAGCCTGAGGATTGATTTGTTTCTGTTCTGCTGCTGCAGAATCAGTTTTGACAAGTTTTTCAGTGCTGACTGGTTATTGCTGGTGAAGAGAGCAGTGTACTCAGAGAGGCTTTGCTATTTTGAGGCCTGTTTGCTGCTGAGAAAGGAGGGTGAAGAACCAGGACTGTATTCTTCTCTGAAGCAGATTTGTGGACCGAGAAAGGACTGTTTATGACTGCGAACTTCTGTTAGAGATAAGAGGGACCATTGTAAATACTACTGTTTTTTTTAAAAAAAAATCTTTTGGAATCAGTGAATTTCTTGTATTTTTGTTCTGCAAACCTGAGTGGCATGTTATTGTTCTGCGGATGACTCTGGATCACGGGCACACATAAGAGCTTCCATTTATCACCATCAATCCATAATACCAATCACACCCAAAAGCAATTCTTCCCTACTACCCTTCCTATTTATACTTTCTTCGCATCCATACTATGTTGAAAGAGTTCCACCTGTTCTCCAGAACACAAAGGATCTCTTTTAGTTAAGAAGATGCCTTGTGCTGTCAAAAGTGGGGGATCAAAATAGGTCATTGTAGTTCTGTCCAACTATTTGGCATCTTAATTTGGCATCGACAAATGCTCATAAATGTTCCCAGTTTTGTTGTGTGTCTTTCGGGCTGTGTGGCCATGTTCCAGAAGCATTCTCTCCTGACGTTTCGCCCACATCTATGGCAGGCATCCTCAGAGGTTGTGAGGTACCTCACAACCTCTGAGGATGCCTGCCATAGATGTGGGCGAAACGTCAGGAGAGAATGCTTCTGGAACATGGCCACACAGCCCGAAAGACACACAACAACCCTGTGATCCTGGCCATGAAAGCCTTCGACAACACATCGTTCCCAGTTTTCTCTCTTCTTCCGACTTTAGTTGTCCTTGGCGTAGTTCAACCTTGGCAAACCCAATGTAAATTTCAACTAGCCACCTTTCTCTTTTATCATCATCAGAAGGCCCAAGGCAGTTGTATAGGGCAATGGCCCAAGGGTAGTGCCAAAGGTTTGGTGTCTGGATGGGTTCTTATTGCCAATAAGCATTGCACACTGATTGAAGGCTGGCAGCAAGGGGCAACAAATTCATTAGAAAAACTGAGGTGGAGGTCTAAGGGGTAGTAATAAGAGTGAGAAAACTGAAGTGAGTGGACAATTGTGTTTGTATTGCATTGCATGTGCCATGTAGTGTTGTATGTTAGTATACTTTGAGAATGTTATCTGTGTGTATACTTATATAGGGATATCAATCATAACAACACTGATGAATCTAACTTGCCATAGGAGTGGCAGCTGTAAGACCATGTGGTGGTCAACGCAAAGCCTGGCACAATCTTGTTTGCTATAATAAATCTTAATAATAATAATAATAATAATAATAATAATAATAATAATAATAATAAATCTTTATTTGTACCCTGCCACCATCTCCCCGAAGGGACTCAGGGTGGCTCACAGAAGTACTCCAAGACTTCACCTTAATAGTATGTCTAGATTGAGAATCGTTGGTAATTATTAAACGGTGACAATTGTTAATCATATTGTTTACATTTATAGTTGTTATAGGGATTGTTTTCCTTGTTTTACAGGAAATGGGATACAATATGACTTTCCATATCAGAGAGAGATATGGCCATATTGTTACAGTAGAAGGAGAGATGATTTATCCCTATCTTACATTCATGTCATCCTGCCAACCCAGGTAACAAGCTTTGTGCTTTGCACATATTGGAACTGTGGTGATTTTACATCCAACTGAACTATTCAGGGTGGTGAGGAACCTTCCCCCATGAATCCAGTTTTGGAATCATTTGCACTTTGCTGTGATGCTTTTAACAATATTTCCATAGATAAAATCTATCATAGCAAGATTTGATTATGGGGTGTTCAGCGAATCATTAAGTAGGATTACAGGCAATCCCTTTCAGCTGGTAATTCTGGAAAACATAAACAAACTGCTAGGACAAGTCAGGAGGACATGTTCTCTCAGTCCCTGTTATCCTTGGCTGGCCATCCAGAGATAAGATGTGTTGAAATTTGGCCAACAACATAGTGCATCTCTTAGGGACAGAAGTTTTCCATTTTGTTTAAAAGAAGCAATGGTGCAAAGCTTTTTTGAAAAGTGCTCTCTAGAACCCCTGGACATTAATAAATTAAAGTCAGTACTTAATCTTCATTTTGGGGCATGAGGATGGAGAGAGCAATTTCCTTCCACCTCCAGGCAGTCTGACAAAGGTTTTCTAGACTCATTACAAACTGGATTCAGAGCAAGTTATGGTCTTCTTACTGGATCATCTTCAACTGGGTATCAGCATAGGGGATGTGTACTTGTTGGTACCTGTTATACTGTCAACTATGGTATTCTACTCTAGTGCCTGAAGGGCTTGGAAACTGGAGGCACTGTGCTTCAGTAATTCTGGTCCTATCTTTCAGATAGGTTCTAGATGATCGTGCTTAAAGATAACTGCTCTTCAAAAAATTGTTATTATATCACATATGTTACAAATAACACACTTGTTTATAAATGAATGGATTTGTATGTGAACAAATGAGCTCTATACTGAAGAATACAGAAAAAAGGAAAGGTCTATTTTCAAAATGGAGAACTGCAATGCATGATAATATGGTACCTTTGTCTTGTCTCACCCTAACTTCTGACTGAGGGCAGTGATTAAGGTGCAGGAAGAGTTGTGGCTTTTGGCACATGGAAGCTTTCTGGAATGCTAAAAGATAGACAGGAGATCCAGATTGAATACCCAGACCTCATCCAGTCAGCATTGGTTCCCTGACTCTAAACAGCAAGAACAATATTGATTCTTAAACCAAGCAGTTCTTTTTCCTTTAACTAAACACATAATTCTCTAGTAAAGAATAATCTAAAGACAAAATGCAGGTCGATTCTTAGAGACAGTTCAAACAAATCCTTAAATGTCAATGGAAAGCATAGGAGACACTGAAAACATTTTATACCTTAGTGATACTTTTCTCTGAAAGACAATTTCCATACTTGGATGTGTTCAGCACATACCACATTTTCTGCAGCAGACTTCATTTGGGTTCCTGGCCAAAACTCCATCGCTACATACAGGAGATGCTATCCAGCAGCCCAGCAGTAATTAAAATCTCAACAGCTGCTTAGGAGCGGGGGGGGGGGGGGGGGGATAGGGAACTGTCAATTTCATCAGATGTTATTATTTCCATCATAAATAAAGTTTCAAAGTATCTAAATATTTTATAAAAATGAAAGTATATCAGAAGCCATGTGTCAGTTTGCTTAATTTGCAATGGGCACAAGAAACCAATGCAAACATTGTAGTTGTGCTCATTCTCCTCTCCCTACAGCTTTCTCCTATCTTCTCACAAAAGCACAACACACTTCCCCTCAGGCCTCTTCCACACTGCCCCTCTATCTCAGGATCTGATTCCAAATTATCTGCTTTAAACTGAGTATCCACTGCTATATAACCTGGGATAAACAGATAATCTGGGATCAGATCCTGGGATATAGGGGCAGTGTGGAAGGGACCTCAAAGTGTGCTCTTGCCTCTCCAATTTTTATTGGGACAGCTTCAATCAATCTCAGCCTGTGGTGAGCAATGATGGCACTTGTAACTTTTGAAAGGACATGAATTCCTTGTCCTTATCCTCATGTTTGGAGGCAGTGTTTTTACAGTGAGAGCTAAAATAAAACATTGAATTCCACCTTATTATTTTTATTATGATTTATTCATTTCTATCCTACTTTTTCCCTTGAGTGGGTTCAAAGGTAAAGGTAAAGGTAAAGGTAAAGGTTTCCCCCTGACATTAAGTCTAGTTGTGTCTGACTCTGGGGGTGGGTGCGCATCTCCATTTCTAAGCTAAAGAGCTGGCATTGCCTGTAGACACCTCCAATGTCATAGGCTTGCATGACTGCATGGAACACCGTTACCTTCCCACCGAAGCGGTAACCATTGATCTACTCACATTTGCATGCTTTCAAACTGCTAGGTTGGCAGAAGCTGTCGCTAACACCCCATTTCCCAGATTCAAACCGCCGACCTTTCGGTCAGCAAGTTCAGCAGCTCAGTGGGTTAATCCGCTTTGCCACCAGGGATTCAAAGTGGCGTACAAAAGTTTGAAAATACAAATACATATACATCCAGGCCTGTAGCGAGAGGGGGGGGGGTTCAACCCCCCCCCCCCGAAATTTTTCAGGTTATAAAAAAAACCTGGTTTACTCATGAATTTTAACTGGTTAACCAAATCCCCATGCTAAATCTATGAGACGCAAAACATTAAGAGTCCCTCCAGGCACTATCTCAAGCAGATATTGACAGGTTTGTAGTGGGGCTGGGGGGTGCTAGGGGTTCAACCCCCCCCCCTGAAATTTTCAACCCCCTCCCCATTTTTTTTCTGGCTACAGCCCTGGGCATCAATACATAAAATACATTATCAACTAAAACATCATAAACCAATTTAAAGAAATAACCCAATTTGAACACCACATATACAACAAATTAATAACTTAAGTAAGGTAAAGGTTTCCCCTGACATTACGTCCAGTCATGTCTGACTCTGGGGGTTGGTGCTCATTTCCATTTCTAAGCCGAAGACCCAGCGTTGTCTGTAGACACCTCCAAAGTCATGTGGTCGGCATTGTTCCGTCCCCCAGGACGATGGTTTGCCTTACCTATTGGTCGTTTGTTTGTTTTCCCTCCTTTGCATCTTGTTTCAGCCTCTGGCTGCAAAGCCCAGGAAAAGTGGCTTGGAATCTGCAAAAGCTGGCTGCAGTTTTCTTTGCAGTGATTGGTCAAAGAGTGCAACATCTTAGGACCGCCCCTTTTACCAGGGTCTAGTCTCCATTTTGGAGCTTCATTCTGGCTATAGTTTTCCAACGTGCTGGAGCTGTGCAAGGCTAACTGGGACAAATCATCCTCAAAACCAGGCCAATCTAAGCCTATCCAAATTAGATAAGTATTGAATTATACTGATCTGGAATAGGAATTCTAGTTAGAGGAGCAGGGTTATTCCATCGCTTCTAGAACTAATCTTTGCTGTAAAGATAGGGAAGGAAAGAGT
This sequence comes from Anolis carolinensis, assembly GCF_035594765.1. Classification (NCBI taxonomy): domain Eukaryota; kingdom Metazoa; phylum Chordata; class Lepidosauria; order Squamata; family Anolidae; genus Anolis; species Anolis carolinensis. Next base: position 257,110 of record NW_026943834.1, on the reverse strand, counting down.
TTCTCCTTCTAATATAGACAGCGTGATTAGGGTATAGTGGTTTTATAATCACTTTTGCCTTCTGGAACCAGGGATAATTCTGTGACTAAAACCTATAGAAATTTGTTTCATTTTCTGCAACTTTAAGATCTGTGCCAGGTTTACAACCTTGTATGAATAAACATCCTTTTTTGAAGTTATCCAGACTCAGTCGTTCAATATCTATAGGACAGCTTATAGGGATTTGCAGTTCGCCCGGATAAAGGACAGCACGTTTCAGTTTTATAGTTTTTTATTGTCCGGCGGACGGCACAGTTTTGAGGTAGATCAGCGGTTTTTCCGCTTCAGCTAGCTTGCACGGCTTTATAGTTTTTTATAGTTTAGGAAGTTTTAGTATAGGCTGCGGCTTTTCCGCCTGAGCTCAGTCTGCATACCTAAAGACTCTACCAGCGTCTGAGGCAGTGGAGCCCACTCTCAGACCTGAAGGAGTCAAATAGTGGGGCTCTATTTCCTTGCTATTTGGCTCGCGTGTGCGCACGTGGCCCAGTGGCTTTCTGGGTTTGCACAGGCTGTGCAGTTCCCAGCAACGTCCAGGGCTCCCTCGGCGGTAGACCTCGAGCCGCGGAGCACCAGCGACAGTTCTTTGGCTGGCTCTGAGGCGTGAAGCCCACCAGAACCAGGCTAGAACCTGGACAGGCCTGGCAACGCTGCTGCGAGTTCGGCCGGAGCACTCGGCCGGCTTCGACCTGCCTCATCGTCCTGCGGTGGTGACCTGCCTCATCGTCCTGCGGTGGTGACCTGCCTCATCGCCTGGCGGTGGTGACCTGCCTCATCGTCCTGCGGTGGTGACCTGCCTCATCGTCCTGCGGTGGTGACCTGCCTCATCGTCCTGCGGTGGTGACCTGCCTCATCGTCCTGCGGTGGTGACCTGCCTCATTGACCTGCGGTGGTGACCTCCCTTCACAGCGGGGAGGAGGCATCTCTTCTCTCCTCCTTTCCAAAGCCAGCCTCGGTGCTCCTTCGGCGGCAGGCCTCGAGCCGCGGAGCACAAGGTGCTTGAAAATTTGGCGAAGTCGCCATTTTGGCAGTTTACGTCACTCGGGCAAGGGAGGTATCAAGTGGCAAGTTGCTGTCAGTTGGCATTTTGCAGCTTGCCTACCAAAGTTTGGCGCCAAAGGTCACAATCTTTGTAAAGTATAGTTACTTAGTGATATATACTGCTATGGTTAAGTGTTGTGCATTGTGTTATATGTTGTATTTGCTTTTGTTGTAAATTTACTTGCTATTAAGAATACATAATGTCTATGCAATTTCAAGACGATACAGATGGTATACCTCCTTCTGAGGCTGAAAGTAGGAATGAAAGGCCCCAAAGGATAAAGCACCCTTCAGCCAAGATGCTAGCCCATCTAATAGATGAAAAGGAGCTCCTCCATGTGAGGTTAGGTTCGGCATGGGAGCGAATTGTAACATTGATGGACAGAATTGAGAGCTTGGGTATTACAAGGGTGCCATCCATATTACAGACAGACCTTGAAGAGACCTTCGGTCTCTGGACGGGTTTGGTGTCTAAGATAGTCCAGGTCCTCGAGCGCATTAACGCCAAGGATTCAGAGTTAGAAATAGTGAGTGTCTTAGCTGACACTAATGAGAAAGAAAATAAGGTGAGGGCAATTCTAGATGCCTTGGAATTTAGTTCTCCACCTGTTAATCTAAGGTCTGAGCCAAAAGGAAATCAGTCTTCCTTATGCAGCCATGAGACCAATCTTTTGAAATCACCTGCTGTGGCACTTAGTCTTAAGTCCAACCGCTCTAGCCAGGTATCTAAACTAAGGGAGCGTGCATCGTCTAAACACAGCCACTCTAGCAAGTCTTCTGCTGCTGGGAGTGCCATCTCTTCCCTAGCTGCCTTGCACATTAAGGAGGCTGCACGTCTGGAGCTAAAGAGCAAAGTAGCGGGGGCGGAGGCTGATGCTAAGGCAGCTGATCTCACCCTTCCCTTTAAAGAAGAAGAGCAACGACTGCAAATAGAACAGGCCCGTAGACAAAGCGAAATGCAAATAGAACAGGCTCGTATAGAGATGCTTAGAATAAAGATGGATGCCGCAGCCAAAAGGGTAAGGGCTGAGACTTTGGCCAAGGCCCTAATTGAGCCACTCACAGAAGAAAATGTAAGCCAGTTACCAATACAGGACCCTTCTGCCAAAGTGTTTGCGCACCTTGGCAGCATGTACAGCCAGTTTTCGGATGAGGAACAGGGAGACTTCTCTCCTTACCCAGAGCAGGGCCCCAAAGTCACTTTTGAGTTTCCTGCAGAGCAGAGCGTCATAGCGGGGAGCTCACCCTTGCTCGAGCTACCTGTGCCTCCTGCTAAAACCCTAGGTCAGTCAATCAGGGCCTCAAGGCCGAGCGCTAGTTGGCCCCTACAGACAGCTGCACAGGGAACCATCGATTCGTCAGAGGTCGATGTCATCCCTCCAAGAGGCCAAAGGTTGACGCAAGGTACACGGTGGGAGTCCACTCCACAACAGCAAACTCCTCAATTGTTCCCTTCGACGCCGGAGTCCCAGCTTGTCTCCATCATCAGAAGTCCCAGAAGAGATCTTAAGGACAAGGGTGTCGAAAAGTTTTCGGACAAGCCTGAGGAATTTCTTCTCTGGAAGGCCACCTTCCAGAGAGCAATCAGAGACTTAAAGTTATTGCCTGAGGAAGAACTGACTCTTCTGGCTGCATGGTTGGGCCCAGCCTCATCCTCACAAGTTAAGAAGATCTACGCAGCCCACGTAGCCGATCCCGACAAAGCCCTGGAAAAGGCCTGGGCCAGGTTGCAGCAGAGGTATGGGGCCAGCACAGAGATTGAAGCATCTCTTATGGACAAGCTCCAAAGGTTCCCAGCTTTAAAACTCAAAGACTTCAAACTCTTGTGGGACCTCAGCGATCTCCTTGCGGAATTAGAGTCGGCCAAGGAGAATCCAGAACTGCCCGGTTTGAAGTGCCTCGATCAGCACCTGTCCCAGAGGCAGATCTTGACCAAGCTGCCCTTCACTTTGCAAGAACGCTGGGGACAGGAGGTCTTCAACTACAAGGAGGCCCACTCCCAGGCATACCCTCCATTTTCTCATTTGGTCCAGTTCATCACCAGGGCGGCCAGAGAAAGGAATGATCCGCAGACGGGCCTCCCCACCTTATACCAAGGGACCCAGCCAGAGAAGGCACCTGAAGTGGACAAGAAACCACCTAGAGAGGCCAAAAGTGTTAAGGCTGTTGAAACTCAGCACAGGGCCAACGAATCCAAGTCAGAGGTGAAGGAGGTGCTCTGCCCCATTCACCAAAAGCCTCACAGTTTGGCCAACTGCCGGGAATTTGGCAAGAAGCCTTATAAAGAAAGACAACAGATTGTACAGAAGCTGGGCATATGTTTTAGGTGCTGTGGAGCAACTCCACACTTTGCATCCAACTGCAAAGAAAACATCAAGTGTGAGAAATGCAACAGCCTCAAGCATTGCACCGCAATGCACAACTCCAATATCATCTCCCACCCCAAAGAGAACGCTTCACCAAAAGAAAAGTCAGCAGTCGAAGACACTGACAAGCCAGCCGCACCAGAGATGCAGGTGGAAGTTTCAGCAGTCGCCTGTACAGAGCTGTGTTCTGACTCGCACCAGTACAGAGTTTGTCATCCTATCTGCCTAGCGGATGTATATCCAGCCAAGAGCCCTTGGCTTAGAAAGAGACTCTATGTGGCCCTGGATTCACAGAGCGACGCCTCCCTGGCTACTCCAGAGTTCTTCCGCATGTTTGACCTTAAAACCAAGATGGTCGACTACACTATGACTACGTGTGCAGGAAAAAAGAAGTTGCAGGGTCGCATAGCATCTGGCTTTGTTGTCTCCTCTTGCGACCAGAAGAGACAGTTCAAGTTGCCAGACCTGATTGAGTGTTCCTCCATCCCTCGGAACAGAAAACAAATTGTAACTAGAGAAGTTGTGGAGGCTCATCCACATTTGCGACGGTTAAAGAATGCTATACCAGCCTTTCGGCCAGATGTGGACATTGCCCTTTTGCTTGGCTCGGACTGCCCGAGCTTGTTCTGTGTGAACGACCAAGTTAAAGGACCTCCAGGTGCACCTATCGCACAACAATTGCCATTAGGCTGGACAGTCATAGGCCCAGTGTGCATAAACAAGATGCACCCACCATCGTCGTTGGACTCCAATCAAGCACAGGTGCTTAAAGGTGGACGTCCTACACTTGTGCGCAGTTGCCTAAGTCATATCTCGGTCTACTGCCAAGCAATAACTCCAGAGTATTCCTCCATCTTCAAAGTCTCTGAGAGAGACGAAGCCACAGCGCTCTCGAAAGATGAGCAAAGGTTTTCGGACATTATGAATGCTCAAGTCTCACGAAGTGCAGAGGTGAAAGCCTGCAAATCAACCACAGAAATCAAGATGGGCCAAAGATCTTGCCTGGAACCACACCGTTTTGAATGTTTTTCGGAGTGGCACAGTCTTCTTAGAGCAGTTGCTAGGCTTATACATCGCTTAGTCTGCAAAGATAGTCAGCCTTTGCAAGTTCAGGACATGTTGAAGGCTAAGGGAGTAATATTCAGGTCAGTTCAGAGGCATGAGTTTAGTCTAGAAATAGCCAGGTTAGAACAAGGGCTTGACACCCCCAGTCGGAGTTTCTTGCGTGAGTTAAACCCATTTCTAGGCAAGGAGGGTATTTTGAGAGTTGGAGGAAGGTTAGCCAAAGCTAAACTCAAGGCGTGCATAAAAAACCCCATCATCATACCCCCTAATAGTCACACTGCATTGCTGCTCGTTCGGCATCACCATGAAAGGATCCATCATCAGGGTAGAACTCTGACTGAGGCGACCCTTAGAAATGAAGGCCTGTGGGTGGTAAATGCTAAAAGTTTGGTCAGCAGTGTTATTTTTAAGTGTGTCAAATGTCGGCGACTCAGACGTAACTGTCAAAGTCAGTTAATGGCAGAACTACCTCAGGATAGGACTTTGACAGACCCACCCCTTTCCCATGTGGGAATCGATGTGTTTGGTCCTTGGGAGGTTGTCACTAGGAAAACCAGGGGTGGTGTTGTAAATAACAAAAGATGTGCGGTTTTGTTTACTTGTTTGTCAGTACGAGCTGTCCATATAGAGGTTGCAGAGGGAATGGACACTTCATCATTCATAAACGCATTGAAAAGGTTCATAGCCCTCAGTGGGCCAATTAAGTCAATTCGATCGGACTGTGGCACCAATTTTGCATGTGCAGACCTTAGCCAACCACTTCTGGAAGAGGTGGAAGGCCGAATACTTAAGCCAGCTTCCAACCAGAAGACTCTGGCAAACCCCAGAGGACAATTTCAAGGTGGGAAACCTTGTGTTGCTAAAGGACAAAGACTTGCCCCGCTATGCCTGGCCTATGGGCATTATACTAAAGACCTTTCCTTGCCCTGACGGTAAGGTTAGAAAAGTTCAGGTAAAGACTCATAGTAAGGACAAAATGTCTGTCCTGGACAGACCAACCAGCAATTTCGTGTTGCCTGTCCAAAGTGTGTAAGTTTTATACTGTTTTATTGTTGTGTATACAAAGGTGTTTGTATGTTTTTGATTGGTAAATTCCCACATCCTGGGAATTTAGCGGGGAGTGTTCCGTCCCCCAGGACGATGGTTTGCCTTACCTATTGGTCGTTTGTTTGTTTTCCCTCCTTTGCATCTTGTTTCAGCCTCTGGCTGCAAAGCCCAGGAAAAGTGGCTTGGAATCTGCAAAAGCTGGCTGCAGTTTTCTTTGCAGTGATTGGTCAAAGAGTGCAACATCTTAGGACCGCCCTTTTTACCAGGGTCTAGTCTCCATTTTGGAGCTTCATTCTGGCTATAGTTTTCCAACGTGCTGGAGCTGTGCAAGGCTAACTGGGACAAATCATCCTCAAAACCAGGCCAATCTAAGCCTATCCAAATTAGATAAGTATTGAATTATACTGATCTGGAATAGGAATTCTAGTTAGAGGAGCAGGGTTATTCCATCGCTTCTAGAACTAATCTTTGCTGTAAAGATAGGGAAGGAAAGAGTTTCTCCTTCTAATATAGACAGCGTGATTAGGGTATAGTGGTTTTATAATCACTTTTGCCTTCTGGAACCAGGGATAATTCTGTGACTAAAACCTATAGAAATTTGTTTCATTTTCTGCAACTTTAAGATCTGTGCCAGGTTTACAACCTTGTATGAATAAACATCCTTTTTTGAAGTTATCCAGACTCAGTCGTTCAATATCTATAGGACAGCTTATAGGGATTTGCAGTTCGCCCGGATAAAGGACAGCACGTTTCAGTTTTATAGTTTTTTATTGTCCGGCGGACGGCACAGGCATGACTGCATGGAGCACCGTGAATAACTTACAACAATACTATTAAAAATATCCCTAACCTCTGGCCACTGAGGTTATTTGTAAAAATAAGTTATACAAACTCCTAAGACACTCTATTTTTCATTAGGCCATGTTACAGTTGCCAGGACCAGTAAAGCATTCAGAGTTAAATATTACTAGCAGTGCCTATTATCATTAATTGGAGAAGGCCGGGCTCCACAAAAAGGTTTTAATTTGTGACCGAAAGGCCAGTAAGTAAGGAAGGGGCTGATCATACCTCTCTAGGAAGGGAGTTCCAGAGCTGTGGGGCATCACTGAAAAGGCCCTCTCTCTTGTTCCCACCAACCTGCGACGGCAGTGGGACCGAGAGAAGAGCCTCTTCTGATGATCTCAGGGCTTGAGTGGGTTGGTAGGAGGAGATACAGTCCCTCAAGTAGGCTGGGCCCTAACCGTTTAGAGCTTTATAGGCTAAATCCAACACCTTTAATTGCATCCAGAAACAAACTGGAAGCCAGTGTAGCTGCTTTAGGAGCCAAGTAGTTATTTCTCTATATCCCACTCCCATAAGCAGTCTAGCAGCTGACCTTCAGACCAGTTGAAGTTCCCAAACACTCTTCTGGGGCTGCCCCACATAGAGTGTGATGCGACTAAGGTGTGTACCACCATGGCCAGATTGGGCTTTTCAAGGTACAAGCACAGTTGACACACAAGCGAAGGCCCCCCTGGCCACCGTCAACACCTGGGCCTCCAGTCCAGGAGGCCCCCAGACTGTGAACCTGCACCTTCAGAGAGAGTGTGACCCCATCCAGCACAGGTTGCAACTTAATACCCTGATCAGTCCTCCAACTGACCAGTAGTATCTCTATCTTGTCTGATTTCATTTTCAATTTGTTCATCCTCCTCCAGTCCATCACAGCTGACAGGAACTGGTTCAGGATCAGGACAGCATCTTTGGCATGAGATGGAAACAAATTGTAGAGTTGGGTGCCATTTGCCTACAGATAGCACCAAACTCCAAAACTTCTGATAATCTTTCCCAGTGGTTGCATGTAGATGTTAAACAACATGGGGAACAAAACTAAACCCTGCAGAACCCCACAAAACAAAGTCCATGAGGTCAAGCAGAAGTCCCCCTGCGCAACCTTCTGAACCCAACCCTCTAGGAAGGACCGGAACCACTGTAGCACAGTGCTTCCAAGTCCCATTCCTGCGAGGCGGTCCAGAAGGATACCATGGTTGAGGGTACTGAAAGCTGCTGAGAGGTCTAAGAGAATCAGAAGGCACACACTCCCCCTATCTAGTTCTGTATATTTATCATCCACCAAGGCGACCAATGGGACCCTGGTCTTGGTCCCATAACCAGGGCTGAACCCAGATGTCATGATCTCCAATCTTTGACATCTCCGGTCGGCTGACAAAGAACAGATGCCAGCCATAAAACGGGCCAGCCATAAAACCTCAATTACCCTCTGGTATCTGAGAGCCCCTATATAAATGGGCTAAAGAGAAGGTTCTGGTATTCTGTACAATAAAATCTGTTGGAATCTATCAGCGTGTGTCTTGGTACTTTTTCTGGTGGAAAACTGACCCACAGCACAACGGGAAAAGATAACCCGACACCAGATTGGGATGGATCTAGATAATCTGTGTCATCCAGGAACCCCTGGAGTTGTTAGGCTTGGTTCTTAACCTACCCTGAGGATGGAGCAGATTCCCTACACTTCAGTATGCCAGGGACCTGACAACAGAATTGGGTCCCTGGCTGAGGTGCAGGCTGGAACTTTCCTACCTGAGATTTAAGGCCTGAGCCACAGTCAGGACTGCAATCATGCCTGTAAGCCTGGCTTAGTGCTGCCAGCTTCATATATCAGTCTTCTGTTTGGTTCAAAGACAACAGAAAGGAATAATCTCTTCATTATCTTCATTATCTCAGTGGCTAGTTAAGTTTTTTTTAAAACTTTGTAAATAGTAATCTACATTGATTTATAGGATATCAAGGTTTGTATTGTAAGGTATTATCTGCAGGATTTTCAGAAATTATATATGAAATAATCTGCATACATGATTAAATAAATGATCTGAGAAGAGTGGCACTGGCAATGTACTCAAGAGAAGTATGGTAGATTTCTATGACCTGATGGTTTCATTGGGTTTACTTTTTATTGTGCCAAATTGCTATATGTGTGTGTGTAAAGAAATCCCTGCAAAGTTGGTTTGCAAAAGATCTCTGAAAAAGAGCTCAGCCTTTTTGCAGAGGCAAAGCCACGCCTAAAACAATGTATCTGTTTGCTGGCAGATGGCTGAGATTGTCAGTTGGGAATTTGAGTTTCAAGAGAGAGCACAGGAAAGAAATGCTCTCTAGCTATGGTCAAGTAGTAATTTGAATATGCTTTGCTGTATATATTTGAATGCTGATTGATTAGTTATTGATTTTATGTAACTACATGGACATTGTACGATTGCAGAACTGTTTTATATTTCAACTCAACAAGCAAGAGTAAAGTTCCTTTTGTTCTTTCAATTCCTCTGCCTGGTCTGAGTCTTTTGCACATGGTGTTAACTGGACGCTGCTGATTCCGCTGTACACTCACCTGGTAACACTATTGACTGAAGAAATTCCAGGAATTCCTTGTCAGGAAAAGACACATATACCTAAGTTAGCATTACTAGCGACCAAGCAAATATATTTTACTTTCCCAGGCATCTTACTATCTCTAGTGGTTTTATTATCCTGGAAGTTTTAGTGTTCAAGTGATCATAACCAGCATGAGGTCTTTATTGTATATTATTATTGCATCTTTAGATTTTATTGTTATATACTTTTGTGATAGAAACCTACATCCAAATCCATGTCCAAATAGAGTAGACTCATTGGATCAATATTAATCAAAGTCAATATTAAATGGATCTCTTGAATCAACACTGATATAAATTTCACAGATTCAATAGTTTTCAAAGAGGTAGTTGAATGTGTTTCAGCAGAAAGGGAAAGAAAAAAGGAGGGAAGAAAGCTTTGTGGTAGACACACACAAAAATCGAACAACTTATTTCAGATGAATTGATTTTTGATCTGAACATTTTTTGTTTTTGATATTAATATTATGTACATTTGTTGATTTCAAGAATCATCAGTACTAATGGACAACTACTTCAAAGAGCTCTATCATCTCACACAGATTGATGGGCAATCTTACCATTTGCATATTTCTGTATCTCATTGTACTCTACCTCACTCTCCCAACTGAATGTGTATAAATACCTGTAAGCTTGACATCACAATCTAAAATGTAGGTGAATATCTACACAAGTTAATATGAAATAATTCTGTATCAGAGCTGGTACTAGAATTTTTCCTTCTCCATAATCTCTCAGCACACACTTTTTTCCTTTTATGGATCCAATAGTGAAGTGGAGATCAAAGATTTGGGGGTCCCTCCTAGCAAAGGAGACACGCACCTTTTGTTTTGCTCATTCATAAAAGGCAAAGCTTCATTCATAAAAACACCACTCAGAGCATGAGGAGGTGAATCGGGGCCATTGTGGCAAAAATCGAGATAGCAGTTACACTTAGAAAGGGCTCCTAAGCAGAATGAAATTGGTCCAGAGCAAATCGGTGAAGTTGTGGATACTGAGATCCGAAGGGGGGGGGGGTTTCCCAAAATCTGCGGTTGAAAGAACTTCAGTTTCCCATTCACGAGGTGATCTCGGATCGCCTCGTCCAAGCTCATGAAGATCCACAACTCGGGAGGGGATCTATATTGATATTTTGGTTAGTGGGGACTGCTTGCAAAAAGAGCTCTTTTTGCAAGCAGGAAGTGAAAGCGAATTGCAACAGTTTTATGGAAATTGAGATGAGCGCAAACCCTCAGAGTTGGTCACGACTGGACTTAACGTCAGGGGAAAACCTTTACCTTTTAACCTAGAAGGACACACTAGAGATCTCCAGAAGGGAGAAAATTTAAAATGCACCAACCACCTTCCTAAATTCCCATGGATCCAGTGATATCTATAACAACCATAAAAATTATATCTATGGAATAACCATGAAATCTGATTGAACTAATTTCTTCCTTTTCTTTTTTGTAAAATATTTTAATGCACTATACTTTGAGGTAAAAAGCCTAAATACCCTGAAGGCAACAGATTCCATCTGATCTTGGCAGCTAAGCTGGGTCAAAACATTAGCCTTTGGATGAGGCTAGTAGAGGTGTGCATTTGTATAGATTTGCTGTTCATTTTGTGTAGTTTCATTTGTGTCATCTCATTTTCATATTCTTGTCCTGCTAACAAATACGGGCCACCTATACGACATAAATTTTCATTTGGCTTACGAAAGCGATGTATCCTCCTTTTTACCACCAATTTATAACATATTCGGTTTGCAATATGGTGTAATACTCACAAACCCATTGTTAGTGCGCCCCTTGACTGAGATCCTTTTTGAATTTCCATTTAAATTTAGTATTATTTCATCCTGAGACACACACACCACCAAGATGTCCTGGTTCATGACGTTTGAAATGTGAATTATAAAGTCCATGTCCTTGATTAGAGTAGCAAAGCCTTCCTTTGTCAACAAAAACATTCAAAATCCATAAAACAAAAAAACTTTTAATGGGTCAACAAAACTGCACAAAATACATTGTACAAACTTTTGAAGCTCCACTAGCTTTTTCATTTCCCTCTCTCCTGTAGATTTTTAACATTTTCGTCTAATGAAAAAGCTAGTGGAGCTTCAAAAGTTTGTACAATGTATTTTGTGCAGTTTTGTTGACCCATTAAAAGTTTTTTTGTTTTATGGATTTTGAATGTTTTTGTAGTCCCTATTATGATTGAAGGCAGTTTTGAAGTCTTGTCAAACATGACATTCAAAGATTTGAATGCAACATTAAGCAGTCTCCTTGTGGAGAGAAAAAGTGGTGTAAAAATAAGCAAAATAATAATACCCAGCACTTGGTTCTATCAAAATCTGCTGCGCCAACCTGATTTTGCTCATAGTAGCTCCTACTACAAGGTAACTGCTAGCTTCACATTAAGGCAGCAGCAAGCTGATAGATTAAGTTGAGAATAAAGTTTGAATAATTGTAAGCATATTGAAGAAAGAGCAATGGTTCAGGATGCACTGATACTAACTACCTTTTAATTCTTTTTTTAAAATCTTCCTGAAAGGAGTCCTGGAGTGGCCATTTTGGACAAAGTTGGTTGTAGTAGCCATTGGATTCACCGGTGGTCTCGTTTTTATGTATGTACAATGTAAAGTCTACATTCAATTGTGGCGAAGACTGAAGGCTTACAACCGAGTGATATTTGTTCAGAACTGCCCAGATACGGCCAAAAAACTAGAGGAGAAAATTTCTTCTTCCATTCAGAACACTGAAATCAAAGACACTGTAGTGGTGCCAGTATCACAAACAAGTACAAACTCTCAACCATCAGGAGAAGAAACTGCTTCTGACGGCATGCCAGTTTGATGAAGCGGCATCTGTTATTCTTCACTGGAGAATAAAGTAATGTACTTTCTACTGTTCCGCCACAGTAAAATGTCAGAATACGCTACATATTTTTGAATGAAGAGCAACAGGAGAATAACCAGGAAAACTGATCGAGTGAAGGTGCACATTATGCTTTTCACCTTTCTTGCTAAGTGTAGTCAGAAGTGACAAAAAAGAAGAGACAGCAGAGACCACTTCTAAGGGGCAAACAAACATAGCAGCACCACTTTTGATAGCGGAAAAGCCCTGCACTTACAGTTGTACTACTGATGTTCTGTTTACAAGGCGGGGCGGGAGAGGGGGGAAGTTGGGGACCCTTACATGTATTTGCTACTATGGTCTTTTTGCTAATAATTGTAATCTTGAAAGGGAAATACTTTAAAGCAAATTTTTAAAGATTCATATTAACCTTTAAAAATCATATAATAGACATATATCAAAGCACAAATTATCTAAATTTCATAATGCAAGAATTTAAATGCTGAGGTGGCTCAATGAATCAATATAGCATCTAGGATTTAAATCTATGTAAAAGAAAACTTTCTCAGAACAGTAAACATTTAAGTTTAAATTGAGCAACTGTTAATTAGGTAGGCGGAAAATATTTTCCATGATCCCCAGTAGATGGTAATTACATCCCAAGGTTGTTTTCCAAGTTCTGTTATCTGGAGAAACAACTTACCAAGTGTGCTGTTTGTTTTTTAAAGCAGAATAAAGTTAAGAACACTGATGGGAAGAATATTCCTGCCACCTCTAAAATGATTCTGTTTAAAGGGTAACATGTTCAGCAAACAGAAGTACTTGTAGTCCAGATAAGTGCATTAGCTTAATGCAGATGACTTTGAAACACTTTCAGTACTTATTTATTAGTGTGTGAAATATGCAAAAAGGATGGAAAATGGAAATCATTCATTTATTTTAGAAGATCAGGATAGGAATGACTCTGAAGCTGCTAGGATAGTCTTTACAGACATAATGCCAGTATCTCTCTCATGTACACATGGAAAAGATAATGATTAAAGGTTCAATACTTCAGATATTAATACTGCTGTTCTAGCATAGTAATGTAAAACTGAAATGTGATTAAATAAAACACAGAAGATACACATCAGTATAATGGTGTACTCGGCAGCCATAACATATGGGACAAAAGGATGTTAGCATCCCGTTTCAAAAGGCAAAACAATCTGATACTCTGAAGAGAATCAAGTTTCTCTTTTATGCCACAGTTACACTTGTTGAATATATTGTGAGTTGTGCCCAAGTAATGTGAATTATACAAGAACAGTGTTATTAGTAATAAGGGAGACTTGGAGGGCAAACTGCAGTGGTTTGTCATTTTAAAAAAAGACTACATTTCATGTCTCAGACTTTTATGAAAATTGCAGAGGATGAAAAGCTCATCTGGGTAACTGCAGCAAAGTAGATTGCCCCTTAGTATCAGGAAGTAACATCATTTATTATCATATTGGAACCAGGGCCTAGTTAAACGTATACCAACAAAGCAAATAATAATTCTATAGGGTGATATTTTGCCAAAACGTCTTAAATGCAAGACGTATAACTAACCTGTCATATTTCAAACAAAAAAGAGAAGTGGCCAGTTAACATTTAAATGTTTGGTTGAAATTACTCCCACAACCTCTTTGAGATTAGATCATGATGCATGTTGAGTAAGTTCACAAGTCACTAAAAAGTAAGGTCACGGTTTGAAATAAATTCCAAACTGGGTGGTTTTCCTGCTCAGATGTGGAAACAATACAATAATGGTTTGAGGTAAATTGTGATTTTTTTTTCTTCCTTCTACCCAGCTATAGACTTTTAGCATAATACCATTGCTTTGCATAAACAAATGACACAGAAGGCAGAAGGTTTAAAAAGCAACCAGTTGCATGAGGAAAACTAATACCATATAAATTGCCTAATATTATAGTATAAATGTGGAGTCAGACAACTAGTTTTCCAAATTATCATTTTGAAGTGTGTCTATACAGTGCAGCCCAAAGCAAACTCCATTGTATAAAGGGCACAGCATGTTTTGACCTGCAGGTTGCTATGCATATGAAAAAGTCAGTTACTTAGTCCAAGGCCAGTGGTAGTCTGAAAACATGGAAATTTGGGCATGACTATACTTTGACACACATTGAAGGAAATAACCTGTATAACCCCCAATTTTAAAAGGTAAAGGGAATTTATTGAATAAATGTATGCCAGCCCACATTTTCAAGGCAAATGGTGATATTGGTTTTATTACTGAAAAGCTAAGAAGGAAAAAAGTATTTGATATTCATCTTCTGAAACTCAGTGCACATAGTTGAAAAGCAGCCATTGTAGGAATTGTTATCCCTTTTTAAAGAAAACACCATTAAAATGGCACTTGTCACACAGAGATTGCAGTGTTATATTTTTTAGTTATCACCTGACAGAGAAACCAAAAGATACATCAAAGAAAAGTGTTTTATATAGTGAACTAAGATTCCTACAAATATGATGAAAAAAATTAACATTAGGTAAAGTTGAATGCCAAAACAATTTTCTTAAATAATTGTGGGGCTGTCAGAGGCTATCCCCTTTGGATTATTCAGTTAGCTTTATGAGGATACCTAAGCAGTCTACTGGTGCTATTGCTACAGCTGGAAAGCAATTGATAGTACGGTTCTGAAACATGTACATCGGTACACACATCCATTACAAAATTAACTGTCAAATTCTGAATCTTGCACTGCAATGCAATCTATGATGCAAATATTTTCTTTCTGTACAATTGTTGGACTGACAGGTTTCTTACTTGTTTGACCCAATTCTCTTTTGCAACAGACCTTAGATGCTTTTGTGGATGACTCGTGTATTAAAAAGGGTATTTGGGAAAGGGGGAAAACTTAATATAATTACTAACTGTTGTGGAACAAATTTGTATTTGTATTAAACAGATGCCTCAAAGGTAGCTGTAATTATTTCTTTTCAAAGAGGAATCATCATGTATTTAGATTTCTTTTGGGAAGTTACATGCCATCAATAGATGGAGACCCTGCTGCGGAAGAACTTTAAGCTTGCAAGACTATCTGTCTTAACTGTGTGTATGTATGTGTATATACACACACATATCAACAGTGCCTTCACACACATACACACCCTTTGATTTTTTCCTAATTCTGTTATATTGCAACCTTGAACTGAAATGGATTTAAGTGGCATTGCTACTCCTTGGTGTATACTCAACACTGTGAGGGTGTAAATTACTTTTATTGTGGCAGAGATATTAAGGAAACATAAACTGGCATGTAAGTGGGCAATATTTGGTAAAAGCACCTTCAGCAGCAATTATAGCTGTGAGTATTCCTGGGTAAAGGTCTCTTATCATAGAGAATTGTAGAAATAGTAGCTCCTTGGTCTTCATGATACGGTTTGCTTAGGTATAGCCTCCAATAAACTCGGTGCCTTTCAGATACAGGAGTATGTTATCTGAGGACATCTAATGCCAAAACTGCTTCCAGATGGAGCCTGTTCATCCACCTTGAGTTCTGGAGGCAGTACATTGCACCAGAGCCTATTTAGGCATGCCACAGCCAAGGAGCCATTCTACCCATGCCACCAATAAATGTCAGATTGTTTTTGTTTCCTTTTGTACATTAAAATCATTTTGTGCCTTCACAGTGATGAGTACCTTGTGTTAACCAAGTGATTCTTACAGATCGTATACAACAAAGTATGAAGAGGTCAAGAAAAGCTGAGAGTATTTTTACCAGGCACTGTGTGTATCATTTTCTAAGTTTAAAATTGCCCCACAGTTCCTTTTTTAAGGGTCTCCATATATATGGTGTATCTTATTGCATGAGCATTATGTGGATACACATGTGCACACACTTTATTCTATAAGATTAAATTTCAGTACGGCTGTTTGTGAAAATTGTTTTAAAGTTCAGCCTTAACAGTATGAAATGAGCAACTTGTATTTGACCGCTTCAGAGAGCAAACAACTAGAAAAGGATGTACACCTGTTTTGATCTGACTCAGTAGCCACAGACACTTTTCTCTTTCTCTTACATGCCATGCCAGCTCCAGAATCTCAATAATTCTTTAAAAATACATATGAAATACATCAGCTATTAACCATGAACAAATCAAGGTTTAAGATCCCAATTAGTAAACTGACAGTAAACCAAAGTTTGGGACATAATAAAGACTGCACCAAAGCACTGATGCTTGTGCATGAAGGGAGGAGCAAACATACAGGTCCAACATTTATTTCAACTTAAATATTATTTTTAAGCCCGAAATCCATGGCCAACTGCTATATTCTCTGAATCCAAAGTGCACATATACATGTTCTTGTTTTTCCAAGCAATCTTATTCTTTTCAGTGCCAACATGCTGCATCAATGACACTGTACTGACAGTACAAGGTACTTAAGACTACTGATTAAACAGCGTTGGGTTATAACTGTTTTCCCAAGGAATGTGTTTAGCAAATATATTTATACACATATTTTCCCCTAACCTCAGTGTATTCTCATAAAATATACACTAATTACAGTATTTCCTACTCCTAAATCATTTTTAAAAAGAAGATGCCAGGGACGGAGCATGGAGTGTACATCTATATATATAAAAGAGTGATGGAATCGTGGCACCGAGCAAAACAACAAAACTAAAGGCCCCCCAACCTCGAAATTTGACAACACAACCCATCATCCACGCCTCTAGGTTGATACAACAAAAAATCCCGTCAAGAACCTCCACGGGGCCTTAAAAACCCACCCATCAGCCTGGCTGGAAGGCCCCATGGTGGTCGGAGTAGGAGCCTCCACGCGGCGGGGCCTGTGACGCCTGCCAAAGAGGAGGGTCGCGGAGTAAGAATAGTCAGGCCACCACCACCCCGCCTGCAAAGAGCCACCGCGACCTCCTCCATGCGCCACAGGCCAGAGGGAGGCCGCCCCCCCCCCCCCCGAAGAGCCGCCTCACCAGCTGGAGGGAGGCCGTGAGGCCCCAAGGTTTTTTTTTTGTTTTTTTTTTTTTTTTTTGAAATGGAGGCTTGCAGAGGCGGAGACAGGGGTGGCCGCAAAGCCGGGAAGAGCCCCACACACACACACCGTGTCCTGAAGGCCCTGAAGAGCCGGCAAGGGCCCAGGCCTGCCACATGGGCCAGGCCTACAGAGTCAAACGGCGGCCTAAGGCCGTGAAGGCCTAGGCAGGGCCACCCGGAAGCAGGGCCTTAGCTCCTTGCACCCCCTCCCTCCCCTTTTCCCCTCTTCAAAGGAGGGCCCTACCTTCCCACCCTCACCTGCCTGGGCCTCTGTCTCTCTTCCAGGGATTGGAAAAAGGAGCCACGTGCCAGTACTCTCAGGCAACAAATATAATACCTAAAATTACTGTGCTGTAATAATACAAAACAATATAATCTCTAAAATCAGGGCATTACATAAAGAACAACACTCTGAAAATGGGAATACCAGACAGGAAACAACCAGGGCCAGCTAACACTTCCCAAGAAAGGATGCCCCTATGTAGAAAGCAGTCAGTCTTTCAAACACCGAGGCTATTCACTGCAATTCAAATTGGCTAAAAAACCATTTCCCTACAACGCAACTACCCAGCCTTCCAAGCACCAAACCTATTCCATTGTATTCCAGCTCACCAAACAAGGATTCACGTAAGCAGAAAACACCCAGACTTTAAGGCTGCAAGGCTATTCACTGCTATACCACCTGGTCAACAAATGATTCCCATCAGCCACAGCAACGCGTGGCCGGGCACAGCTAGTATGCAAATAATGCTTAATGACAGGGGTTTCAACTCATGATTCCTGCATTCCTTTTGGAACATGTGTTCCTAAATACAAATGTTTTTATTCAATAAGCGGGCATTCTGTTTAACTATCTTTAACACACTAACTTCAGCCATTCCCTCCCCTCCAATATAAGTAAGTTGAATACGTGATTTACCTTGTTAAGTAGAAGAAATCGTACGCTACCTAACAAGAAGATGAACAACAAGAACAAAACTTGGCAGCACAAATCTTCACTTAAAACAGATGGACAGAATCATGCAGCTGAAGTGATATTTAAACATCCTGGGATCGTACTTCACAGAAGGCTCCCCACAAGTAAATCAACTTGTGAATCCCAGGAGCACTCAAGGAACCATGTATTTACAGAAAACAACAGTATGAATTGGGCTGTTCTTGGTTTTTTATTATTATCAACTTATTCCTCTCAAGAACAAACTAAACTGTGGCAGAATTAAATGTGAAGCATATAATTTTTTCACAGTGCTTCTGATTTTAATTAATTTCCTTGAAAAAATATTAAAATAGTCTTTGATAGAACACTACAAAACATGAAAGAGTAGTAATGTTTCCAGTTCCTGCTTATGGTGTTCAAGTCTCTTCTCCGGCCAATTTGCATTGCTTCCTTCAGTGATTGTAAATGTCTTAACCAAATGTAGGTAGGGTTATGCCACTGAAACATCAAATTTGAATTTTAATAGTATTACTTTTACCTTTATAAACTTTACACTGTGCTTCAAAATACAATATAGTATACCATGTCCAGAATCTCACATCATTACCTGAATAACAAAGTGTAGTGCTGGGCACACCAAGAGGCAAGACTTGTCGCATCTTACAGTGAGATTTAACCTCGCTTCCATATATTAAAAAGCATATTTGCAATTTGCTGAAGCTGGTATCTATCTATAGTATAGGCGAATGCCTCAGTCTGTGTTTTTTGTTGCATTCAGGTCCATTTCAGCTTCCTCACTTGTCTTCTCCATCATGCTGTTCAAGGCATCTTGACTTGTTATCTTTCTCATTTTAATGTTTGGCAGTTTCTTCAGGTCACCATCCCAATCTCTTAGAAGGAAAAAGGAACAAGCGATTTAGACAATGTCTTTTTTAACACTGATTTTTTAAATTAATATTCATTACTAAACATGCATAGTTTGAGAAGGTCTTCCATTGACCAAACATTTCCCTGAAAACAAACCAACATTGCCCTGTATTTTGATATTTAAAATAAAAATGCAAAAAAAAACTTGCTACTTGAAAATTTTTCTAGACATTCTGCCAATCTAGACAATCTTGAAGGCAACACTCAACTTGTTTAGCCTACCAACAAGCAAGACAACAAATGAGGAATCTTATTACTTGATTATAAACTCTGATCTGTTTCTCCTAAAATGACACGACCTTGGGTTTAAAAGACTGCACAAAGGTGTAGAAGGTTCATAGTGAAGCTTAGACTACTTGATGCCAGTTTTCCCTCTGGCAAATTTAGCAGATTGACGTTACAGCAAGGGCCTTGAGGAAAGGTTTGTATTACAGTTCTTGTTTTGGGCTGTACTCATCTACTTTGATTCTTCTAATTTGTAATTTTCTAGCATGGGTACCTGCAAAACAGGCTAAAAAAACCCTTTATCTGAATTGGCCTAGTAAATTTGTACCTCAAAGACTACTATTGTTTTGCAACAGTAGTATATAAAGTATGGGAAGTGACTATAGAGGAAACCGCAACAGGTTAGGGGCTGTGTGAAAATGGAATCTACTAAAAAGCGGAAGCCAGTGCTTTTTTTAGCTTGCAAATGCAAGACTAAACACTAGATGGTGCAAGACAACTGAGAAAACTGTAATCAATAAAGCAGCAGGAGTGGTTGAAAAAGCTGACTATATGTTGAAAATGCAGAACATGGCTACAATTTAGATTGGCGGAAACAACAAAATGTCCAAACTAAGTTATCAAAAAGTGTGGGGTGCCTGTATGGAGAGATTTTTCTTTATAGCTTTGGCATACAATCAAATTCTCATGGGAATCTCCAAGTTGTAGCCAAACACAAAAATAGTGTTGGAGAGAAATTTGTCCACGATAAAAAGTGTCCAAGAAAACTGTTTTTAAAGACTATAATTCGACTAAAGCAAAATGAGCAAGAACAGAGTGCCACACAGTGCAGCTGTTTCTAGGATGTGGCACTTTAGAATGTAAACAGAGAAAGGATGCTGCTCTTGAAATATAAAGCTAGTATACAGGCAGTCCGCAACCTATAAAAAGATAGGTTTTATAGGTTTATACTTAAGTTGAATTTGTTTGTAAGTCAAAACAGATACATTTTTAACTGTAAAACCAGCCAAAAATATATATTGCTTCTCTTTGGATAACAAAGAGAAGAATTTACACCCTAGGGTGTTTGTTTTGCTGTCTGTGCTCCTGTTCAGAAGATTTCACCTCACATCCTAAATATCTTGCCGTCACCTTAAATTGTACACTAATATACAGAAACACTGCATGAACACCAAGGACAAAGTAGCTGCATGCAATAACATCCTGCAGAAACCTACTGGCAGCGCATGGGGTGCAGAACCAAAATTAGTAAGAACATTAGCTCTGGCCTTGTCTTTCTCAACTGTTGAGTATACCTGCACTACCTAAAAGAATCCTCCACCTTGTGTAACTGTGGAGCAGAACAGACAACTCCGTATCTGTATGCCTGTCTGCAATGTCCTGCCTCATGTACAGAGAAAGAATTGTTTGAGGCTATAAACAATGTGGTCACTATTGCCCATTTTTGGTCAAAAGATATTTAGACACTTGTGTTTCTTCTATGTTTATCAGTTTTATACTAATTTATGCAATGCTTTTGATACAAAATAAATAAATTACCTCACATTCTGTCCCTATGATAAGTGGATCTTGAAAAAAAATGGCTTGTTGTGGAAACAAGGATTGATGATGGAGCTTCAGTGGAGACTCCTGTTCCCTATGATAACTCTTTCAGGAGTGGATTGTTGGGTGATTAGGCTTATTAACAAATGACCCTCCTCATAAACGTATAGCAGAGTAACTTATTAGCAGCAGTGTGACCCAGCACCAGTAGCCAAAAGTGATAAAAGGAACAAAAACACACAGACCAATGTTATCTCTTCCTTTGGAGGCTTTTCTTTGTAGCAAAATTATATGGTTGCACTATTTACAAAAACAAGGTTTCCATAACACAAAGTTCTTTATACTTCTTTCTTTGCTTCCACACTGGGCTTCTTTCTTATGCAGATAAACAGCATCGCTCTCACAGAACCTCCTCTCACACCAAACTTATACAGGAGCTTCACACAGTAGCTTTACACACAGCAGCCTTCACACTGGGGCCTCTCTCACCGAAGCTTCTCACACCAGGCCTTCTCATACTGAGGACTGCTAACACTGAGGCTTCTCTCACTGGGCCTTCTCTCACACAGAGGCCTTTTCTCACTGAGTCATACAAAATACAGGCACGCCTGCTTATATTGAACTGGAACTTTTGCTGAATCATTGCATCCATTTAACCCTTTCAGTGCTTGACTCACATTTTTGTAATTAAAAATACCTAGCTAATTTTTTATATTTCTGACATGGATTTCCCTTCCAAGGGGTAGATTCTTCTCACTTCCTATTGACTCACCCCCATTTGTAACTAATGTGTTGTTTCTAAGTTGGATGTTTGTAACTCGGGGGACTGCCTGTATTGGCAAAACAACTTTTGCTTGTTTAATTGCAAAGCATCAACCAAAAAAAATGGGGGGTCAAGTTACACATCCACAGTAGTCAAGTTTATAGTTCGGTTAAGATCAACTGCAGTATATGTCCTAAGTTGTTTGGGAAAACTAAAATGCCACTAAATTTTGAGATGAGGGAAAATGTCTGGAGTAGTTTACAAGCCTAACAAGCCTGAGGCTTGTTCATGAATTGTTAACAATAATTAGCACTATCTTTCCCAGCCCACCCCTTTCTGATGTAAGGGACTACAACTCTCATCTTCAGCCAACAAGACCATAGATCCAGTTCTCATAACACAACACACATAAAGGACATGGAGGAAGGCTACTGTGGTGCTACACCTGACCATGAACATTGCAAAATATCCCAAATAACACCAATTTCCAATTCCAAAATACATTTTAGCACTTCTAAGCTTATCTTTGAAAAAAGAAATCAAATCCTATTCTCATAGAGATCTAATAAAACATTTATCTTGGACAAATACTATGTACCTGATCTTTATTAAAATAGTTGCTGGATGAAGGATGAGATAATAACTCACCTGAACATCTTAAGGTGCTTACAGTTCACAATGTCAGGAATTTCTGTCAGAAACAAAAATACTAGGTCACACTCTTTTTAGATTAGACACATAAGTGGTTAGTGGCTTCTGGCATCAACAGTATAAAGAAGAATGAACTAACCTTTGTGCCCTAGAAGAAAGCACAACCCAAATGGTTTCCATGAAGAATGTACAGATCTTAGGATGCTTTGGAGGAAGGAATTCTAAAAGGAAATTTTAGCTGCACTTCGTGAACATATAAAATACTAAGGAAACTTCAGCATCTACAAATTAGAAAATGCATATATTTTCTAATTTTTGCAAGGTGAGGATTGACATTTTGAAAGCTTTTAAAAATTCATACAACTGGTTTAATTCTTTACTTCTCTGTCTATCACATCTTCAAACAGGCGTGTTGCAATAAAAACTATGGTGTATCCTACAGCTTCCATGTCTAAATATTTCTAGCAGTGATGATATTATTGCCGATTTCTTAATTTTTACAGATGTCATAGTGTTATAGATAACATTTTTCATATGTTTCCATTTTTTCATTTTATCTACTTAAGTAAATCATAAAAAACTTTCCATCCAAAACTACTTCCATAGGATTAGTAATAACTAGATTGTCTCTGGCTGCAGGCTCACAATCTAAAACTTCAGCAACTTTCAATACCACTTATAGTACCATTAAATCTAATTTGCTACTTCTTTGAAGATAAAATTGGCCCTGAAAAAGCTCATGTACTGTTCCTGAGCTAAAAATGTGGAAATAAAGCAACACTGGAAAACGACTACTCTCTCTGCCCTTCATTTTTGAACATTGGTAGGATGTTGTAACAATATGGAGCATGCTAATTTGACTGTAAATATAAATAACCATGTTGAAGGTTTTCACAGCTGGAATCACTTGGGTGTTGTGTGGTTTCCAGGCTGTATGGCCATGTTCTAGCAGCATTTACTCCTGACATTTTGCCTGCATCTGAAGATGCCAGCCAAAGATACAGGCAAAATGTCAGAAAAAATGTGAGTAGATCAATAGGTACCGCTCTGGCGGGAAGGTAACGGCATTCCATGCAGTAATGCCGGCCACATGACCTTGGAAGTGTCTTCGGACAACGCCGGCTCTTTGGCTTAGAAATGGAGATGAGCACCAACCCCGAGTCGGACACGACTGGACTTAACGTCAGGGGAAACCTTTACCTTTACCTTAAGCATCAAGGTAAGTTTTGATTTTGTTTTGTTGCAATCCCTGAAAGCTGCTATGCTTATCCTATGTGCTGGAACCTTTCCCAATAAAAAATATAGAGGCTGGAGTAAGTAATATGTGTTCATTTTATACATTGTTTTAGGCACCTTGTGCCATATGTAAGCTGCCCCATGTCTCTTCGGGGAGATGGAGGCCGGGTACAAGAGTTAAGTATGGTAGGAACATAGAGCGCATCTATCTACACTATAGAATGAATGCCATTTATTTATTTATTGGAAACTAAGGAAGTGGGGTTTATGTATCTATGGAATGTCTAGGGTGGGACAAAGAACTCTTGTCTGCTTGAGGCAAGTGTGAATGTTGCAATTGGCCAGCTTGATTAGCATTGAATGGCCTTGCAGCTCCAAAGCCTGGCTGCTTTCTGCCTGAGGGAATCCTTTGGTGGCAGTCCAGTTGAATTTCTGTCAACCGAGAAATGAGCACATGTCTTCCTTGGTGGAAGGAAGCGACTGAAGCCCAGCTGCATTTTAGTCCATCGAGAAAAGACATAGACTCATTTCTCAGCAGAGAGAGATTTTGGCTCCACACAGCCAGGCTTCCCATCAGATTTGGCACCGGGGGTGGGGGTGCTTTTTGGGAGCTCAGTGCAGGCTCTTTGGTTCTTTGATGCCCTTGGCTTCATCTTTGAAGGCGATCTTCTTATATAACTGACCAAAGCCCTTGCTGATTTACTGCTCCCATCAGCTCTAGGCAGCAGACTCAACGATAAAACTACAAGCAGATAAGTTACAAACAGCTGACTTACATACAACTCAAAGACCGGGGGCGAGACAATAGAAAGTGAGAGAAATCTACCTCTAGAAAGAGAAATTCACTCCTGGAAGAGTTATCATGGGGAAAAGGTGTCTCACCAATCGTTGTTTCCACAGCAAGCCAATTTTATTCAAAATCCAATGATCACAGGTACAGAAAGTGAGTACAGGGTCTATCTTGTTCATAACTTGGGGATTGCCTGTATATTGCAAAATGCACATCAACAAACGTTGGAGTCACAGTTTCCTCATTCCTATTCCAGGCTGTGCAGTACCCAAATGTGCAAACACTAGCTTCTCCATTTCTTTTATGGGAAAGTAGCCCATATTCTCAACCCACAGTTCAATGCCCATCCAATATATGAAATTCAGGCAATGGCTGACATGTTTGTTGTCTGAAGAAGAAACTTGAAAAAATATATTTGAAAGCCATTTTGGAAAACTTCCCTAATGGAGAAATTAACATTATTCCTCCCAAAATCTAATCAGAAATTCAGACTGTTAAGAGTAGTTGTGATTGAAGAGCAAAGTAAAGATGCTACCATAATGCAAAAGATTGCAGTGAAGGCAAAATTATCCTGACAATTCAGATAAATTTATTATTATCGCATTGCACGTGGAACGGCTGTAATTCAAGCAGTGCTGCAAAGTAGCTCTGTGTAGTTATATTCATTTTCAGGTAGTTAGAACAGAACACTATACATATCGTCCACTGTGGCTGTCTGTTTCCCTGATACATCTTCTTTAATGCACCTCACTAATGCACGTGTCAGAGGCCCCTTCCACACAGCTGTATAAAATCCACATTGAACTGGATTATATGGCAGTGTGGACTCAGATAATCCAGTTCAAAGTAGATATAGTTCAGTATCTACCTTGATATTCTGGGTTGTATGGTTGTGTGGAAGGGCCCGGAGAGACAGAGGGAGAAACCGAGGGAAAATAGTTGATTTGTAGCTACAATGTACTTTGCCTTCATTCCCATTCTATATTATACCAAGCCAAAGGACAAATGAGAGTACATTCAGTTTCTAAATGGATGTCATACCTATTCAACCTTGGGACTGCACTGTGTGGTGCTGGGCAAGTTATACTTAAGAGGAAGGTAAAGGCAAATCCTCTGAGAAAACCTAGGAGCAAGGCTGTGGCCGGGGTGTCCTCAAGCTGCTTTATGTTTCACAGGGACTCCAGAAGAATTGAGAGGAAGCAAGGTGTGAAGGATAGTATGAGTGACAGATGCCTTTCTTGTATTTTGTTGAAAACTACAAAATGTATGTTCAAAATGTCTGCACATGCTGGTGGTGCCACAAGGCTCTCTACATGCCATCTTCACAGTTTCCAAGAACATGAGATCACAGCCCGACATTTTCACTTAGTAAAAAGGGCTGCCAGGGAGAATCTAAAGGTGAGGCACAAAAAAGTAGGTTTGTCTCCATTTTGAAGTTGAAGTCAGTGAACTTTTGAACATCCTGCAGAACGACTCCCCCATTGAGAGGTTTTGTCCAAACAGTTACAGATATCCTTGTGTGCAAGTTCTTTCTTATGTGAAAGACATTGCATCTGTGTGCCAAGTTTGGTCCAGTTCCCTCATTCATGGGTGTCGCAATGATCTGTGGGAGGTGAATTGGGTGAAGGTACTACAAATCCCATAATCCTTGGTCCATCCTCTCCCAAACTGCTGCAGCGTGTAAAGTGTGTTATTTGAGATATATATGCCAAGTTTGGTCCAGTCCTGTCATTCCTGGCAGTTGCAGTTGTCTCAGGAAGTGAGTGAAGGTATTGCAAATCCCATCATCCATGGTCCATCCTCCCCATACTGCACCAGGTTATAAATAAGGTCATGGGAGTTCTATCTGCCAAGTTTGGTCCAGTTCCGTCACTGGTGGGCATCGCAGTGGTCCATGGGAACCAAAGTGATTGAAAGTACTGCAAATCCCACCATCTATGGTCCCTCCTCCCCCAAACGGCACCTGTGATGTGGGTCATGGGGGTTATGTGTGCAGTGTGGGCCAGGTCCGTCGTTCCTGGCGTTCATAGTGGCCCGTGAAAGTGGCTGCCAATCAGAAAGCTGTTATATACACAGATACATACATACATGCCCGTATACATATACAAACACTGACTTTATTATATATACAGATTACTGAACAAATGAAAGTAAAGAATAGGGACTCTAATTATAGTAAATACTACCCCCACCCCTCCATCCCCCTCTTTCCCATCCCCGTTTACCTTTCCTAAACCCCTTTTTGATTTTTCCCTCCTCCCCTCCCCTTTTTCCCCCTCCCCTTTCCCCTCCCCCCCCCCTCTTCCTTTTTCTTGACCAGAACTGGCGCAGGAACACATTGGAATCGAATCCTTGCTCTCATTTTCATAGATCTTTCTTCTTGTTCTGATTTCAGTTTTCCTCTGATGGCGTAGGATATACAACTTCATGTATTTGTTGAGCTTGTGGGTGTTTTTCACCAACTGTTCAAGCAGTTCTGTATGCTTCTGGATCCATTTGGGTTTCACTTCTTCAGCAGCTGGTGCAGTCTCGGTCTTCCCCTGATTGGCCTGAGAAAAATGACAAAACAAGATCATTGTATCAACTTATGGAAAAAAAGAAATAGAGGTTTATCGAAATGACCATTTTGTTTTACTCTCCCTATCTTTGTGCCTCTTAACAGAAGCCTGATGTGTAAGCATAGAAAGCACAGACTAAAGGGACATTTTCTCAAAGTGTCAGTCTGCTGTTAAATACAGGGAGGAGACCTGTAAAAAGTGCTGTAACCTTTTTGGAAAGTGGTTCTTGCAGGAGTAGAGAGCAATGCAAATACATTTTCATTAGAAATATGCAAATAAAATAAAATATGTCAGACACTCAAATGGGTGGACCATACTGTTCATTGTATAATGCAGATATATAAATCTTACCTTAATGTTTTTCTTGTGTTTCCGTAAAATGTAAATGATAGCGAGGTCAATCACTGGAACAAGTACCAATGTACCACAAATAAGCATCTCTAAACCAAATCTATCTAAACCAAAAATGCAGTCATTGGAAGGTTCCCTCTGCTGCCATTCCTTTGGTGGCAAATCAAAGCCAGTGGTTGCCCAGGCTGGTGTTTCGTCACAGAGGCAGACCCCAACGGACCCCAACAGAAGCGCAAAAGCAAACATCCTGACGGTGTGGTAATCAAGCAGAAATACTTCTGTTAGAGAAGCTTCAATATGAGAACATCAGGCATGGAGAAATTCTATGAGATCATAAAGGTCTCCTGATCTTTATAAGAAGTCTATGATGTCACGAATACGTCAAGGGAGCAGTCCGAGAGAGAGAGAGAGAGAGAGAGAGAGAGAATTCTTGCACATATTTACATATTGCTACTTGTAAATGATAAACAGTTTGGGAAAGTAAGTTGATATTTTAAAAATCAGGGTTTTTTTTAAAGGCTTTCATGAGATACTGTATTTTGTGCTTCTATAGTAAAGGTAAAGGTTTTCCCCTGACATTAAGTCTAGTCGTGTCCAACTCTGGAGGTTGGTGCTCATCTCCATTTCTAAGCCAAAGAGCCGGCATTATCCGTAGACATCTCCAAGGTCATGTGAATGCATGGAGCACCGTTGCTTTCCCGCTGGAGCGGTACCTATTGATTTACTCACATTTGCATGTTTTTGAACTGCTAGGCTGGCGGAAGCTGGTGCTAACAGCGGGTGCTCACCCTGCTCCCTGGATTCAAACCGCCAATCTTTTAGTCAGCAAGTTCAGCAGCTCAGCGCTTTAACCTGCTGCACCATCGGGGGCTCCTATGTGTTTCCATAGATTTCATTATTACAATTTCTGCATCCTTTTCTCTCATAAGGGATTGGTTAATCACCAATTGGCTAATCACACTGAGCTACTGTGTCACGAAATGGCGCATGTGTAAATGATGCATGAAATGTTTGGAAAGATCTGATTTAGAAGATATGAATAATAATAATAACAACAACAACAACTTCATTTTTATACCCCGTCTCCATCTCCCCAAAGGGACTTGGGGCGGCTTACATGGGGCCAAGCCCAAGTGGTTACAGACATAGTGATAAAACACATCAGTATAAAAACAGGTCAATAAACATAATAAAATCACATTGAAATAAAACATGGTTTGATAAAAACCGGAGAAAGTTCATAAAAAACGAGAAAGTGCATGCAGTGAGGAATGTAAACTAGAGAAAGAAGTAAGTCACCTGGGACTGTTATTATTGGTAAGGGGCTTGGGATGAGGTAAACATAGAAACTATTTCCAACTGAAGGAGTAGAAAAAAGTGCAATAGATATGTTATTGATCACCAGGATGAACCCTAACATGAGGGCAAGGATCCTTCATCAAAGGCCTGTTGGAAGAGCCAAGTTTCAGCCAGCTTTTCAAACTGCTCCTGGTGATCTCTCCTTGCCCAACTCCCCCTACTCCAAAAATAGCCCCTTCCTTTCAAGAAAACCCAGTAACCCTTCCACACAGCTATATCACCCAGAATATCAAGGTAGATAATCAACAATATCTGCTGTGAACTGGGTTATCTGAGTCCACACTGCCATATAATTCAGTTCAATGAGGATTTTCTACAGCTCTGTGGAAGGGGCCTAAGAGGTGATATGATAGCCACCTTCAAATGTTTCAAGGGATGTTACATGGATAGTGGGACAAACTTGTTTTTACCTTAGAGTATAGAACATGAACCTATTCAAAGTACAAGAAAGTGGATTCCAAACCTTAAGAAGAAATTATTGATGGTAAGAGCTATTTTGAGACTGAAAATAGGGAATTTCAAGAAGGTGTTGGATCTTCTTTGTTGGTGGTTTTTAAATACAGCTTAGATGGTTATTAGTGTTACTTTAACTGTAGACTCCTACACCAAGAAATCCATAAGTATTGATTGACTAATGAAATTCAGGACCCTTCCTCACAGCCATATAACCCAGAATATCAATATCTGATTTGAACTGGGTTATCTGAGTCCACACTGCCATATATTCTAGTCAAAGCAGAAAATATGGGATTTTATTCAGCTGTGTGGAAGGGCCTCAGAGGCAACCACAGACACACTGGCCTTCTTTGCAGACAAAAATGTTTGTTAATCACCATCAGCTGTTTCAGTTCTGAAGGAACTGAAAACCTCAAGGCTTATTAAATGTGGGGGAAATCCTGAATGTATTATGATAGCCCTATTTGGACATGTTACATGTCCTTCCTCATTTCATACTCCACTAGCTGTGGTAAAATCCCTCTTTTTAAGCATTTTGTTGTAGTAAACCTAGTTTTTTTGGGTACATCTTGATGGCGATACTCCAGGGCTTGTGATTTATTCCATAAGCCCAGAAGGACATGCCCAAATATTTTCTCCGTCTGCCATTTGGACTATGCATGGCCTATCGAAGGAAGTGTGCACTTCCTCAGGAAAGTCAAATCATTTAGATCAACCACAGTCTAGTATCAGAGGAAGTACATTTACCTACAAAGGCAATCTCTGTATTACATAGCAGCCTTTTTCAAAACCACAAGAATGTCCTCAACTGAAATGAGTCTCCATAATTTTCCTCATTTTAGATATGTTTTTGGTTGGTTTCCATATTCTTAGCTTTCACTTTAGCATTGCAGTACGACAGGCTCCATTCCAGCAAGGAAACTATGTGAGGTCCAAGGCTAGGCAAAACCACGGGGAAGGACAATATGCACCCACCCCATTCCACTTACAGATTGGACACTGAATCCTACTTCTGTGCATTGCTAAATGGTGTTTGCAATTTATTTGTATTTAAATTATATTTTAAAAGGTAAAGGTTTCCCCTGACATTAAGTCCAGTCGTGACCGACTCTGGGGGTTGGTGCTCGTCTCCATTTCTAACCCGAAGAGCCAGTGTTGTCCATAGACATCTCCAGGTCATGTGGCCGGCATGACTGCATGGAGCGCCATTACCTTCTAATTATATTAGAATAATAGAATCATAAAGTTGGGAGAGACCATTTGGGCCATCTAGTCCAACCCTCTGCCATGTAGGAAAAGAACAATCAAAGTACACCTGACATATGACCATCAAGCTTCTGTTTAAAGCCTCCAGAGATCATTCAACCAAGTAGCAGTCTAGGTAAAGAAAAGTGGCACCTTCTCGCCTACTAACACTCATCAACGTGTCTGCTGGCTGGAGAAAGGTCTGCACATGTGTAAACACACAGGTCCTAGGATGCCTCAAAATATATATTAAAGAAAGCAGCATTTTTATAGCAAGGAGAAGGGGAGAAAGTAATTTTCTGGGAGACAAATTCTCCCTTTCAATTATAGCCCCTTCTGGCTGGAAATGCAGCTCTGAAGCAGCTTTTGGTTAAGCTTGCTGATTTTGAGTGTATCACTATTTACATTGTATGATCTCTAGCAATTTGATACCTCTTGAATTGCTCTGACTGAATCCCATGGAAACCTGGGATGTGGGGTTTTGTCATATACCGTATCAAGAATTCTCTGCCATAGACCTTTAGTGCTATAGTTCAGGGAAGATGGTGCATTTCACCAGACTAAAAACCCCAGGGGTTCCGATATGATAGAATCATAGCACTTAACTATTGTTATCAAACTGCAATAATTGAACAGTAAGGCAATGCTCGAGATGACAAGCTTTTGGATATTGCTAATGCTCACCACTGAGCAGACACACAGGTCTGTCATATTTGGGCAGCACTTTTGAAAGGATTGCTGAGTAATTCCGCTCTGTTTGATTGACTGTGTTTTTGAGACAAGCTTTCATGCTTGTTCTCATGAGTAATGGTTTTAATGAAATGACGCCAACAAAAAAAATCATTTACTGTAAGTACACAGCAACAATGGAACAGAAAAAAATGCAGTCAGCCTTTAAGTCAACTTTCTTTGTGGATTGCTCTAAGACAAAAACAATATCTGAGGATTAGCAAGACAAACCATGTTTGAGTTAAAAATAAAAACACCTGAACCAGTCCAGCAAGAGAGTAGCAAGTCAAGGGAATTAGGTTAGGCAGTATTGTTCTAGAAGGAACCAAAGAGGGTGTTTTCCCTTGTAAACATTTTCTGGCAAAAGCTGCAATTTGTTTCTCATGTCCTGACAAGAGCAAATCAAAGCATTACGTTTGCAATAACAACTGTGTCGACCCAGTTCTGCAAATAAATCCTTTTAAAAGGACACTACAGAGTCCTCTCCAACATGTTTGAATATCACATCAAAACAAGAAATTGCTCATTGATATTTTTGAACCAGAAGAGGGTGGCCCCATGGAAAAGAAGTCAAACCCGTGTAGTAATGGTTCCCGGATTATATGGCTATCTGGAAGCACCTTGAGATACTGGATTTCTACAGATGTACGGCAGCAGATCCCATTTGATCTTGGAAGCTGTGGTTAGCACTGGTTGGTAGTACTTGGATGGGGTGCTGCAAATGAATGCTAGGTACTATAGGCTATATTTCAGAGGGGGAAATTGTAATATCCTTAGGCTATGAGATTTGCGTGTCCAAATACTAACCAGAGATGACCCCACACAGCTTTCTAGATCAGATAAAATCTGGCATCTAGAAAGCTGTGTGGGGTCATCTCTGGTTAGAACTTGGGAAGTCAAATGCAGGTTTACAGCTGAAGATTAAGAAAATAAAACAGATTTTTATATAACTTCAAAACAGATAATGAAGACATTGAAATAGTAAAAAAATGCTATATTTAGACTCATCAATCAAAATGGAGACTGCATTCAATAAGACCCGGATTTGGTAGGGAAACTATACATGTTGGGAGGGTTGCCAGTTTGAATCCGCAGGATGTAAAATCAAACCATTTGAATGACCATGGATAGTGAGAACCAGGCCGTGGATACTGGAACCTGAGCCACGGATGCCAGACCCGTTAGGTAGTACAAGTCATGTACTCAACCTGCATCTGTGGCTAATGGCATCTTCAGAGGTTTCTTCAGAGGTCTGTTGGCAATCAGGTCTGCTGGAAAGGATCCTTTCAGCTGCAGAATCATTCATTGTTGTTGCCTGGAAGGATCCTTTCCAGCAGACCTGATTGCCAACAGACCTCTGAAGAAACCTCTGAAGATGCCATTAGCCACAGATGCATGCAAAACGTCAGGAAATATTGCTACTGGAACATGGCTATGCAGCCCAAAAAACCCATGGCAACCCAGAGTCTGGATGGCCCTCTGTCAGGAATGTTTCCTGTTAAGACTCTGCTTCAAAACCCTCCAAAGAAGGAAGGAGACTCCTCCAGACTCTGGAGCAGAACATTCCTCTCTTGAGCCACTCTGACCTTCAGGAGGTTTTTCCTGATGTTGAGGTGGAATCTCTTTTCCTGCCACTTAATCCCATTTCTCCATTGTGTCCCAGAACCCTCCTCAATGGGACACCCTTTCCAATATTTAAACATGGCTCTCATGTCCCTTTCTTATCTCCAAGCTCAATATCCCCATCCTCTTCAACTACTTCATGATTTCAAGACCTTGGACCATTTTGCTCACCTTCTTCTGGCCACCTCCTATCTTGTCCAACTCCATCTTGACTTGCTTTGCCCAGAACTGGACACAGGGATGTTATTCCAGGTGAGGAGGTCTGACCCAAGTAGATACAGTGGAACGATGGTTTTGCTTGATCTGGACACTACCATCCGGTTGATGTTGCACTGCTTCTCCTTTCTCCCGGCCATTTCCTTCTAGCAGCCTCCTTCGTTCTCTTTCCTTTCTCCTCCAGCAGCCTCCGGGTTTCCCTCCAAGGAGGGCTGAAGGGCCTTGGTCTCCACTTGTGCTTTGCAGTGCATCAACACCCCATGATTACACAGAGGAGGAGGAAGACGAGGAGGAGGGTGCAATTGCAGAAGGTGGGTGGGATCTGCTGTGCCTCATTGCAGGACAGAAGAAGTAGGTCATCTTGCGATGGCATCAATTACTTATTATCTCTTTCTCTCTCTCCGTGTTTGTGCAGGAGAAACACACGGGATCTCCAACCAGAAGCCTCCCAGAATTGGGAAGGGATGAAGAATGAGCGAGCACAGCATCCAAGGCAAGGCCTAGATCAGTGATGGCCAACCTATGACACGCGTGTCAGCACTGACATGCCTAGCCATTTTTGCTGACACGCTGCCGCATGCAGATTGATTGGATGACTATGTATTTTGTGGCCAAATTTGGTGTGATTTGGTCTAGTGGTTTTGTTGTTTACTCCATGGGAATCATGCACATTACATATTTATATAATTCTATTATTATTGTAGTATATTATTATATTATTACTATTATATTATTCATTATTCATGATTACATTGAAACTACAACCGAGAGAAATCAGTGTGGAAACTGCAAGAGGTAGCATAGATTGTTGTACATGGAAATAATGGTAGTAAATAGTTTTTGATTTATTAAATACAGTTATATATTACAATTATATATTTTTGTTATTTAAACTATATATATTGTGAAATTATGGTTTTTTTCTTGAAGTGACACACCACCCAAGTCATGCTAGGTTTTTTGGTGAATTTTGACACACCAAGTGCAAAAGGTTGCCCATCATTGGCCTAGATGAACCTTCCGTGGAAATGGATCCATTCATTCTGATGGAACTGACTCCCATCTTTGTCACATTCACAAGTCTCCTTCTGCATGTCATTGTGCCTTTTGGGCCCCTGTGCAGCATGTTTGTGTGAAAGCAGAGTTCCGCAATTATGGTGTTTCATGCACAGTGACACACTCTTGGAAGGGACTCACCCAGTTTCTTGATGCTCTCTAACTATTGACCATTTGAGTCAATGGGATTCTGAAGGCAGCTGGTGTCCATCCAGCATTGCAATAGGGACAATAGGCAATGGAAAATGCAACATCACCTGCCCAGGACCAAGAAGGACAGAGTGATGCAACTACTCTATTTACACAATATAGGACTCAGTCTTCATTCCTCTTGTAAACAGTGAAGGAATGATGGAGTCTCCTCCTATGGAAGCGTTTGAGCAACAATCGGATGGCCAACTGTTCAGGAAGGCTTGGATGATGGATTGGGTTGGATGGCCCTTGGGCTTCCCTTCCTTCTAGGATTCTGGGATTCTCTGATTCTCTGAATGGACCTTTGTGGTGCTGAAGGGGAACCAGGGCATTGATCTCTCCTTTGGATTCTTCCTTGCCTTTCCCTTAAAACAAGTGATCTGTCTGTGGATTGGACTGTTTTCTATTTCTCTGCAGCTGCTCCCTTTTCCTCCAGAGTTGTTTTTGCCCTTCAACCCAAATGAGGACATTCAACCGGAATGGCAAAGGAAAGGCCAGGGCAGTCTCAAGGTTGTACATATGATTATTAATTTTGTTGCTGTTACGAATACTTCTGCTACTACTACTATACTCACAACATCAATAACAACCAATGCAATTTAAAACCCACAACATACAAATATTAAAACAGATTTAAAAATGCAATTCAATTGCAATAATTCAAGGCACTTAAAACTGTGCAAATAGAAGTATGGTGCAAGCTATCCAAGGCCACAAGAGCAAAAAAAAGTAGGGTTGTGCATTTGAGGTAAACCCTGACCTGTTTCATGTCCCGGCCTTTGGTCAAGGCCCCAATCCATTTTTTAAGAGTCTCCCGAAACCGGGAGGGCAGGTATCTGTTTTCGCTCTCCGGTGCTGAAATATCCATTTTCAGGGTTGCTGTGTGTTTTCCGGGCTGTATGACCATGTTCCAGAAGTATTCTCTCCTGACGTTTCACCCACATCTATGGCAGGCATCCTTAGAGGTTGTGAGGTATATGCAAAAACAAAGACAGGAAGGTTTATATATATCTGTGGAAAGTCCAGGGTGAGAGAAGAACTCTTGTCAGCTGGAGGCCAGTGTGAATGTTGTAATTAATCACCTTTGTTAGCCCTAAATGGCCTTCCCAGCCTCACATCCTGGCCTGGGGAAATCCTTTGATCAGAGTTGTTAGCTGCCCCGATTGATTCATGTCTGGAATTCTTCTGTTTTCAGAGTGTTGCTTCTAATTTACTGTTCTGATTTTTGAGGGTTTTTTAATAGTGGTAGCCAGATTGTGTTCATGTTCATGGTTTCCTCCTTTCTGTTGAAATTGTCCACATGCTTCTTGTGCATTTCAATGGCTTCTCTGTGTTGTCTGACATGATAGTTGTTGGAGTGGTCCAGCATTTCTGTGTTCTCAAATAATATGCTGTGTCCAGGTTGGTTCATCAAGTGCTCTGCTATGGCTGATTTCTCTGGCTGAGTGAGTCCGCAGTGCCTTTCATGTTCTTTGACTTGTGCCTGGGCAATGCTGCTGCATTTTGTTGTATCTCTGTAGACTTGTCCACAGCTGCTTGGTCTACGGTAGACTCCTGCAGAGGTGAGAGGATCCCTCTTGCCCTTTGCTGAATGTAGCTGAAATGGTATTAAAAGGGGTGCTGGAAGGCAACCCATTTCTGCATTTCTATTTCTTCTTAGCCACTTTGGGTGTCTTTCTAGTGGGATAAAAATAAATACAATGATAATAATTCTTCTGGATAGATGAATGTAGTCTATGGCCCTTGGAGGTGTTTGGGTAGTTTTGCTTTTTTGTTTGTTTGTTTTTGCATATTCCTACTTCCAATGGCTCAGTTGTAAGATGCATTGAAGCCCCGGAAGTTCTTCACTGTCTTCATGGCAGAGGTCCTGTTTTCCAGCATTAAAAGGACAAGTGTGTTTGTGTATGTCTGTAGGTGCAGCTACACCGTCGAATAAATTCAATCGGCACTACTTTAACTGCCATGATTCAGTGCTAATGTAATTTTGCAAGGCCTTCAGCCTTCTCTGCCAGAAAGCTTATTTATTTATTTACACCTCACTTTATCTCTCTTGAAAGAAATATATTATTATTATTATTATTATTATTATTATTATTATTATTATTATTATTATTATTGCTTCTCTGAATTGCGAACCCTGGGAGTTGTAGTTTCACAAGGCTTTTATCCCTCTTTGCCAAAGAGGATTGGTACCTCACCAAACTACAAATGTCAATAATACTAATAACAAATCCCGGGAGTTGTAGTTTGATGGGGTCTTGAGCCTTCTACAAATCTTAGTAGTAGCAATAACAACAAATCCTGGGAGTTGTAGTTTGGTGAGGTCTTGAACCTTCTGCAAATCTTAGTAGTAGTAGTAATAACAACAAATCCTGGGAGTTGTAGTTTGGTGAGGTCTTTCGCCTTCTACAAATCTTAGTAGTAGCAATAACAACAAATCCTGAGAGTTGTAGTTTGATGGGGCCTTTCGCCTTCTACAAATCTTAGTAGTAGTAACAACTAATCCTGGGAGTTGTAGTTTGATGAGGTCTTTCACCTTCTACAAATCTTCGTAGTAGTAATAACAACAAATCCTGGGAGTTGTAGTTTGATGGGGTCTTTCGCCTTCTACAAATCTTAGTAGTAGTAATAACAACAAATCCTGGGAGTTGTAGTTTGATAGGGTCTTTCGCCTTCTACAAATCTTAGTAGTAGTAATAACAACAAATCCTGGGAGTTGTAGTTTGATAGGGTCTTTCGCCTTCTACAAATCTTAGTAGTAGTAATAACAACAAATCCTGGGAGTTGTAGTTTGATAGGGTCTTTCGCCTTCTACAAATCTTAGTAGTAGTAATAACAACAAATTCTGGGAGTTGTAGTTTGATGGGGTCTTTTGCCTTCTACAAATCTTAGTAGTAGTAATAACAACAAATCCTGGGAGTTGTAGTTTGATAGGGTCTTTCGCCTTCTACAAATCTTAGTAGTAGTAATAACAACAAATTCTGGGAGTTGTAGTTTGATGGGGTCTTTTGCCTTCTACAAATCTTAGTAGTAGTAATAACAACAAATCATGGGAGTTATAGTCTGATGAGGTCTTGAGCCTTCTTTGCCAAAGAAAGCTGGCGTCTCTCCAAACTCCAAACAACAACAACAACGGAAGTTGTATTTAGACACAGCCTTTAACTCTCTCTGTCAAAGAAAGATATTGTCTCACTAAACTCCAAATAATAACAACAATACCAACAGCAGCAATGGGAGTTGTAATTGGACACGGTCTTTATCCCTCTCTTGTGCCCAACCAGACTAGAAATCCCTGGATTCCCTTGCTTTGGTTCATGCTCA
Source organism: Anolis carolinensis (assembly GCF_035594765.1). NCBI lineage: Eukaryota > Metazoa > Chordata > Lepidosauria > Squamata > Anolidae > Anolis > Anolis carolinensis. The sequence goes on along the minus strand of NW_026943834.1, from coordinate 220,073 downwards.
TCCAGTAGTACAAGTGCATTGGGAAGTGAGCAAATCCTGTGTGGTCATTCATCCTTGGAGAAAGTCAGGGTTCGAATGACACCAGAGACAGCTGGCACCTGCTGGGTTTGCATCAGAAGCTGTCTCTCTCTCGTCAAAAGCGTCAAAAGCGTTTGCAAGACATCCGGGAAGGTCTCCCACCCCATGCCATAATAATAATTGACCCACACAGATCAACCCTTGAGTTTGGAGTTTAATCTTTGTCAACAGGTGAGCCAGTGCCTTCTCCACGCTCCCTTTGTTGGCCTTTTTGGGTCTCTTCTGTCACCGTTTAGTCATGGTTTGGGCATGGCGATTCCGGCATTTCATGCTCATTCAAGGCCAATTTGGAAAGTTGACCTCCATGAAAGACTTCCTTATTCAAGCCCGGAAAGGAGACGAGATGCGTGAAATGCAGAGACAGGTGTCCATCTTTGGCTGGCTTCTTAAGCTTAGGCTGCATGGCCATCTGTTGAGAGGGCTTTGTGTCTTCCTGTCTTGGCAGAATGGGGTCGGACTGGATGGCCCTTGAGGTTTCTTCCAATTGTAGGATTCTCTAGAATACACCCAACCACAGGCAATGCATTTGAGCGAGAGCACCAAGCCGGTTAGGAATGGTGGGAGTTGAAGTCCAAAACAACTGGAGGGCCCAAGTTTGCCATGCCTGCCTTATACGCATAGACACTCTAGACCAGGGGTCCCCAAACTAAGGCCCGGGGGCCGGATGCGGCCCTCCAAGGTCATTTACCTGGCCCTCGCCCTAATTTATAATATAATATTTTTATATCAGTTTTAATAATATAATATATTGTATATACATATAATATTGATAATAATCTTATGTTATACAATATAATACTAATAGAAATACCATATAATAATATTAATTATGTGCTATATATTACATATTATATAATAGTATAGTGGTATAGTTCAATATAGTAATATATAATGCTAATATTGTGTTATGCTAATAATATAATATATTGTATGTACATACAGCTGCTCTGAGTCCCCTTTGGGGTGAGAAGGATGGGATATAAATGTAGTAAATAAATGCAGTAAATAAGTAATTAATTTTAGACTTAGGCTCGCCCAAAGTCTGAAATGACTTGAAGCACACAGCAACAACAATCCTAATTAACTTGACTATCTCATTGGCCAGAAGCAGGCCTACACTTTCCATTGAAATCCTGATAGGTTTATGTTGGTTAAAATTGTTTTCATTTTTAAATATTGTATTGTTCTTTCGTTGTTGTTGTTGTTGCACTACAAATAAGACATGTGCAGTATGCATAGGAATTTGTTTGTATTTTTTTTCAAATGATAATTCAGCCCCTCCAGAGTCTGAAGGATTGTGGACCGGCCCTCTTCTTAAAAAGTTTGGAGACCCCTGCTCTAGACTATAGAGTCACAATATAGTTCTCAGCCCTTCCTTTCCTGAAGGCTTTTAACTATATTCCTCAAAGAAGCTTCCTTTTAAAAGCACAGTTCCCAAAACCTATCTCTATCTTCACACTTCAAAAACCATATCTCTAACTGACTGAATTCCAAACTGAACTGAACTTTCTTCTGCTGCATAGCTCCAACTGTCACTTTGGCTTCACCCATCTCCAGTTGCTAAGCAGCTTAAGCAGCTGAGGATGAGAAGGAAAAGGCCTGAGGCTGTTAGGAATGGTGGTAGTTGAAGTCCAAAACACCTGGAGAGCCCAAGTTTGCCTATGCCTGGTGTGGATGCACCCAAAGAGGGAGGTTTTTGTCTGAGTCAGTCAGACAGGAGAAGAGTGGAAAATCAGAAGGACAAAGAAACCACAAACTCCTGGAAATCCACTTCAAATGTCTCAAAGGCTGCAATGGTGCTGAGGGGACCTGTAAAATATTTGAGAAGTGAATTGCGCAACATACTGGAGACTTTCAGGAAAAGTAATTCATTTTTTCCACACATTTTTTGGCTTGGAAAATAATTGGGAGGGGTCTAATTGGCAAAAGAGTTCACGGACCTGCTTTGAGTAGCATCCAAAAGCACCAAAGGCACATCTGCACTGTGGAATTAATGTCGTTCGAGACCACTTCAACTGCCACGGCTCAAAGGTATGGAGCTCTGGGAGCTGTATTTTGAGGAGACACCAGCACTTTTGGCTAGAGAAAATTCAAGGCCTTGGAAAGCTACAAGTCCCAGGGTTCCATAGCATTGTGGCAGGACATCTCAAGTGTCAAACTGCCATGGCTCAAAGGTATGGAGCCCTGGGAGCTGTATTTTGATAAGGCACCAGCACTTTTGGCTAGAGAAGATCCAAGACCTTGGAGAACTGCAACTCCCAGGATTCCATAGCATTGTGGCAGGACATCTCAAGTGTCAAACTGCCGTGACTCAAAGATATGGAGCCCTGGGAGCTGTATTTTGATAAGGCACCAGCACTTTTGGCTAGAGAAGATTCAAGACCTTGGAGAACTGCAACTCCCAGGATTCCATAGCATTGTGGCAGGACATCTCAAGTGTCAAACTGCCGTGACTCAAAGATATGGAGCCCTGGGAGCTGTATTTTGATAAGGCACCAGCACTTTTGGCTAGAGAAGATTCAAGACCTTGGAAAGCTACAAGTCCCAGGGTTCCATAGCATTGTGGCAGGACATCTCAAGTGTCAAACTGCCATGGCTCAAAGGTATGGAGCCCTGGGAGCTGTATTTTGATAAGGCACCAGCACTTTTGGCTAGAGAAGATCCAAGACCTTGGAAAACTACAAATCCCAGGATTTTATTGCATTGAGCCAAGACCGTTAAAGTGGTGTCAGACGGCACCAACTCTGCACCTGTGAGTCCCAGAAACGAATTTGCAAGACCTGAAGAGGACAATGAGTTGGACAATGAAGATCTCTTGTTTATAGCTTAAGGGGAATTGAAAACAAACAACCAACTCCACCAAAAGGAATCTGGAGAGGTTCCAAGACTAGAACTGTGTGGTTTCTGGGATCCTGCTTTGCTGAGACATTAAACATGTTCTCATGTCATGCTTTTCAACTATCCAGGCATTGAATGTGCAAGTGATTAATGTTCCCCTGATCCAAATGTGTCCAGTGTGCAGCTCTGCCATGGCAGTCGCCTGTGGGTTTCGAGTGTCGGCGGAGTCCCGTGTGTGGAGACCGCTGCGCATGGGGCCTTGGCGCCTGGCAGTGCGTCTCTGGCGGAGACGGACATTTAGTCGCATGTGCCGCAACATTCCTTGCGAAGTTGCGAGGCCCTGAAGTCTGTGGGGCACATGGAAGCCAGAAGCAGCAGCTTGTATCTAGGATTCAACATGATATAGTGCTGTCGAAGGCTTTCATGGCCGAAATCATTGGGTTGCTGTGAGTTTTCCGGGCTTTCTGGCCATGTTCCAGAAACATTTTCTTCTGACGTTTCTCCCACATCTATGGTAGGTATCCTCAGAGGTTGTGAGCTCTGTTGGAAACTAGGCCAATGGGGTTTATATATCTGAGTGGAATAATATCCAGGATGGGAAAAAGAACTCTTCTCTGTTTGAGGCAAGTGTGAATGTTGCAATTGGCCACCTTGAATGGCCTTGCAGCTTCCAAAACTAGCTGCTTCCTAGCTGGGGGAATTTTCCTCTTCTCCTCCTTTCACATATATGCTACCTATCTCCCATTAACGGGGTTCAAAGCAGATGGCAATATATTTAAAACCATATACCATATATACTCGAGTATAAGCCGACCCGAATATAAGCCGAGGCAGCTTATTTTACCACAAAAAAACTGGGAAAACGTTGACTCCAGTATAAGCCGAGGTTGGTAAATTTCAGAAATAAAAATAGATACCAATAAAATCACATTAATTGAGGCATCAGTAGGTTAAATGTTTTTGAATATTTACAGAAAGCTCAAATTTAAGATAAGACTGTCCAACTCTGATCAAATCATTATTCTCATCTTCTTCAATGTAAATGTGCTTATGTATCCTTTCAATAATAATAGAGTAAAATAATACATGTAATAATAATAATAATAATAGTAATAAATATAGGAAAATAATACAAGTAATAATAAATAGAGTAAAATAATAAATGCAATAACAATAATAATATCAGAGTGAAATAATAAATGTATTAATAATAATAATAAAGTAAAATAAATGTAATAGTAGCAATAATGTCAAGACCCAGGCTACGGAGCACCAATAACCATGCGCAGAGGCCAGATTCTATCTAATATCTTTATTAAAGGAATATATAAAGTCAATAAAAACAAGTGAAGAATAAAGTTCAGAAGTAGACCTTTCAGGAAAGGTCAAATATAGACCAGAAAAGCAATGTCCAATATGTGATATTAGAGTCCAAAGTTATAATCCAATAACCGAAACACACACTTTGCCAAGCGAAGTGTGGGGAAATGACAAGGTCCTTTAGTCCAATGGAGCTTGACAACAAGGCTGAAAAACAAACTAGATTCTTGGCAAACAAGACTTGATACGAGGCAACAAGAAGCAAGAAGCGAGAACAAGGTCCGTGGCGAGGTCCGAGGAACAAGGCAGGCTTGGAACAAGAACAAGGTCCTGGAAACAAGGAACTGGAGTTGCATAGTCATAGAATAGTCCACACACGATCTCATTCCTGAAGCTGACGAATTGACTCCGCAAGGATCCCCTTGCGGTAAAACAGCTATATAGGATCTTGTTTTCCCGCCAAGGAACACTTTCCCTGGGGAACAAGAAGTGAAACCCAAACTGTGTCCAGATGCATGACTCCTTAAGATTTCCCAAGGGAAACAGGCTTAATCAGCTAATTGTCTGGCAGCGATTCTGGCGCTTCGGCGATTCGCCTCCCTAGTGCCTCTATCTCGATTATAATTATCCCGGCGAGAGAACGGGGGAGATTTCTGCCCAAGACTTGTTTGGCTGACTTCTTGAGGGCAAACATCCTGCAGGTGCAGGGGCTCCGATTCTGGCTGAATCGGTGGGAAACCTAAGTTTTCCGCTTCGTCTGCCACAATAGTACTAGGAACGGGACTACATGGCCCATGAGACATCACAAATAATAATAGAGAAAAATAATGAATGTAATAATACTAATAATAATAGAGAAAAAAATAAATGTACCATATATGACCCAAATATAAGCCAACCAGGACCCTCACCCGAGTATAAGCCAAGGGGGGCTTTTTCAGTCTTAAAAAAAGGGCTGAAAAACTAGCCTTATACTTGAGTATTTACAGTAAATGTTTGGTGAGCACGTTTGAGAAGAGAAGAATCAAGACCTTGTGAAACTACAACTCCCAGGATCCCATAGTTCAAGTGGTACCCAGTGTATTAATTCCACACCCTTGGAAAATTGCAAATATGATGTAGCTCCATATTTTGGCTGTGATGTGTTCCACCGGCTTGGTCCTTAAGCGGCTGAGGGTGAAAAGAAAAGGACCCGAGGCTGTTAGGAATGGTGGGAGTTGAAGCCCAAAACAACTGGAGGGCCCAAGTTTGCCATGCCTGCCTTATACGCATAGACACTCTAGACTATAGAGTCACAGTATAGTTCTCAGCCATTGCTTTCCTGAAGGCTTTTAACTATATTCCTCAAAGAGGCTTCCTTTTAAAAGCACAGTTCCCAAAACCTATCTCTATCTTCACACTTCAAAAACCAACTCTAACTGACTGAATTCCAAACTGAACTGAACTTTCTTCTCCTGCATAGCTCCAACTGTCACTTTGGCTCCACCCATCTCCAGTTGAATGGTGGAAGTTGAAGTCCAAAACACCTGGAGGGCCCAAGTTTGCCATGCCTGCCTTATATGCATAGACTGGGGGTAATTTTACACACCATATTTTGAATAATTTTATGCAGGAGACAAACTGTGTATATGTAATGGATCTTGCCTACCTTACAGGGTTGATGGTGAGTGGCCTGTCTTGCAGGGCTGGTGTCTGTCCATTTGCAGGCCTTGCTTGCAAAAGTTCAACAGAGCAAGGAGGAGGAGTGATCAGGCATCCATTACTGTAAGTGCAGTCTGATTGGCTAATGCAAATGGGGAGAAGTTGCTTAGTAACTGGAGATGGGCAGAGTCAAAATGACAGTTGGAGCTATGCAGGAGAAGAAAGTTCAGTTCAGGTTGGAATTCAGTCAGTTAGAGAGTTGGTTTTTGAAGTGCAAAGATAGGGATAGGTTTTGGGAACTGTGCTTTTAAGAGGAAGCCTCTTTGCAGAATATAGTTAAAAGCCTTCAGGAAAGGAAGCGCTGAGAACTATATTGTGACTCTATAGTCTAGAGTGTTGGTGTTAAATCCCAGGATAAGTGGATTTGAAAGTTTAAATTGTCCTGTTTGTGTTTCCTGTGTGAAGGAACATATTTCCACAGAATCCAAGTTATAAAACCATGGTTTGTAAGATAAGAGCCTAACTTGTTATCGAAACCGCTACACATCTTTACTGTGCAAATACAAATAAACAACAACTTGTTTTTCCTCACATAAAGTGTCTTGTGTGATTCTCTCTATATCCTAACATAGGAGAGGCTCCTGAATATAACATTGGTGGCAACATTAGTAGAGGTAGCGAGTTCAAATCCTCTATACTTTGGCGGCAGCTGAAACCTAAAGCTTTTGCAATTTTGTCAATTTGAAAATTCCTCTAAATTCCTCTATATTTTAAAGAAAAACCTCTATAGTATACATGGAAACATCAGAAAGCAAAGATGTCACTATCTCAGAAGTATTTTCAGATTGGGGAATTCTGGAGAAGGGACACTCCACCTATGCCTTCCTTCTGTCCCATCCATAGCTACGTCCCTGGGCACCCACCATGTGAGTTCTGTCTTCTAATGACTCAAAGAGTATGTCAATACTCCTCCAAAAGTGCCTTTTGTGCCCTGTTGATGGACTGCCATTTGATCGTGTTCTTTCTTTGGGACCTTTCGAATCCGGGAAGGTTGCCATGCGTCAGCTGCGTCGGGTGCAAAGAAGTCATTACCGACATTTGTCTTTGCAGTTACTCCTTAAAACAGAGCTTTCCAAACATTGCACACATTTTAGACAGGGATCATTGCGCAGCACAGTCATTGAGTTTTACAAGCCAAACAGAGGGTAAATCCACCTGTTACGAGAGATACAGACATATAGATCAACGCTATTTTAAACCCCTTTGCTACGAATAGCCCTTCTTTACTCATGAGGAGACACAGACGGCATCTTAAGGCAGATCTCCCTTCTCTCCTTTCCTCCCAATCAGATTTTGTTCATTTTCATTGTTACAAGTATTAAAAAAAAACACCAGAATCAAGATAGTAAATAAAGAACACCACTCGGAAATAGAGGAATTCCAGACAGCAAACAATCAAGTGCCAGTTAACACCTAACAAACAGAAGATTCCTCCAGGAAACAACAGCCAGGTTACCTCTATGGAAATATCCTCACTGATTGACATTGCAAACTTCATGGCTACTCAATGCTAATTGAACTTGCTAATTGCAACATCCACACTTGCTTCAAACAGGCAAGGGTTCTTTTCCCACCTTGGACATTATTCCACAAACACACATGTGGTATTATTATTTGTGGACACTATTCCACAAACACTTCACTTGCTTCACTTTCTCTATGCAGATACCCTCACTGATTGACTTTGCAAACTTCATGGCTACTCAATGCTAATTGAACTTGCTAATTGCAACATCCACACTTGCTTCAAACAGACAAGGGTTCTTTTCCCACCTTGGACATTATTCCACAAACACACATGTGGTATTATTATTTGTGGACACTATTCCACAAACACTTCACTTGCTTCACTTTCTCTATGCAGATACCCTCACTGATTGACTTTGCAAACTTCATGGCTACTCAATGCTAATTGAACTTGCTAATTGCAACATCCACACTTGCTTCAAACAGGCAAGGGTTCTTTTCCCACCTTGGACATTATTCCACAAACACACATGTGGTATTATTATTTGTGGACACTATTCCACAAACACTTCACTTGCTTCACTTTCTCTATGCAGATACCCTCACTGATTGACTTTGCAAACTTCATGGCTACTCAATGCTAATTGAACTTGCTAATTGCAACATCCACACTTGCTTCAAACAGGCAAGGGTTCTTTTCCCACCTTGGACATTATTCCACAAACACACATGTGGTATTATTATTTGTGGACACTATTCCACAAACACTTCACTTGCTTCACTTTCTCTATGCAGATACCCTCACTGATTGACTTTGCAAACTTCATGGCTACTCAATGCTAATTGAACTTGCTAATTGCAACATCCACACTTGCTTCAAACAGGCAAGGGTTCTTTCTCCCACCTTGGACATTATTCCAAGATCCAGGTGCTTTAGTGAGTTTTGAGAACCTTCCTCTCTCTAGCAGTTTCTTACTCTCTTCTCCAGTATTTTTTCTGCATGAAGAAGCAAGGCTTCTGATGGATGCATATCTTTTAAAAATACAAAAGTATTATCCTGTAAAGGTAACATTTACTGCACTCCAGGAGAGAGTTTCAAGAGCAGGTTTTGCTCCTCTCTTGACTCACTCAACCAGTTTCTCTAACACTGCCTTTGATACTTATCTGCAAAGGATTTTTCCATTTGCTCTGTCTTTGGTTCTGAAAGTTTAACAGCAGGTTAAATTAAAGATGCTTCCATGCCATTAGGGCAGGAAATCCATGCCTGGTTTTCTGTCAGACTCCAAAGATGCTCCCCAAGACATTGAAGTTGTGCATCTTGCGTGTCTCCTTTGAAAAAGAAAACTTGGAATGGATTCATCATACCTCTGACCAGAAAATCATCTGCTTAGTGGACCACAAGCTCAACATGAAATTTATAGCAGTTTTGCAAAGTTTTTAGTCTTCTCTGCTAAAGAGGGCTTGTGCTGCACCAAACTATAAATCCCAGGATTCCATAGCATTGAAACATGGCAGTTAAGGGAAATAAGTAATATAGCAAAAGAAAAGTACAATGTATTAAGAGAAGCAAGAAGGAAAATGTTACAAAAATGGTATAGAACTCCTGCACAACTTTCACGTTTTTTACCAGGGATGAAAGATAGGTGTTGGCACGGTTGTGAACAAAGAGGGGTGTTTAATCATATGATATGGGAGTGCGACCGGGTGCAAGAATACTGGAGAATGATTGAAGGAGAAATCAATAGAATGCTAAATCTACAAATAGTGATAGTTAATAGAAATGTACTACATGCAAGGATAACGGGGAGAAGGGCGGAGTATAAATGCATGTAATAAATAAATGTAATGAATAAATATACAAAAAGAAAAAATGATTGACAAATTAATAGCATGTGCACAAATGGTTTTAGTGAGGGGTTGGAAAGACAAAAGAAAATGGACTCTGACAAATTGGTATAAGTATATAGTTGATATGTTAAATGTAGAAATCACAAATTGCAAATGGAATAATATAGATAAAATGGAAAATATTGCAATAATCAAGGGGATGTGGGAACCAGTTAAGAACTATTTAGAGAACGTACTAAGATGTAGAGTGGAAAAATTAAGATTGAGATTGATATTTCAAATATAACTTCTGTAGTTTGTTGTATAAAGTGTATGTACAAGGAAGGGAGGGTGGGAGGCTGGGAGTGGGATAAAACGACAAAACAACAATAAAAACAAATTAAAAAAGAAAAAGAAACATGGCAGTTAAAGTGGTGTCAAGATGGATTAATTCTACAAATTACAGGTGTAATATAATAATATAATAAAACTTTATTTGTAACCTGCCCTATCTCCCTGAGGCGTAGCCTTGAAGATGTTTCATTTGATGTCATTGAAGGGTTAATGCACATACACACAGACAAATATATAATTTATTTATTTATATGTGTTGTCGAAGGCTTTCATGGCCGGGATCACAGGGTTGTTGTATGTCTTTCGGGCTGTGTGGCCATGTTCCAGAAGTATTCTCTCCTGACGTTTCGCTCACATCTATGGCAGGCATCCTCAGAGGTTGTGAGATATGGAGGTATGTATATGTGAGGTATGGAGGTATGGAGGTATGTATATCCATGCTATGCTCAGGAGGATAAAAATTGAGATGCTGTCCACTCCTGTTTTTGTTTTGTTTTTTGGTGTCAGGAGCAACTTGAGAAACTCCAAGTCGCTTCTGGTGTGAGAGAATTGGCTGTCTGCAAAGATGTCGCCCAGGGGGTGCCTGGGTATTTGATTTTTTACCATCCTTGTTGGAGGCTTCTTTCATGTCCCTGCATGGTGCTGGAACTGACAGAGAGAGCTCATCCGCGCTCTCCCCGGGTTGGATTCCTTCAAGTCAGCAGTCCTGCTGGCACAACGGTTTAACCCATTGTGCCACCTGGGGCTCCATCTCTCCTGGGCTGAATTGCATAAGGTATTGCTTATTCATGATAGTAAACTCCCACCGTCCTACAACAATGGGAGATGGTACGAAGGATATAACCCCGACCCCCTATTTGTGAGTGACAGCATTGCGCAGCAATCCACAAAATCAGTGGGACCACCAATACCAAACACACAGCATTGACCGACAGTATGCCAATTGTTTCCAACTATAAGGCCCCAGGAAGTTCAATTTAAATGAAGATTCAACTTCAGAAAGGCAGACTGGTCTAAATGTTCATATAACACACAAACACGAGTCCTCTTATTCTGTAAATATTGTTTTGGGATCCACCTTGTGTCCCACTCTGGAAAAAAGGCATCATAAAAACGCTAATGCTGATATAATAATAATAATAATAATTATTATTATTATTTGGGTCATCAGCTGATGACCCAAAGTGCAGACTGTGCAAGGAAACCGATGAAACCATTGATCATATCCTCAGCTGCTGTAAGAAAATTGCACAGACAGACTACAAACAGAGGCACAACTATGTGGCCCAAATGATTCATTGGAACCTATGCCTCAAGTATCACCTCCCTGCAGTTAAGAACTGGTGGGATCACAAACCTGCAAAGGTTGTGGAAAATGAACACGCAAAGATACTGTGGGACTTCCAAATCCAGACTGACAAAGTTCTGGAACACAACACACCAGACATCACAGTTGTGGAAAAGAACAAGGTTTGGATCATTGATGTTGCCATCCCAGGTGACAGTCGCATTGATGAAAAACAACAGGAAAAATTCAGCTGCTATCAGGACCTATCTAGACTCTGGCAGAAACCAGTGCAGGTGGTCCCGGTGGTGATCGGCACACTGGGTGCCGTGCCAAAAGATCTCAGCTGGCATTTGGAAACAATAGGCATTGACAAAATTACGATCTGCCAACTGCAAAAGGCCACCTTACTGGGATCTGCACGCATCATCCGAAAATACATCACACAGTCCTAGACACTTGGGAAGTGTTCGACTTGTGGTTTTGTGATACGAAATCCAGCATATCTATCTTGTTTGCTGTGTCATACAACATCGTTGTGTCAATAATAATAATAATAATAATTCAATAATAATTTTTAAAAAACTATGTGGCCCAAATGATTCATTGGAACTTATGCCTCAAGTACCACCTCCCAGCAGCAAAGAACTGGTGGGATCACAAACCTGCAAAAGTATTGGGAAACGAGCACGCAAAGATACTGTGGGACTTCCGAATCCAGACTGACAAAGTTCTGGAACACAACACACCAGACATCACAGTTGTGGAAAAGAAAAAGGTTTGGATCATTGATGTTGCCATCCCAGGTGACAGTCGCATTGACGAAAAACAACAGGAAAAACTCAGCCGCTATCAGGACCTCAAGATTGAACTGCAAAGACTCTGGCAGAAACCAGTGCAGGTGGTCCCAGTGGTGATGGGCACACTGGGTGCCGTGCCAAAAGATCTCAGCCGGCATTTGGAAACAATAGACATTGACAAAATTACGATCTGCCAACTGCAAAAGGCCACCTTACTGGGATCTGCACGCATCATCCGAAAATACATCACACAGTCCTAGACACTTGGGAAGTGTTCGACTTGTGATTTTGTGATATGAAATCCAGCATATCTATCTTGTTTCCTGTGTCATAATAATAATAATAATAATAATAATAATAATAATAATAATAATAATAATAATTCCCAAAAGTTAGTTTGGGAAGCAACCTCCAGAATCCTCTTGCCAGTGCACCTAACTGACCACGCAGCCTAGAGACTTTTGGTGACCACAGATCAAGAAAGTATCATGTTTCTTGAATTCTAAGAAGCCATTGATTGTAAAAGGCACCCTAACTGCAGTACCACCAACAGATAACAAATCTTTGGTTTTATAATTCTAAGATGCAGCCTGTTTTTAGAGATGTTTACACTGGGGGAAGTGCATCTTAGAACTGAACGATTATGGTCATATTTCTGAGCTCTGTCAAGTTCTCTTTGCTCGTCTGCATTTGTCAAATTCCTGAACTGCAGGTGGAATGCAAAGCCAGAGGGAGAGCAGGAGCTCCCATTTCAACCATGAAGGAAACTGGGCCCCCATGGAAAAAAGCAAAGGGAAATGCAGGTCTGGGAGAAGAGATAAGCGAGTCTGGATCTGCCGGAAGGCAGGAGGTCAGGTGAAGGGCAAGGAGAAGAGACACATGGAGAAGAATGAAGTGAGACATAGTTATAGTGTTGGAAGAGACCCTCAAGCACCATCCAGTCCAACCCCATTCTGCTAAGACACAGTCTAAGCCAGGGGTCCCCAAACTAAGGCCCGGGGGCCGGATGCAGCCCATCAAAGCCATTTATCCGGCCCCCACAGCACAAGGGCAGAAGGGGGTTGGGCTAAATGACCCAAGGGGTCTCTTCTTCTCTTACAACCCTTATTATTATTATTATTATTATTATTATTATTATTATTATTATTGACACAACGATGTTGTATGACACAGCAAACAAGATAGTTATGCTGGATTTTGTTTCACAAAACCACAAGTCGAACACTTCCCAAGTGTCTAGGACTGTGTGATGTATTTTCGGATGATGCGCGCAGATCCCAGCAGGGTGGCCTTTTGCAGTTGGCAGATCCTAATTTTGTCAATGTCTATTGTTTCCAAATGCCGGCTGAGATCTTTTGGCACGGCACCCAGTGTGCCCATCACCACCGGGACCACCTGCACTGGTTTCTGCCAGAGTCTTTGAAGTTCAATCTTGAGGTATTGATAGCGGCTGAGTTTTTCCTGTTGTTTTTCTTCAATGCGACTGTCACCTGGGATGGCGACATCAATGATCCAAACCTTGTTCTTTTCCACAACTGTGATGTCTGGTGTGTTGTGTTCCAGAACTTTGTCAGTCTGGATTCGGAAGTCCCACAGTATCTTTGCGTGCTCATTTTCCAAGACTTTTGCAGGTTTGTGATCCCACCAGTTCTTTGCTGCTGGCAGGTGGTACTTGAGGCATAAGTTCCAATGAATCATTTGGGCCACATAGTTGTGCCTCTGTTTGTAGTCTGTCTGTGCAATTTTCTTATTATTATTTCTTATTATTATTATTAACATTGAGGCTGGGTGGCCATCTGTCAGGGATGCTTTGCTTGTGCTTTTGGTGCACAAAGGCAGAAGGGGATTGGACTCAATGTCCCAAAGGGTCTCTTCCAACCCTCTTTTTTATTATTATTGTTGTTATTATTAATTATTATTATTATTGCTCAGTGGCCAACTATAGTCCGGCCCTCCAACGGTCCGAAGGATCATGAACTGGCCCCCTATTTAAAAAGTTTGGGGACCCCTGGTCTAAGCCCTCTCAAGAGATGGCCATGCAGCTTCTCTTTAAAAGCTTCCATAGAAAGAGACTCCACAACAGGTGCAGCCAATCATGAAACATATCAACTTGGGTTTCTTTTGACTGCCCTACTGAAATTCCTTCTCCTTTACTTAAGGAGACAGGATAAAGAACATTTAATGCAGGGGTCCCCAAACTAAGGCCCGGGGGCCAGATGCGGCCCTCCAAGGTCATTTACCTGGCCCCTGTCCTAAACTGTAGACTTAGGGTTGACCTAAGTCCACCTGGTCTTTGGAGGTCTCTTTGCTTAGTAGTAGTAGTAATAATAATAATACTACTAATAATAATAATAAGTTTATTTATATCCCGCCTCCATCTCCATTATAGCCTTATGAGATCATCTAGATGGTCTTTGAAGGTCTCTTTGCTTAGCTACGGCCTTATGAGGCCATCTAGATGGCTTTTGGAGGTCCCTTTCCTTACCTATGGTCCTATGAGATGGTCTAGATGCCTTTGGGGCCCCCTTTCCTTACCTATGGTCTTATGAAACCATCTAGATGGCCTTTGGGGCCCCCTTTCCTTACCTATGGTCTTATGAAACCATCTAGATGGCCTTTGGGGGCCCCTTTCCTTACCTATGGTCTTATGAAACCATCTAGATGGCCTTTGGGGGCCCCTTTCCTTACCTATGGTCTTATGAAACCATCTAGATGGCCTTTGGGGGCCCCTTTCCTTACCTATGGTCTTATGAAACCATCTAGATGGCCTTTGGGGGCCCCTTTCCTTACCTATGGTCTTATGAAACCATCTAGATGGCCTTTGGGGGCCCCTTTCCTTACCTATGGTCTTATGAAACCATCTAGATGCCTTTGGGGGCCCCTTTCCTTACCTATGGTCTTATGAAACCATCTAGATGCCTTTGGGGGCCCCTTTCCTTACCTATGGTCTTATGAAACCATCTAGATGGCCTTTGGGGGCCCCTTTCCTTACCTATGGTCTTATGAAACCATCTAGATGGCCTTTGGGGGCCCCTTTCCTTACCTATGGTCTTATGAAACCATCTAGATGGCCTTTGGGGGCCCCTTTCCTTACCTATGGTCTTATGAAACCATCTAGATGGCCTTTGGGGGCCCCTTTCCTTACCTATGGTCTTATGAAACCATCTAGATGGCCTTTGGGGGCCCCTTTCCTTACCTATGGTCTTATGAAACCATCTAGATGGCCTTTGGGGGCCCCTTTCCTTACCTATGGTCTTATGAAACCATCTAGATGGCCTTTGGGGGCCCCTTTCCTTACCTATGGTCTTATGAAACCATCTAGATGGCCTTTGGGGGCCCCTTTCCTTACCTATGGTCTTATGAAACCATCTAGATGGCCTTTGGGGGCCCCTTTCCTTACCTATGGTCTTATGAAACCATCTAGATGGCCTTTGGGGGCCCCTTTCCTTACCTATGGTCTTATGAAACCATCTAGATGGCCTTTGGGGGCCCCTTTCCTTACCTATGGTCTTATGAAACCATCTAGATGGCCTTTGGGGGCCCCTTTCCTTACCTATGGTCTTATGAAACCATCTAGATGGCCTTTGGGGGCCCCTTTCCTTACCTATGGTCTTATGAAACCATCTAGATGGCCTTTGGGGGCCCCTTTCCTTACCTATGGTCTTATGAAACCATCTAGATGGCCTTTGGGGGCCCCTTTCCTTACCTATGGTCTTATGAAACCATCTAGATGGCCTTTGGGGGCCCCTTTCCTTACCTATGGTCTTATGAAACCATCTAGATGGCCTTTGGGGGCCCCTTTCCTTACCTATGGTCTTATGAAACCATCTAGATGGCCTTTGGGGGCCCCTTTCCTTACCTATGGTCTTATGAAACCATCTAGATGGCCTTTGGGGGCCCCTTTCCTTACCTATGGTCTTATGAAACCATCTAGATGGCCTTTGGGGGCCCCTTTCCTTACCTATGGTCTTATGAAACCATCTAGATGGCCTTTGGGGGCCCCTTTCCTTACCTATGGTCTTATGAAACCATCTAGATGGCCTTTGGGGGCCCCTTTCCTTACCTATGGTCTTATGAAACCATCTAGATGGCCTTTGGGGGCCCCTTTCCTTACCTATGGTCTTATGAAACCATCTAGATGGCCTTTGGGGGCCCCTTTCCTTACCTATGGTCTTATGAAACCATCTAGATGGCCTTTGGGGGCCCCTTTCCTTACCTATGGTCTTATGAAACCATCTAGATGGCCTTTGGGGGCCCCTTTCCTTACCTATGGTCTTATGAAACCATCTAGATGGCCTTTGGGGGCCCCTTTCCTTACCTATGGTCTTATGAAACCATCTAGATGGCCTTTGGGGGCCCCTTTCCTTACCTATGGTCTTATGAAACCATCTAGATGGCCTTTGGGGGCCCCTTTCCTTACCTATGGTCTTATGAAACCATCTAGATGGCCTTTGGGGGCCCCTTTCCTTACCTATGGTCTTATGAAACCATCTAGATGGCCTTTGGGGGCCCCTTTCCTTACCTATGGTCTTATGAAACCATCTAGATGGCCTTTGGGGGCCCCTTTCCTTACCTATGGTCTTATGAAACCATCTAGATGGCCTTTGGGGGCCCCTTTCCTTACCTATGGTCTTATGAAACCATCTAGATGGCCTTTGGGGGCCCCTTTCCTTACCTATGGTCTTATGAAACCATCTAGATGGCCTTTGGGGGCCCCTTTCCTTACCTATGGTCTTATGAAACCATCTAGATGGCCTTTGGGGGCCCCTTTCCTTACCTATGGTCTTATGAAACCATCTAGATGGCCTTTGGGGGCCCCTTTCCTTACCTATGGTCTTATGAAACCATCTAGATGGCCTTTGGGGGCCCCTTTCCTTACCTATGGTCTTATGAAACCATCTAGATGCCTTTGGGGGCCCCTTTCCTTACCTATGGTCTTATGAAACCATCTAGATGGCCTTTGGGGGCCCCTTTCCTTACCTATGGTCTTATGAGATCGTCTAGATCAGGAGTCCCCAAACTAAGGCCCATGGGCCGGGAGCAGCCCTCCAAGGTCATTGACCTGGCCTCTGACCTAAACTTTAGACTTCGGGTTGACCTAAGTCTGAAATGACTTGAAGGCACACAACAACAGCAACAATCCTAATTTTGGACTATATCATCCTAGTCTGGCCCCCCAACAGTCTGAGGGACTGTGAACCGGCCCTCCACTTAAAAAGTTTGAGGACCCCTGATTTAATGTATCTTACCTGCCTAATCAAAATAAAATGAAAGCATGCTTTTTCCAATAAACATGCTTACTCACATTTGCACTGGAGTAGCCTTTAAATAAGGTTCTCACCCCATTAGCTTTAAACCGAATGACCCTACTGTTGTTGTTTTCTTTATGGCTGGGATATTGTGAGATACTGATGGATAGGGGACTCATCATAAATCTCTTTCACAGCATTATTATTATAAACAGCCGACTTCTGCAAAAATCAGCGAGTCCAGAGCAAAGTCAATGGGTTTAGTAAAGGAGGAATCCGCTCTACGGAGCGTGAAAACAATCTCAGCAAATGTGAAGAGTTGTCTGTAGTTATCCTTGAGTGCATCTAAATTGGTAAATAAATACATTCTGACCCCACTTGAACTGCCATGGCTCAATGTTATGGAAACCTGGGAGTTGTAGTTTGATGGGGTCATAAAGAATGAGTTGCTAAAGAAACTTTGTACAACTCGAAAGTTTCCATAGCATTGACTCCAGTTAAAGTAGTTCCAAACTGCATCCATTCTACAGTGTAGATGCACTCCTTGATATCTAACTACATTTTCCAGCTCCAGCAATTTGCTTAAGGTGGTGTTAAACTGCATTAATTCCACAGTATAGATGCACCTATGTCAGGCTCTGGTATCAAAGATTTTTTTGTTGTGTCAGAAATGACTTGAGACCATACTCAAGTCACTTGAATATGTCACTTCTGGTGCGAGAGAATTGGCTGTTTACAGAGACGTTGCCCAGTGGATGTGCAGATGTGTTAGCTGGGAGGGACAACCCTCATGTCCCTGCAAGCTAGAGCTGACAGATGGGAGCTCACCCCATCTCACGAATTCCAAACAGCAACCTGTGGCGCAGGCTGGTTAGTAGCCAGCAGCAATAAACCACTATGACCAAGAGGTCATGAGTTCGAGGCCAACCCGTGTCGCACCCGACCATTAAAATAAAAAATAGCCATGCCCGTTGTTGACCTAAGCAATCCGAAAGATAGTTGCATCTATCAAGTAGGAAATTTAGGTACCACTTATGTGGGGAGGCTAATTTAACTAATTTACAACACCATAAATATCATCCAGCACCGCTTAGAATGAGGAAGTATTCAAGGACTCGGTGTCACAGTGGATAATGAAGCAGCTGCTCCCCCTGTGGCTGGAATCAAGGATCCCCTCAGGAAGCTGGAAGCTGGAGAAGGTTAAATTGCCTCTGTGTCTGTCTCTGTCTTTATGTTCATATGGCATTGAATGTTTGCCTTGTATGTGTACATCGTGATCAGCCCTGAGTCCCTTTCAGGGCAAGAAAGAAGGGCAGAATATAAATAATGTAAACAAACAAATAAATAAACAAACCTTCAGATTAGTAACCCAACCTTCAGGTCAGCAGTTTAGCCGGCACAAGGGTTTAACCCATTGCACCACCGCATTAATTAAACTGCATTAATTCCACAGTGCAGATACACCTAATATCAGGCTCTAGTATTTACTCTACTGGTGCAGATGCTCAGAGGTTTCTCTCCGTGTTGATTGGCTGCCTGATTAATTGGCTAATTGACTATCCTCTCTCCCTGATCTCCTCCAGCCTCTAATTGGGCCCCCTAAAAAGGATAAATTGAACCCATTGTTTCTACTTATCTGCTTGAGAAAGAAAGAGCTGGGAAGTGAGACTGGTTTATAGGTTTTGAGGTCTTTTTACGTGTATTTGTTATATATTTTCTTGTTTCTGAGTCTAATTTTCTAAGCAGATTTCTTCACCTACTTAAGAGGTTGCAAGTATCCCTTTTTCTGGTAAGTTACACTTTGCAGAAAAGTGGATGCAAGTGTCCTAAAGTTGACTCATTGGGTTGGGTTTTGCAAAAATGGTCAATAGGGAAACAGGTATAGTTAAAATGAAAGTAACTTTATCAGCTTGGTAAATGGGAAAACTAGGGTAACTACAATGGAAGTAATTATATCCGTTTGGTCAATGGGACAATGGTGTAACTATAGCAAGAGTAATTGTATCAGTTTGGTCAATGGGGAGAAGGGGAATTATAATGAGTAATTGTATAAGTTTGCTAAATGGGAAAATTGGTAACTACAATGGAAGTAATTGTATCAGTTTGGTCAATGGGGAGAAGGGGAATTATAATGAGTAACTGTATAAGTTTGGTAAATGGGAAAATTGGTAACTACAATGGAAGTAATTGTATCAGTTTGGTCAATGGGAGAGTGGTGTAACTATATTAAGAGTAATTGTATTGGTTTGGTCAATGGGAAATGAGTGGTAATTGTAATGGGAGTAATTGTCTCAGTCTAGTCAATGGCGAAACAGGAGTAATTATAATGGAAGTAGTTGTATCCGTTTAGTCAATGGGGAAACTGGGGTAACTATAATGGGAGTAATGGTGTCAGTATGGTCAATGGGAAAACAAAGGTAACAGTAATGGAAGTAATTGTATTAGTTTAACCAATGGGAAAATAGGGATAATTATAATGGGAGTAAATGTACCAATTTGGTCTACAGGAATCAGGTAATTATAATGAGACAAGTTGTATCGGTTTGGTCAATGAGAAAATAGGGGTTTATTTATTTCATGTCAAAAGAATTGCATAACAAATAAGTTTAAAAGCAATAAAATAAAGGAATTACAAATGGCTAAATAGTTTTAGACCAATAGGGGAAAATAGGGGTAACTATAATAGTAGTAATTATATCGGTTTGCTGAGCGATTTGTTGAATGAACAAATACTTTCCAACATTTTAAAGACAATAACAAGGGATGCATCTACACTGTAGAATGAATGAAGTTTATAACTATGTTTGTAACTATAGTACAAATGAATGAAGTTTGTACTATGGACCCATGGGATTTGTAGTTTCACAAGGTCTTTAACCTTCTCTGCCAAAGAATGCTGGTGCCTCACCAAACTACAATTCCCAAGATTCTATAGCATTGAACCACAGCAATTAAAGCATTATTGAACTGCATCAATTCAATAGTGTAGATGACGTGCCCTTTGCCATCTTGACCACACTTGGCACACACGTTCCAAGAAATGGTCAAAAAGAGCAATGTAAACCCAGGTCCATATAGAAAACCAGAAATGTATCCATATCTGACAAAATGTGTCCCCACTGGCAACTATTTATTTATTTATCTTGTCAGAAGCAAATTGAGGATGCAGGTATAATGTATTTAAAAACACAAAGTTAAAAACTTGGCATTATATTAAATATCCTTTGACCAGAATCTGGCCACTCGGAGTGCCTACGGTGTTGCTATAAGAAGGTCCTCCACGGTGCATGTGGCATGGCTCAGACCGCATTGTAGTAAGTGGTCTGTGGTTTGCTCTCCTCCACACTTGCATGTTGTGGACTCCACTTTGAAGCCCCATTTCTTCCGACTGGCTCTGCATCTCATGGTGCCAAAGCAGAGTCTGTTTAGTGCCTTCCAAATCATCTTCTGTGTGCCCAGGAGGGAGTCTCTCATCCATTCTCAACCACAAATTGAGGTTCTGGGTTTTAACCTGCCACTTTTGGACTCTTGCTTGCTGAGGCGATTCTGTGAGTAGATCTTAGAAAACTATTTCTTGATTTAAGGCATTGTCTTGCTGGCTGATATTCGAACAGAGGATGGCCTGTGGCTGTGGCGCAGGCTGGTGAGCAGCCTGCTGCAATAAATCACTCTGACCACGAGGTCATGAGTTCGAGGCCAGCCCATGGCGAGGTGAGCACCCGTCAATTAAAAAAATATATAGCCCCTGCTCGTTGCTGACCTAGCAACCAGAAAGATAGTTGCATCTATCAAGTAGGAAATAAGGTACCACTTATAAAAGTGGGGAGACAAGTTTAACTAATTTACAACGTTGGAATGAGGAAGTGCCGTCACAGTGGATGATGAAGCAGCTGTTCCCCCCTGTGGCCAGAATTGAACATCCCCTCAGGAGAAGGTTAAATTGCCTCTGCGTCTGTCTCTGTCTCGGTTCTATGTGTTTATGGGCATTGAATGTTTGCCCTACATGTATATAATGTGATCCACCCTGAGTTGGGTTTCTCTGTAATAGTCAATAAGAGCACCTAAAGCTTCAGAGAGCTTCTGTTCAACCCTTTCAAAGCTCCCTGCTTGAGCGGTGATGGCACGATCGTCAGCATAGATGACCATCTTGCCGTTTCCCCTGCTGACTGTGCCCATGTTTTGTTAAAATGTGCTCCCTTCTTCCACTACCTTAAACGAACAACATCTCCTATTGTAATAAGAAAGCTTTGCTATTTTTCAGGCTTGGTGAGTCTGTCTCCCAATCCCTTAATAGTATGGCAGCGGTCATAATAGCAAAAACCAAAAGCCCTGGACGGGTGAAGCAGCGTCAAAGGTGAGAGAAAAAGTGCAAGTTCTCATTGAAGGAGCAAATCTGTGTCCGATTTTACCTCTCCAGTAAAACTGAATGTCTCTTATTTTGAACAGAAATCCCTCATGCAGGCAATAAGTTTATTTATTGATTTGTTTTTGCTGATATCAGGTTTCCTATATGGAACGGCGATCTCAATAGACTCAGGCAAAAGCAACAGCTTGCTCCTAACTTGTGTGTGTCTACATTGTAGAATTAATGCAGTTTGGCACCGTTTTGATTGCCGTGGCTGAATACTATGGGACCCTGAAAATTGTAGTTTGGTGAGACACCGGCAGAGAAGGTTATCTAATAAGACTACAAGTCCCATGAGTCCATGACAGCTCAGTATCCAATGTCATTCATTCTACAGTGATGAATCCCTAGTTATTGTCAGTTAAATGTTGGAAAGTATTCATTCATTAATCCATTCAAATATATTTATCCTATCTTAGATCAGTCTTGGTTTAATCAGTTGAAGAACTATTATTATTACAGTAGAGTCTCACTAATCCAAGCCTCGCTTATCCAAGCCTCTGGATAATCCAAGCCATTTTTGTAGTCAATGTTTTCAATATATCGTGATATTTTGGTGCTAAATTCGTAAATACAGTAATTACAACATAACATTACTGCGTATTGAACTACTTTTTCTGTCAAATTTGTTGCATAACATGATGTTTTGGTGCTTAATATGTAAAATCATAACCTAATTTGATGTTTAATAGGCTTTTCCTTAATCCCTCTTTATTATCCAAGATATTCGCTTATCCAAGCTTCTGCCGGCCCGTTTAGCTTGGATGAGTGAGACTCTACTGTATTATTATTATTATCAACACAACGACGTTGTATGGCACAGCAAACAAGATAGATATGCTGGATTTCGTTTAGCAAAACCACAAGTCGAACACTTCCCAAGTGTCTAGGACTGTGTGATGTATTTTCTGATGATGTGTGCAGATCCCAGTAGGGTGGCCTTTTGCAGTTGGCAGATCGTGATTTTGTCAATGTCTGTTGTTTCCAAATGCTGGCTGAGATCTTTTGGCACGGCACCCAGTGTGCCCATCACCACCGGGACCACCTGTACTGGTTTCTGCCAGAGTCTTTGAAGTTCAATCTTGAGGTCCTGATAGCGGCTGAGTTTTTCCTGTTTTTCATCTATGCGACTGTCACCTGGGATGGCAACATCAATGATCCAAACCTTGTTCTTTTCCACAACTGTGATGTCTGGTGTGTTGTGTTCCAGAACTTTGTCAGTCTGGATTCGGAAGTCCCACAGTATCTTTGCATGTTCATTTTCCAATACTTTTGCAGGTTTGTGATCCCACCAGTTCTTTGCTGCAGGGAGGTGGTCCTTGAGGCATAAGTTCCAATGAATCATTTGGGCCACATAGTTGTGCCTCTGTTTGTAGTCTGTCTGTGCGATTTTCTTACAGCAGCTGAGGATATGATCAATGGTTTCGTCGGTTTCCTTGCACAGTCTGCATTTTGGGTCATCAGCTGATTTTTCAATCTTGGCCTTAATTGCCTTTGTCCTGATGGCTTGCTCCTGGGCTGCAAGGATCAGGCCTTCTGTCTCCTTCTTCAGGGTCCCATTCGTGAGCCAGAGCCAGGTCTTCTCCTTATCAGCTTTTCCTTCAATTTTGTCAAGGAATACTGTATTATTATTATTATTATTATTATTATTATTATTATTATTATTATTATTATTAGAATAATAGAGTTAGAAGAGACCATATGGACCCTCTAGTTCAACACCCTGCCATGCAGGAAAAGCACAATCAAATTACCCCTGACATTATTATTATTTATTACCTGCCTCGCTTTGTGGTTCAACCTTGGTAAATTAAAATGAAGTGGTAAAACAAAGCACTATTAAAATACATATAACAAATACACATGGGTAAAATGCAGCTTAACATTTACCAATAAAATACAAGTACAGTAGAGTCTCACTAATCCAAGCCTCGCTTATCCAAGCTTCTGGATTATCCAAGCCATTTTTGTAGTCAATGTTTTCAATATATCATGATATTTTGGTGCTAAACTCATAAATACAGTAATTACAACATAACGTTACCATGTATTGAACTGCTTTTTCTGTCAAATTTGTTGTAAAACATGATGTTTTGGTGCTTAATTTGTAAAATCATAACCTAATTTGATGCTTAATAGGCTTTTCCTTAATCCCTCCTTATTATCCAAGGTATTCGCTTATCCAAGCTTCTGCCAGCCCGTTTAGCTTGGATAAGTGACTCTACTGTATATACAACATGACTCCACATATCTGCAAAGAGATATATCTCCAAACTTTGTGTGGATATCTGAAATTAAACCCTGTTGAAAGGAAGGTCTTCTGGCCCAAGGCAGATTTTCCTTTTTGTGGAGTACAGCTGAAGCATCTTCTGCAGGCTCCACTGTAAACAATGAAAGTTTTTTTTTCCAAAATAAGTTTTTGTTAAGCAAATTAATTACTTGTTCCAAAATAAGTTTTTATTAAGTGAATTAATGGCTTCTTCTTGCTGAAACAAAGCTGCATTGACCGATTTCTTCATCTTCTTTACTGATTTTTTTTTCATCAAATAGCCTTAAGAGGCACATCTCTGGATTTTTTTTTGCCTAATCTTTTAAGTTATCGTATTATTTGCATCTTTAATCACTTTTTCCTACAAAATTTGTACCAACTTGCAGGTCCACCAGGCATGAAAAGGTATAATAATAATAATAATAATAATAATAATAATAATGGTAAAGGTTTTCCCCTGACGTTAAGTCCAATCGTGTCCGACTCTGCGGGGTTGGTGCTCATCTCCATTTCTAAGCCGAAGAGCCGGCATTGTTCATAGACACCTCCAAGGTCATGTGGCCGGCATGACTGCATGGAGCGCCGTTACCTTCCCGCTGGAGCGGTACCTATTGATCTACTCACATTTGCATGTTTTCAAACTG
The DNA here is from genome assembly GCF_035594765.1 of Anolis carolinensis. Lineage (NCBI taxonomy): Eukaryota > Metazoa > Chordata > Lepidosauria > Squamata > Anolidae > Anolis > Anolis carolinensis. Next base: position 195,836 of record NW_026943834.1, on the reverse strand, counting down.
TTAGGTTGGCAGAAGCTGGGGCTAACAGCAGGAGCTCATTCCGCTCCTCAAATTCGAACCTGCAACCTTTTGGTCCGCAAGTTCAGCAGTGCAGCGCTTTAACACACTTCGCCACCAGAGGCCACCAATAATAATAATAATAATAATAATAATAATAATAATAATAGATCTGCGTACATCATCCGAAAATACATCACACAGTCCTAGACACTTGGGAAGTGTTCGACTTGTGATTTTGTGATACGAAATCCAGCATGTCTATCTTGTTTGCTGTGTCATAAAATAATAATAATAATAATATTTTATTTATACTCTTCACTTCTCCCCGAGGGGACTCAGGGCGGATTACAGCATGTAAACAGATACAGGCAAACATTCAATGCCTTGTGACAATGACATACAGTGAGACACCAATACACAAAGACAATGGGGTCACGTTGGTGCAATGAGTTAAACCCTTGTGCTGCTGCTGCTGCTCACCTGAAGGTTGGCAGTTTGAATCCATGGGACAGGTGAGCTTCTGCTGTCAGCCCTAGCTCCTACCAACCTAGCAGTTCAAAAACATGCAAATGTAAGTAGATAAATAGGTACCGCTCTGGCGGGAAAACACTCTCCAAGCTATCACGCTGGTCACACAACCAAGAGGTAACAACACAGGCTCCTCAGCTTGAAAATGGAGAGGAACCACCTCCCCAGAGCTAGAGATGAGCACCACTTCCAAAAGCCGGAAATGAAAGGAGAAGCCTTTGCCTTGCCTGCGTTGTGTGTCTCATTGTATGTGATTATACATACTGCGTTGTGTGTCTCATTGTATGTGATTGAATGTTTGCCTCTCTTTGCTCTATATATACAGTAGAGTCTCACTTATCCAACATTTACTTATCCAATGTTCTGGATTATCCAACGTAATCTTCCTTTTAGCAGTCAATGTTTTTGTAGCCAATATTTTCAATACATTGCGATGCTTTGGTGATAAATTTGTAAATACAGCAATTATTGCATAACATTACAGTGTATTAAACTGCCTTTTCTGTCAATTTGTTGTCAAACATGTTTTGGTGCTTAATTTGTGAAATCATAACGTAATTTAAGGCTTTTCCTTAATCCCTCCTTATTATCCAACATTTTCGCTTATCCAACGTTCTGCTGGCCCGTTTATGTTGGATGAGTGAGACTCTACTATAATCTGGGGAGAAGGGCGGAATATAAATACGGAATATCTAAGGAAATCTTTGTTAATTCTATCTTTGTCATACCATAAATATGCATGCCAGCCAAATCTAAACATTGATGCTAGCAAATCTGTATAAATTGATGGCATTTAGAAATATTTTACTGTACCCAGTTGTTTTTTTTTACCTCAACATTGAACTCAAGGGTCCCCATTTTGTGTCAGGAACCACCATTTAGGAAACACTCTCTAAAAGATCTAGCAAATGCTTAGAGAGGTCATATTTTGTCAGATATGGATACCTATCCTGTAGATTTGGGGGTTGTAGTGTAGAACAATTTCGATTTTTATAAGATACAGGACCTATTTTGGGGAAGTTCTCCATCCACTAACTGGCCATGTTGTGCTATGTTTCACAGAGCTGTGGTGCAGATGGAGCAGAAAACCCCGAAAACCCGCAAACGTTCCAGCAAGGTTCACAAAATCCAACCCAAAGAACACCCGACGGAGGATGTCCAAGATGCAGAGGAGAAGCTTATGTCACTGGCTTTGGATAAAGATGGGGACGGAGACGAATTTGTGGACGTGTGCCAGAGTGGACTTATGATCTGTCGAGAGCTCCATGACAAACTATTCGAGCATCAGAAGGAAGGGGTGGCCTTCCTTTACAATCTCTATCACAAGAAGAGACAGGGCGGCATTTTGGCCGATGACATGGGCCTCGGGAAGACCATCCAGATCATCGCTTTCCTTTCGGGGATGTTTGGTGCTGGACTCGTCCGTTCTGTGTTGCTCATCATGCCGGCTACGCTTGTTAACAACTGGATGCGGGAGTTTGCCAACTGGGTCCCTGGAATTAGAGTGAAGGTCTTCCATGGGACCAGCAAGAAGGAACGAGAGCAAAACCTTGAGCAGATCCAGAGGAGAACTGGGGTCTTGCTCACCTCCTACCAGATGGTCCTGGCCAACTGGGAACAGCTCTCCAATCTCGACGGGCAGCCTTTTGTTTGGAACTACGTCATCTTGGATGAGGCCCACAAAATCAAAAGCCCTTCTGCAAAAACCACCAAGTCTGTGTATGGCATCCCGGCTGTCAATCGTATCCTTCTCACTGGGACGCCGGTGCAAAATAACCTCAGAGAGCTTTGGGCTCTCTTTGATTTCGCTTGTCAGGGGTCCCTCCTTGGCACCGCAAAAACCTTCAAGATGGAATATGAGAGTCCCATCATGAAGGCCAGAGAGAAGGATGCAACTCTGGGCGAGAAAGCCCTTGGGCTGAAGATCTCACAGAACTTGATGGCAATGATCAAGCCCTATTTCTTGCGCCGGAGTAAAGGGGAGATACTGAAGCTGAATTTGGAGCGATCCGTCTGCCTGACCGGTGAAGAGAGAGACTACATTGCTCTGGAAATGCCGTCTCTACCAAGGAAAAATGACTTTATTGTCTGGGTGTACTTGGCCCCTATGCAAGAAGACATCTACAGGAATTTTCTCTCCTTGGATCATATCAAGGAGCTTCTCATGACAACGCGTTCCCCATTAGCTGAGTTGACCGTCTTGAAGAAACTCTGTGATCACCCCAGGTTGTTGTCCGCACAAGCGTGTGCCAATCTTGGTTTGGAGGTGTCGGAATACTCTGAGCCAACAGATCAATCAACTTTGAGCATGACCCAAGACATCAAAAAAAAAGTTTCTGATAAACTTCTCATCGAGGAGTCGGGAAAGCTTGTTTTCCTTGTTGCATTGTTGGAGAAACTTCAGGAGGAAGGACACCAAACCCTTGTCTTCTCCCAGTCGAGAAAAATGCTGGACATCATAGAGCACATCTTAACCAAACGGAGCTTCCGGATGATGCGTGTCGATGGGACAGTGACGTGTTTAGCAGAACGGGAGAAGAGGGTCAGGCAGTTTCAGATGGACAAAAGCTATTCGGTCTTCCTTCTGACCACCCAAGTTGGAGGCGTTGGTCTGACCTTGACCTCGGCCACCCGGGTGGTCATTTTTGATCCCAGCTGTAACCCTGCAACTGATGCCCAAGCGGTAGACCGAGCCTACCGGATTGGACAAAAAGAGAACGTCGTCATCTACCGACTCATCACCTGCGGGACAGTGGAAGAGAAAATCTACAGGCGTCAAGTCTTCAAGGACTCGTTGATCCAGCAAAGCACCGGGGATAAGAAAAACCCGTATCGATATTTCACCCAACAGGAACTGAGGGAGCTCTTCACGCTGGAGGACACCACAAGCTCTGCAACACAACTGCAGCTCCAGTCCTTGCATGCCACACAGAGGAATTCGGACCTGGAACTGGACAAACACATTGCGTATCTCCATACCTTGGAGATGTTTGGCATATCGGACCACGACCTGATGTACACCTGCGAAACAGGTCAAGAGGAGGAAGAAGAAGAAGCAGAAGATGACGAGGCGCATCAGTACATTGAACACAGGGTCAAGAAAGCCCAGGAGTTGGTCCAGTTGGAGTCGCAGCTCAAGGATAAAAAATACCAGAAGTCCCGCTACTCGTGAGTCTCATGTATCCCATCAAGTCCAATGGAATTAACCTCTGTTTTCATTTCTTGCCGAAGAAATCGTTCCCAGTGACTGCATAGTACACCAATCTGGATGCTTTTTGTCTCGATTATCTATTCAAGATGTTCTTCATAATCCAGTTTATTGTTTGCTCAGCAGCTTGGTCTCCTTTTTTTAAAGCCTAAGCAAGGACAAGTTTCACTCTGATTCAGGGCCGGCCGGAGAAATTTTTTGATGGGAAGCGGGGGTGCTGAAAAGCGCCCCCGCCACCGGCGCCATGGCCCCGCCCAGCGTGCCCTGGCCCCGCCTCCCACGCTGCGTGGGAGGCGGGGCCAGGGAGAATAGTGAGGGGGGCGGGGCCAGAGTTGGCCCCGCCCCCGCCCAGCGTGCCCTGGCCCCGCCTCCCACGCAGCGTGGGAGGCGGGGCCAGGGCACGCTGGGCGGGGGGGGAGCGGCCTCAGAGCTGGCCCCGCCTCCCACCACGCTACCCCCGCTCGCCCGTCTGGCCTTTTGTAGCAGGCCAGACTTCAGCGGAGGTTCCTCCGCTGAAGTCTGGCCTGCTACAAAAGGCCAGACGGGCGAGCGGGGGTAGCGGGGGAGGCGGGGCCAGCTCTGAGGCTGCTCCCCCCCCCCGCCCAGCGTGCCTTGGCCCCGCCTCCCACGCTGCGTGGGAGGCAGGGCCAAGGCACGCTGGGCGGGGGGGAGCGGCGTCAGAGCTGGCCCCGCCTCCCACGCTACTCCCGCTCGCCCGTCTGGCCTTTTGTAGCAGGCCAGACTGCAGCGGAGGTCCCTGCAGGCCGCAATTGCGGCCTGCAGGGACCTCCGCTGCAGTCTGGCCAGCTAGGAAAGGCCAGACGGGCCAGGGCGCACTGGGCGGGAGGCGGGGCACCGTCAGGGCGGTGCCCCGCCTCCCGCCCAGCCTGACGGCGCCCCCCCGGGCCTGCGCCCGAGGCGGCGGCGTCAGGGGCCTCAATAGTGGGGCCGGCCCTGCTCTGATTTTATTAGAACTAGGATTGGATTTAACCTTTCTTTTGGCCATGGCAGTGACAAGGTCCATAGGATGTCCTTTGCATTTATTTGGGAAAGCCGTAGCTGAGAAGACTGAACCATTTTTGGTTTGAGCTTTGTGGTGTTCCTTGACGAAGGCTAAGTGGACTTTAGGGAGAAGATACAGTTCTACTTAAATATAATGGCACGATTGTGTATATACTCCAGCGGTCATATTTTGTCAGATATCCTGTAGATTTACCTATCCTGTAGATTTGGGGGTTGTAGTGTAGAACAATTTCGATTTTTATAAGATACAGGACCTATTTTGGGGAAGTTCTCCATCCACTAACTGGCCATGTTGTGCTATGTTTCACAGAGCTGTGGTGCAGATGGAGCAGAAAACCCCGAAAACCCGCAAACGTTCCAGCAAGGTTCACAAAATCCAACCCAAAGAACACCCGACGGAGGATGTCCAAGATGCAGAGGAGAAGCTTATGTCACTGGCTTTGGATAAAGATGGGGACGGAGACGAATTTGTGGACGTGTGCCAGAGTGGACTTATGATCTGTCGAGAGCTCCATGACAAACTATTCGAGCATCAGAAGGAAGGGGTGGCCTTCCTTTACAATCTCTATCACAAGAAGAGACAGGGCGGCATTTTGGCCGATGACATGGGCCTCGGGAAGACCATCCAGATCATCGCTTTCCTTTCGGGGATGTTTGGTGCTGGACTCGTCCGTTCTGTGTTGCTCATCATGCCGGCTACGCTTGTTAACAACTGGATGCGGGAGTTTGCCAACTGGGTCCCTGGAATTAGAGTGAAGGTCTTCCATGGGACCAGCAAGAAGGAACGAGAGCAAAACCTTGAGCAGATCCAGAGGAGAACTGGGGTCTTGCTCACCTCCTACCAGATGGTCCTGGCCAACTGGGAACAGCTCTCCAATCTCGACGGGCAGCCTTTTGTTTGGAACTACGTCATCTTGGATGAGGCCCACAAAATCAAAAGCCCTTCTGCAAAAACCACCAAGTCTGTGTATGGCATCCCGGCTGTCAATCGTATCCTTCTCACTGGGACGCCGGTGCAAAATAACCTCAGAGAGCTTTGGGCTCTCTTTGATTTCGCTTGTCAGGGGTCCCTCCTTGGCACCGCAAAAACCTTCAAGATGGAATATGAGAGTCCCATCATGAAGGCCAGAGAGAAGGATGCAACTCTGGGCGAGAAAGCCCTTGGGCTGAAGATCTCACAGAACTTGATGGCAATGATCAAGCCCTATTTCTTGCGCCGGAGTAAAGGGGAGATACTGAAGCTGAATTTGGAGCGATCCGTCTGCCTGACCGGTGAAGAGAGAGACTACATTGCTCTGGAAATGCCGTCTCTACCAAGGAAAAATGACTTTATTGTCTGGGTGTACTTGGCCCCTATGCAAGAAGACATCTACAGGAATTTTCTCTCCTTGGATCATATCAAGGAGCTTCTCATGACAACGCGTTCCCCATTAGCTGAGTTGACCGTCTTGAAGAAACTCTGTGATCACCCCAGGTTGTTGTCCGCACAAGCGTGTGCCAATCTTGGTTTGGAGGTGTCGGAATACTCTGAGCCAACAGATCAATCGACTTTGAGCATGACCCAAGACATCAAACGGGTTTCTGATAAACTTCTCATCGAGGAGTCGGGAAAGCTTGTTTTCCTTGTTGCATTGTTGGAGAAACTTCAGGAGGAAGGACACCAAACCCTTGTCTTCTCCCAGTCGAGAAAAATGCTGGACATCATAGAGCACATCTTAACCAAACGGAGCTTCCGGATGATGCGTGTCGATGGGACAGTGACGTGTTTAGCAGAACGGGAGAAGAGGGTCAGGCAGTTTCAGATGGACAAAAGCTATTCGGTCTTCCTTCTGACCACCCAAGTTGGAGGCGTTGGTCTGACCTTGACCTCGGCCACCCGGGTGGTCATTTTTGATCCCAGCTGTAACCCTGCAACTGATGCCCAAGCGGTAGACCGAGCCTACCGGATTGGACAAAAAGAGAACGTCGTCATCTACCGACTCATCACCTGCGGGACAGTGGAAGAGAAAATCTACAGGCGTCAAGTCTTCAAGGACTCGTTGATCCAGCAAAGCACCGGGGATAAGAAAAACCCGTATCGATATTTCACCCAACAGGAACTGAGGGAGCTCTTCACGCTGGAGGACACCACAAGCTCTGCAACACAACTGCAGCTCCAGTCCTTGCATGCCACACAGAGGAATTCGGACCTGGAACTGGACAAACACATTGCGTATCTCCATACCTTGGAGATGTTTGGCATATCGGACCACGACCTGATGTACACCTGCGAAACAGGTCAAGAGGAGGAAGAAGAAGAAGCAGAAGATGACGAGGCGCATCAGTACATTGAACACAGGGTCAAGAAAGCCCAGGAGTTGGTCCAGTTGGAGTCGCAGCTCAAGGATAAAAAATACCAGAAGTCCCGCTACTCGTGAGTCTCATGTATCCCATCGAGTCCAATGGAATTAACCTCTGTTTTCATTTCTTGCCGAAGAAATCGTTCCCAGTGACTGCATAGTACACCAATCTGGATGCTTTTTGTCTCGATTATCTATTCAAGATGTTCTTCATAATCCAGTTTATTGTTTGCTCAGCAGCTTGGTCTCCTTTTTTAAAGACTAAGCAAGGACAAGTTTCACTCTGATTTTATTAGAACTAGGATTGGCCTTCTTTTGGCCATGGCAGTGACAAGGTCCATAGGATGTCCTTTGCATTTATTTGGGAAAGCCGTAGCTGAGAAGACTGAACCATTTTTGGTTTGAGCTTTGTGGTGTTCCTTGACGAAGGCTAAGTGGACTTTAGGGAGAAGATACAGTTCTACTTAAATATAATGGCACGATTGTGTATATACTCCAGCGCTATTTCTTGCTCCAAAAAGTGAAGTGATGAGGAAAGCTTGCAGCTGGCGCAAGAGTTGTATTGGACCCAATGGAAGATATTAAGCTAAAGAAGTTGTTATGCATCGTGGTCTGATATTATCTTCCTCCATTTAGGGAGGAAGTCTGTGAAATGAAGCCCAGAAGGGAAGAAATTGGTTGCTCCTCAAGATTGTTTCTTTTCTTCCCTGCACTTTAACTTTTTGAAAAATCAAGTATTTATATATGGTTAATGTTTCCTACTGTCTTTTCTACTATTAGTAAAGTTTTTCCCTATTTTCAAAAACTTGTGTCTTCTCTGATCTATTGTGTTTTCTTAGTAGGATAATGCCACAGGCTACTATGGGTGCATCTACACTGTAGAACTAAGGCGGTTTGATACCTCTATTGGGTACTGGAATCTTCCTTATACATTTCATCAAAATTACTATAAACCACCTTTGATATTGGGTGCATCTGCACTGTAGAATTCATGCAGTTTGGTATCACTTTAATTGCCATGGTTTAATGCTACAGGAGTTTAGTCCTCTCTGCCAAAGAGTGATGGTACCTTATCAAATTACAGTTCTCAGCCATGGTAGTTAAAATGGCATCAAACTGCATTAATGTGATAGTGTAGATGCACCCATTGTCATCTCTGGTTATTTCAAATTATGAGTTGAGATATTCTGTCCCAAAATCTGACCCTTCGTGATGACATGAGGAGGAGAGAGGAAACCTATGACTTCATCACATGCAATAAAATCAATGTTTCTATACACTTAAGAAACTGCAACCGATGGTGCCCTTCACATGACACAATTTTCAAGTGTGGGGTAGAGGTATCTTGCCATTTCTAAAGTGTGGGTTTTCCTGACGATTTCCAAGCTGTTTGGCAAGTGACTTATTCTTTAATTCCCTATGTAGAGATGTGTTAGCATGCCCAATTTAACATGTGATGGGAATTCCTCCTCACCTGTTTGTTAACATAACTATGACGTCACTATGGAGGGAAGAGCTAAGATAGGCAGTATTGAAACCTTTCTTCCACCATTACCATTTTGGGATTGAGGAAGTATAGCAAACATTCAAAGATATTCAAAACATTCAGTTGTTTTGCACTTGTTTCTGAGCCCCCTCTTTCAACATTCCCCCCTCTTCCTGTGTTATTTTCCTTCTCATAAAAGTCCTTTTGACATCTTACTATTTTCTCTATTGCCTTTCTGAAACTCATGCTGTGCTGTCAGGCTTTTGTTTTGCTTATCAAAAGGCTAGCAGAGACAGACATATAAGAGAGCTAAAGCTTCATTTCCCCCCTCCCTCCTGTTCTCAATTCTGCAACCTAAGAATAACCCCTCTGTATATGTTGTGAGTTTTTGGGGCTGTAAATTGACCTCCTGAGATTACAAGGACAGAAAGAATACAAGGAGGGACAGTGGGAGTCTTTACCATGTGATGACAAATCAAACGGATAAATCCCAAAGAAAGCGGAGAAGGAGAAGGGTGAGATAGGGGTAGGGTTATAATTTGTTTAATTTCCAAATGAAATTGCGAAGCTTAAGGGAAAACCAACTATCCCAAATGCTTTACATATCCCATGTGATGAAGTCCTTAGATATTTTTTTTTCGTGTCAGGAGCAACCAGAGTTGCTTCTGGAGTGAGAGAATTGGCCGTCTGCAAGGACATTGCCCAGGGGATGCTCGGATGTTTTGATGTTTTTACCATCCTTGTGAGAGGCTTCTCTCATGTCCCCGCATGGAGCTGGAGCTGAAAGTGAGAGCTCATCCGCACTCTCTCCGGGTGGGATTCGAACCTGGCAGCTTTGAGGTCAGCAACCCAACCTTCAAGTCACAAGGCTTTTATCCCCTAGGCCACCGGAGGCTCCAAGTCCTTAGATAATCAACGTAAACACACAGTACACCTGAAGTTTCTGCAAGTTGCAACAACTTGATTGAAATCAACTAGCACTGACATAATGGAGGCTGGATGGCCATCTGTCAGGAGGGCTTGGATTGTGTCTTCCTGCCTGGCAGAAAGGGTGGACTGGATAGCCCTTAGGTCTCTTCTAACTCTAGGGTTCTAGAAACTAAGGATTCATCCATATCAATAAGCATATTGAAACCCGGTCTACTTCTGGTTTTGAATTTGATAGGTAGGACACATCCCTGCAACCTATTCAAATTAATTTCATTTGCAAAGAAACCGCCTTTGGGGTCTGAATGCCGACCACCCCGGTGAACAAAGGGCCGGGATACATTCGTAGACAAAACACAAATGCTTGCCAGCAATGAGATAAAGCACACCACCAGTACATCTGTTTTGCATATAATGTTTCATATGGGATTGTGCTTTCTTCGGAGGCCATGATCCACATCTAAACCTGTGAATTTAGTGGTGATATGAGGTCGATTTAAAGATACATCAGTGGGCTATTTTACCTTGTCTGGGTTAAGCGCATGTTGTGCAGATCAAGCCTTTCATCTAGGTTGTAACTGAGTGAATTAAAATCTGAATCGGGACCCCCGAAGGTCATCTAGTCCTCCCCGCTGCCATACAGGAATACACTTTGGAAAGACAGACCTTCACAGGCCTTCTTGGGCAGAGAAAGACTAAAGACCTTGTAAAACTACAGCTTCCAGGATCCCATAGCATTGAGCCATGGCAGGTACAAAGCAGAGTCAAACTGCATTAACTCCACAGTGTAGAAAAATGGTTGGTTGCTGTTTTTGTTGTTGGGCGTTTTCACTTTGTCTGCCCACACTTTTCCCCCTTCCAATAGCTACACATCCCTAAATTAAAGGCACAGAAGACTTTGCACCCTCTATAAGTCTAGATTGGAGCCCCAGGTGGTGCAGCGTGTTAAAGCACTGAGCTGCTGAACTTGCAGACTAAAAGGTCCCAGGTTCAAATCCGAGGAGCGGAGTGAGCGCCCGCTGTTAGCCCCAGCTTCTGCCAACCTAGCAGTTCGAAAACATGCAAATGTGAGTAGATCAATAGGTACCACTCCGGCCAATGTGAGTAGATCAACAGGTACCACTCCGGCGGGAAGGTAACGGTGTTCCATGCAGTCATGCCGGCCACATGACCTTGGAGGTGTCTACGGACAACGCTGGTTCTTTGGCTTAGAAATGGAGATGAGCACCAACTCCCAGAGTCAGACATGACTGGACTTAATGTCAGGGGAAAACCTTTACCTTTAATGTAATTTGATGTTTAATAGGCTTTTCCTTAATCCCTCATTATCCAACATTCTGCCGGCCATTTTATGTTGGATAAGTGAGTTTCTACTGTACTGCAAATAAATAAATAATCAAAACCTCTGAAAGTACCATTTGCCATAGATGCAGACAAAACGTCAGGAGAGAATGCTGCTTGGACATGGCTGTACAGCCTGAAAAACTCACAGCAACCCATTGTGGGGGTTGAAGTGCAAAACACTTGGAGGGCCAAAGTTAACCTTAAGTTAACATCAGGGGAAACCTTTACCTTTACCTACCTATAAGTCTAGATTATTCAGAACACAGGCCACCACTTTGGCTTGCTGGGGATGATGGCGGTTATAGTCACCAAAAGCTGAAATTTGGGGTCAAGTCTGGCCAGGAGCCCTGCTTTGTATGTGTGCCATCTTGGTTCCGGGTCCGTGTTCTTTTGTGCCGTCTCCCTTCTGCTGGTTTTCCTTCAAATTTCGTTATATTCACTTTAATGTGGTTACGTCCCCGGCTACGTGCTGTTTTGCTGCTTCCCGGCCAGAACGTAATTGACTTAGGTGGACGCACAGGCCGGCTAATGCATTTCAGGTGTTGGTGTGCGTGCGGAGGAGAAACAGAATTAATTCGTTCCAAATTGATGTTTGCTTAGTGGAACACGCAAGGAGGAGAAAGAAGCCTGTGCGCCCACCCAAGAGGCACCAAAGGAGATACACCAGGCATGGGCCAACTTTGGCCCTCCAAGTTTTTTGGACTTCAGCTCCCACAATTTCTGTTAGGAATTGTTGGAGTTGTGTTTCTAAAGGCTTTCACTGGGTTGCTGTGAGTTTTATTAGGCTGTCTGGCCATGTTCCAGGAGCAGTCCCTCCTGATGTTTTGCCTGCATCTGTGGCAAATGTCCTCAGAGGTTCTGTTGGCAAGTGGAGTGTATATGTATTGTTGAAGGCTCTCGTGGCCGGAACCACGGGGTTGCTGTGAGTTTTTTTGAGCTATAGCCAGCTGCAATCAATCACTACTGATCAAGAGGTCATGAGATCGAAGCCCGGGTTGTTCATGATTAAGAGGTCATGAGATCGAAGCCCAACCATTAATAGCTTAGCTCGCTGTTGACCTAAGCAGCTCGAAAGACAGCGAAAGAAAGCCGCCTTGAGTCCCTACAGGTGAGAAAGGCGGGGTAAAAATGTTGTAAATAAATAAATAAATCTGTCAAGTAGAAATTGTAGGTACCACTTTAAGGGGGGAGGCTAATTTAACTAATTTACGACACCATTAAACTTCCAGCAGCATGCAGAAAGGAATGAGGAAGTACTCCATCAAGGACTCGGTGTCACAAGTGGACGATGGAGCAGCAGCTCCCCCTGTGGCCGGAATCGAGCATACCCTCATGAAGCCGGAAGCTGGAAAATGTTAAATTGCCTCTGTGTCTGTCTATATATGTCGTATGTCTAATGGCATTGAATGTTTGCCATGTATAAGTACATTGTGATCCGCCCTGAGTTCCCTTTGCGGTGAGAAGGGTGGAATAATAAATACAGTAGAGTCTCACTTATCCAACATTCGCTTATCCAACGTTCTGGATTATCCAATGCAGTTTGCTTCCCGCCCCGATCCACAGCTGTTTCTCTAGACAGCAAGGATTGAAATTTTTATGGATTTAATTTCTGACAATCTTGCTACTGTAAGTTCATTTTTTTGAAATTCTATCTTTTTTGTAGTCAATTTGTTAGTAGCCATATGCTTTTGTAGTCAGTGTTTTCAATATAATGCAATGCTTTGGTGCTAAATTCATAAATACAGTCATTACTACATAACGTTACCATGTTTTGGACTACTTTTTCTGTCGATTTGTTGTAAAACATGACGTTTTTTGGTGCTTAATTTGTAAAATCATAATGTAATTTGCCCCAATGGCAAAGTGCGTTAAAGCGCTGAGCTGCTGAACTAGCAGATCGAAAGGTCCCAGGTTCAAATCCCGGGAGCGGCTTGAGCACCCGCTGTTAGCTCCAGCTCCTGCCAACCTAGCAGTTCGAAAACATGCAAATGTGAGTAGATCAATAGGTACTTCTCCGGCGGGAAAGTAACGGTGCTCCATGCAGTCATGCCAGTGGCCACATAACCTTGGAGGTGTCTATGGACAACACCGGCTCTTGGGCTTAGAAATGGAGATGAGCACCAACTCCCAGAGTCAGACATGACTGGACTTAACGTCAGGGGAAAACCTTTACCTTTACCTATCTTTATTTGTAGTCAATTTGTTAGTAGCCAATGTTTTTGTTGTCAATGTTTTCAATATAATGCAATGCTTTGGCTCTAAATTCATAAATACAGTCATTACTACATAACGTTACCATTTTTGGACTACTTTTTCTGTCGATTTGTTGTAAAACATGATGTTTTTTGGTGCTTAATTTGTAAAATCATAATGTAATTTGACGTTTAATAGGCTTTTCCTTAATCCCTCCTTATTATCCAACATATTCGCTTATCCAACATTCTGCCGGCCAGTTTATGTTAGATAAATGAGACTGTACTGTACTGCAAATAAATAAATAATCAAAACCTCTGAAGGTGCCATTAGCCATAGATGCAGGCAAAATGTCAGGAGAGAATGCTGCTTGGAGATGGCTGTACCTTTGAAGATGCCATTAGCTACAGATGCAGGCGAAACGTCAGGAGAGAATGCTGCTTGGACATGGCTGTACAGCCTGAAAAACTCACAGCAACCCATTGTGGGTGTTGAAGTGCAAAACACTTGGAGGGCCAAAGTTTGCCCATGCAAATGGTTAATGGAAATGCCCATATTTTGCTCCTGCTTCAGATATTGATCGTAGCTCACTTGGCATCCTTTCCTGATTGGCTGCTTGACTTTCTCTTTTATTGGCTGATTCCTTTCTATATAAAACACACACACACACCCCAGAGAAGGTCAGCTTCAGTTCTGACAAATTCTCCTTTTGTGTGGCAGGGTCCCGGGTCAGAGATCCTCAGCCACGCGTTTCCTGGACTCTCATCACAATGAATCCCGTTGCAGAAGAACAACAAACAAAAGCCTCATGAGAGCGTGGTACGGTGATGCCGCACCCGTGCACTAAAAATAAGCAGAATTAAAATTTATCCTTTGTATGTCTTTGTCACGTGCCGAGCCGAGAGACATTGGAACAATCCACATGAGACTATTTGCCTAGGATTAAGCAGCATTCACATGGGCCGAGATGTGATATTGGGTTTGCATAGCATGGATCTTCGCATGCACAAAAAAGCAAGCCATTCTTGCAGCATAAGGAAGTGGTTCAAACTATGACTCTAGAATCCAGGGATTTATAGTATGGCTAGGTGCTGGATTAGAAAGCACTGAGCCACGGTAGTTAATCTGGCATCAAACCACATTCCAAATACACATATGCATTTGACTTAAGAGAGAACTGGTATAAAATCTATATATATAAAAGAGTGATGGCATCACGGCGACCCACAAAACAGCAAAAATTCCGGCCCCCCAACCTCGAAATTTGACAACACAACCCATCATCCATGCCTCTAGGTTGATACAACAAAAAGAAAAGAAAAATAAAGTCCTAATTAGAGAGAGAGGAATAATTGCTTTTATCCAATTGCTGCCAGTTAGAAGGCTAAGCTCCTCCAACTTGGTCTCCTAGCAACCCAATAAAAAATAATAAAAAACACTAAAAAATAATTTAAGACACTAAAAATTAATACAATACAATAATAAAATATAATAAATAAAAAGATAACTTACAATAAAATTAATTAAAAAAATACAAATAACGTCAAATAAAAATTACACAACAATTTTTAACCAATACCACCGCCACTTTGCCACAGCAACACATGGCCGGGCACAGCTAGTGATATATAGATGGTATATTACACCACAAAAAATTTCAAAATTTTACAAAAATGTCTCCAACAAATGTTGGAAATGTGAACAACAGGTAGGTACTTTTTTCATACATGGTGGACCTGCCCAAAAGCTAAAAAAATTTGGAAAGATATACACGGAGAAATACAAAAAAATATTAAAGACTAACATTAAAAAGGAGCCAGAATATTTCTTGCTAGGAATGTTGGATTTGGATAAAGACAAAGACAAAGAGATTCTATTTAACCACCTGACAATAGCAGCCAGAATAACATATACGAAGAAGTGGAGATCAAAAGAAATACCGAAAAGAGAAGAATGGCAAAATAAAGTCCTAGAAATAATGAATATGGATAAATTAACTTACTGGCTCTCTCCGAATCAAGGATTACCGAAAAAACAAACGAACTGGGACACGGTAAAAGAATATTTTAATCAACTTAAAATGGAGCTTATAATTTGAAATGATAAGAACAACAAGAAAATATTAGAGACAAAGGGGAAGAAGACGGTTTGGACTATAAAATACTAAAATACAGAAAGTCACAATACAAACACCAAGGAATAGATGGAAGTCAACCCCTCCCACATACTTTTTTTTCCTCCTTGTTCTTACTTTCATTCTTTTTCTTCATTTTTCTTTCTTTCTTTCTCTCCACCCATATTGTTCTCCCACTTTCCATGTAATTTTTTTATTTTTATCCTTAAATTTATTATTAATAAAAATTTACCACAAAAAAAAACAAACACATTCTTTCTTTCTGCAATATGGAACCAACCATAGTCTCTTTCATTATTGACCATTGCAACAGTCTGAATGCACTTCCACCATCATGGCTGTATCCTAAAGAGATATAGCATGGTGAGGCACTAGGGTGTTATAGTTTGTAGATATAAATAAATAGAAGCATTGCCAAAGTTCCTGAACCAAAATATACCCTGCAGTATAATAAAGTGTCACTCAGGCTTGCGAAACAAGTAACAGTAACTTTACTTAATTTAATTAACTTAATTGCGCAGTGCAGTAATAGATATTTAATATGTATAATGACCATGGAATGGTTTTAGACTATGATTTTTGGATGGCATGATTTTAACTGAATGCAATGTTTTAAATGTCGATATGTTTTAAATGTTTAATCTTTAAACATTTCAAGCTTCTATTTTATATATGTTTTAAGGCATTGGACTGTTGCCATATGTAAGCCGCCTTGAGTCCCCTTCGGGGTGAGAAAGGCGGGGTATAAATAGGGTAAATAAATAAATAAATACTTCAGTTCAAAAGGTCAAACAGGGCAACAATATATACAGCAGTCTCTCTGAATTCACACAGAGAACAGCGGAATAAACAGTTCCTTTATATGTGTTGTCGAAGGCTTTCATGG
Organism: Anolis carolinensis; assembly: GCF_035594765.1. NCBI lineage: Eukaryota > Metazoa > Chordata > Lepidosauria > Squamata > Anolidae > Anolis > Anolis carolinensis. The sequence continues at coordinate 179,768 of NW_026943834.1, read as the reverse complement.
TCAGGATCACAGGCTGTTAGGAATTGTGGGAGTTGGAGTCCAAAACACCTGGAGGGCCCAAGTTTGCCCGTGCCTAGTGTAGCCTCACCTTTTTGGAATAATAAACCTGAACGCAAAGTATTACGTTACCCATTATGCCATGCAACACAAGGCTATTGTCAGATAACAAAACGAGAGGCACCTTTTCTCAGGTGTCTTATGCAACCAAACGAGGAAAAACATAACATAACGAAGCTTTTAAATCCCAGGCTGACTCAGTCCCATAAAGGGAGCTTGAAGGTTGGGTTGGGAGGCTTCCGTGCCCACTTTCCTTGTGATTCATCGCTGGGCTTGGCTGTTGTTTACTTCCTTCCAACCAGATCGATCCTATCTGCTTCGCCTTCTTCATTTAAAAGCTGTATTGTTCATGGACTTGGCAAATTGGGGTTCAAGTGGTGCCAAAATGCATTGATTCTGCAGCATAGATGCACCCAAATATCTTGCCACTGTTTGGCCACAATACAAAGAGCAAAGATCTAATTTATTTCCCAGCAATGAGGCTATAATTTGCCACCACATCCCAATACTACGTACTGGGCTTTACAGAATGAACCAGTTGCAATGAAATAAGGGTCCACAATTAGCACAATCCTATGTACTGGGCTTTACAGAATGAACCAGTTGCAATGAAATAAGGTTACACAAAGGTCAGAATGCTACGTACTGGGCTTTACAGAATCAACCACTAGCAATGAAAGAAGGGTGATCACATGCTACGTACTGGGCTTTGCAGAATGAACCAGTTGCAATGAAATAAGGGTCCATAATTAGCACAATGATAAGTACTGGGCTTTACAGAATGAACCAGTTGCAAAGGAAGGGTCCACAATGAACAGAATGCCATGCACTGGGCTTCATCGAATGAACCACTTGCAGTGAAATAAGGATCCAAAATGAACAAAATGTTATGTACTGGGTGTTGTAGTATGAACCAGTTGCAATGAATTAAGCGTACATAATGAACACAATGCTATGTACTGGGCTTTACAGAATGAACCACTTGCAATGAAATAAGGGTCCACAATGAGCACAATCCTATGGACTGGGCTTTACAGAAGCAACCACTTGCAATGTAAGAAGGGTCCATAATGATCACATGCTACGTACGGGGCTTTACAGAATGAACCCGTTGCAATGAAATAAGGGTCCACAATTATCACAATGTTATTGAATGGTCTTTGAAGATTGAACAAGTTGCAATGAAATAAGGATCCAAAATGAACAAAATGTTATGTACTGGGCGTTGTAGTATGAACCAGTTGCAATGAAAGCAAGATCCACAATTAACAAAATGTTATGTACTGGGCGTTGTAGTATGATCCAGTTGCAATGAATTAAACGTACATAATGAACACAATGCTATGTACTGGGCTTTACAGAATGAACTAGTTGCAATGAAATAAGGGTCCATAAGGAACATGATCCTATGTACTGGACTTTCCAGAATGAACCAGTTGCAATGAAAGGGTCCACAATGAACACAATGCCATGCGCTGGGCTTTATCGAATTAAGCACTTGCAATGACACAAGAGTCCACAATGAGCACAATCCTATGGACTGGGCTTTACAGAAGCAACCACTTGCAATGTAAGAAGGGTACCTAATTATCACAATGGTATTTAAGGGGTTGAAGATTGAACCAGTTGCAATGTAATAAGGTTCCACAAAGGTCAGAATGCCATGTACTGGGCTTTAGAGAATCAACCACTAACAATGAAAGAAGGGTCCATAATGACCACTTGCTACGTACTGGGCTTTACATAATCAACCACTAGCAATGAAAGATGGGTCCATACTGATCACATGCTACGTACTGGACTTTGCACAATGAACCAATTGCAATGAAAGAAGGGACCATAATTAGCACAATGGTAAGTACTGGGCTTTATAGAATGACCCCCTGCAATGAAACCAAGATCCACAAATGAACATAATGATTTGAACTGGGTTTTACAGAAGCAACCAGTTGCAATGGAAGAGGGTTCCCTAATGATCACAATGGTATTTAATGGGTTTGAAGACTGAACCAGTTGCAATGAAACAATTATCACAATGGTATTGAATGGTCTTTGAAGATTGAACTAGTTGCAATGAAATAAGGTTCCACAAACGTCACAATGCTACCTACTGGGCTTTACAGAATCAACTACTGGCAATGAAAGCAGGATCCATAATGATCACCTGCTACGTACTGGGCTTTACAGAATGAACCAATTGCAATGAAAGCAAGATCCACAAATGATCACAATGCTATGTACTGGGCTTTACAGAATGAACCCGTTGCAATGAAATAAGGGTCCACAATTATCACAATGCTATTGAATGGTCTTTGAAGATTGAACCAGTTGCAATGAAATAAGGTTCCACAAAGGTCACACTGCTACGTACTGGGCTTTACAGAATCAACCACTAGCAATGAAATAAGGGTCCATAATGATCACATGCTACATACTGGGCTTTGCACAATGAACCAATTGCAATGTAATAAGGATCCATTATTAGCACAATGGTAAGTACTGGCTTTATAGAATGAACCACTTGCAATGAAAGCAGGATCCACAATGAACAAAATGCTATGTACTGGTCTTTACAGAATGAACCTCTTGCAAGGAAAGCAAGATCCACAAATGAAGATAATGCTTTGAACTGGGCTTTACAGAAGCAACTACTTGCAATGAGAGAAGGGTCCCTAATGATCACAATGCTATGTCCTGGATTTTACAGAATCAACCACTTGCAATGAAATAAGGGTCCATAATGATCACATGCTACGTACTGGGCTTTACAGAATGAACCAATTGCAATGAAACAAGGGTCCACAATTATCACAATGGTATTGAATGGTCTTTGAAGATTTAACCAGTTGCAATGAAATAAGGTTCCACAAAGGTCACAATGCTACCTAGTGGGCTTTACAGAATCAACCACTGGCAATGAAACCACTGGCAATCACTATGGTAAGTACTGGGCTTTATAGAATGACCCCTTGCAATGAAAGCAAGATCCACAAATGAACATAATAATTTGAACTGGGCTTTACAGAAGCAACCACTTGCAATGGAAGAAGGGTCCCTAATGATCACAGGGGTATTTAAGGGGTTTGAGGATTGAACCAGTTGCAATCAAATAAGGTTCCACAAAGGTCGCATAGCTACGTACTGGGCTTTACAGAATCAACCAATACATAACATTTTGTGCATTGTGGACCCTGATTTCATTGCAACCCTGGGTTATTCTGCAAAGCCCAGTACATAGCATTGTGATCATTGTAGACCCTTATTTCTTTTCAACTGGTTCATAACATTATGTTCATTGTGGAGCCTTATTTCATTTCAACTGGTTCATTCTGTAATGCTCAGTTCATAGCATTGTGATGCTTGTGGACCCTTATTTCATTGCAACTGATTCATTCTACAAAGCCCAGTACGTAGCATTGTGTTCATTTTGGACCCTTATTTCATTACAACTGGTTCATGCTGAAAACCCGTTACATAGCATTGTTTTCATTGTGGACCCTTATTTCTTTGCAACTGGTTTATTCTGCAAACCCAGTACATAACATTATGTTCATTGTGGACCCTTATTTCATTGCAACTGGTTCATGCGATAAACCCAGTAGATATCATTATGTTCAATGTGGACCCCTATTTCATGCCTAGTTTATTCTGCAAACCCGGTACATAGCATCGTTTTCATTGTGGACCCTTATTTCTTTGCAACTGGTTCATTCCGCAATTGTGGACCCTTATGTCATTGCAAGTGGTTCACTTTGTAAAGCCCAGTACATAGCATTATGTTCATTGTGGACCCTTATTTCATTGCAACTGGTTCATTCTGTAAAGCGCAGTACGTAGCATTGTGTACGCAGCATTCCATAATGTGATAATCTTTTTGGATCCCAATGTGATTGTGTGTCTGTTTGGATCCCAATGTGTTGTTGGGTCTGTTTGGAACGCAATGTTATCATGGGTCTATTTGGATCCAAATCTGAAGATGTGTCTGTTTGGATCCCAATGAGATGGTGTGCTTGTTCAGAAACCCATGTGATTGTGTGTTTATTTGGATACCAATGTGATAGCCTTTTGGATCCCAATGTGATGCTGTGTCTGTTTGGATCCCAATGTGATTGTGTGTCTGTTTGGATCCCAATGTGATGGTGGGTCTGTTTGGAACGCAATGTGATGGTAGTTCTGTTTGCAATGAAATAAGGATCCGCAATGAACATAATGTTACGCTGCAGGCCTGAGAGCAGGAGAGAAGGGCATCGCCACCAACCGTGGCTAGTGAGCATGTGTTTAACGTTTTGCTATCCTGTGTTTCCGCTCTAGAGAACGAGCGCAGGGTCTCTGGCACAGGTGATGGAAGGCAGCCTAGCATCCAGCCAGCAGCACCACCCAACCAGCCGACAGGGGCGGGCTAACCCGAGACGACAGCGCAGACACAGACGGCCGGGACCAGTGGTTGGTAATGACGATGCACCTGGCCTTGGGACCAGCAAGGGTCACAAGTGAGTTCCCAAGTTCAAACTCAGTTAGAGGAGTTCCCAGCCTCATTGGCACCTGCTCCCATGCACAGCCAGGCACAGAGCTCGAGTCAACCCACTTCAAGTAGTAGCACAGGTACTTCAGGGTCGTCAGTCATTGACGATGAGCAAAACCAATACTGGGGAACAGAGAAGTGGCTCTGCACCTCCTATGCGGGCAATGCATTTGGGGTCACACCTCAATCAAAAAACAGTCGATAAGATATTGAGGAACGAGTTGATGAGGAATATAAAGAGAGGATGAAGAAGAGGAAAGTGGACCAGAATTGGTTAGCTTGTTACACCATATATGCAGGGGTAATTGTCAGGAAGTACCCCGCTAGGGCCCCCTCTCTTTTCCAATACCAGAACATTATATATTCGGCCCACCGTAACTTTTCGGGTGACGGTTGGTTGGAGTACGATAAGTGTTTTCGGTCAGAGGCAGCAACCGATCCCACAATACGTTGGGAGGTTATTGACAACCAGATATGGATGTGGGTCATGTCCAAGGCTAGGGCACTCACAGGAGTTAAAGCAGACAGTGGCCACACAATTCACGGTGCAAATGGAGGGCAGCCCTGTCATCAGGGAGCCAGCGCATCACACCAGCAGCGAGCGCCATGCTGGGAATTTGCCTCGCATGGGGCTTGTTCTCGCAAGGGCTGTGGATTTCAGCACAGCTGTACCATATGCAATGGTGCCCATTCCATAAAAAAACTGTGGAAGAATTAGATCATTTCGGCCAGCCCGGAGAGACAACCAGTTTCTTCCCAAAGGGACCCAGCCCAATTAATATACCAAAATTGGACCAGTGGCTGAGGACTTACCCAAACACCACGGCAGCTGAGTATCTTGACGGTTATAGCAACGGTTTTTGGATTCCAGCACATGGTCCTAGGACCTCTTTCAGGTCAACAAATTTAAAGTCCACTTGGAATGGAGGCAATAGTCACACATAAGATTGAGAAGGGGGTTAAGGAAGGTAGGGTTTTAGGCCCCTTTTCTTCACCTCCATCCCCCAACCTGAGGGTGTCACCATTAGAGATTGTGCCCAGGAAGGTCCCAGGAGAATATCGGCTCATTCACCACCTATCCTACCTACCTTTGAACTTTTCTTGCCGGGTTGTAGCGCCAGGGAGGGCTTTCCTGAGGAGGCTATGTGATGCCATAACAGGCACCACTAGGATGCATCACCACATCAGAATCACCAGGGCTATTAGGTCAGACTTACAGGATTGGCAGCTGGCCAGGGGATTGGCGCGATGAGGGCATTATGGCAGACCTGACATTCTTAGAGATTACTATTTGAGAACACAAAAATGCTGGACCATTCTAACAACTATCATGTCAGACTACACAGAGAAGCCATTGAAATCCACAAGCATGTGGACAACTTCAACAGAAAGGAAGAAACCATGAAAATGAACAAAATCTGGCTACCAGTATTACAAAACTCAAAAATCAGAACAGTAAATAAAAAGCAATACTCTGAAAACAGAGGATTTCCAGACATGAATCAACCAAGGGCAGTTAACGACTCTAAACAAAGGATGCCCCAGAGGCAGGAAGAAGACAGCAGATAAGCTTTTCAATGCTAATTAAAGTGATTAACTACACAACATTCACACTGACCTCTCTCACCCTAGACTTTCCACAGATATATATTAACCTCTTTGCTTAGTTTTCTCCATCCTCTGAGGATGCCTGCCATAGATGTGGGCGAAACGTCAGGAGAGAATGCTTCTGGAACATGGCCACACAGCCCGAAAGACATACAACAACCCTGTGATCCCGGCCATGAAAGCCTTCGACAACACAATCTTTTCAATTTCACCCACAACATTATTTCTGAAATTTTAAAAGTTTGATATTGTTACCAAAGAATAAAATATTTATATATTTTTTAAAGCCCTGAACTTTCTAAGCCCAGAGTACCTAAAGATCTACTTTGGCTATATCTACCGGGCTATATCCACTGTGGCCTGATACAATTTGTTTGTTTGGTTATTTGTTTTATTACAACTGTATGCCACCCTTTTCCCAGAGTAGAACCCAGATATAGAACCCCTGCTTTTGATTCCCTTATCATTTTAAAATTTGGATAGACGTCAATGAGGGCAAGTTTGCTATCTTAATCTCTCCTTATTATCCAACATATTTGCTTATCCAACATTCTGCTGGCCCGTTTATGTTGGATAAGTGAGACTCTACTGTATGATGAAATATGCTTTATAATGTTGAAAGAAAGAGAAGGCATTAGCTACCTCTTCAAGTACCTCCCTTTGGAAAGCAGTTAACTTCCAGTCTGCCATCTCACCACTCATGTTTGTGTGCCAACACTGCTTCTTTACACTTACAGTTCAAACCTACTCCATTACCTGCTTAATAAAGTGGGAGAAAAGATAATCACCATAGTCATTATAGTCACCAGCTTGTGGGAAGCTGTAAATACATTGCTGTTGGTCATCCTGGGGCTTGTGCCATGATTGAGATTGAAAGTTTAACATCAGCCTTGTCCTCACGTTGCCATTTAATTTATTATTCCTTGATGAGCAGGCAGTCTTTTCTAAGGGAAGCCTTTGTCTTCTACCTACCCATTATAACTATAGCCACACAGTTCTGCCTGGTTTTTTTTACACCGGCTTTGCTGATCTGAGTTTCTCAAGTTGCTCCTGACACGTTAATTGAGGTGTGCATTACAATCAATTGCATATTATGCTCAAATAAATACGGGTACATGGTTCGCTAGCTAAAAAAGAAAAACCTGGGGTGATAAAAGGGTTTGTCCAACTTGATTCTAGAGGTTTATTTGCTTAGGACTGCCTTTAGACTAACCCTGAAATAATGAGACCAGACTCATGAACTTATCCATGGAGTAATTTGATCAGCCTTTTGTTTACAATAGATTTTCCTCCACCACCCCCATACACATACATACTCATCATATAGGAAATATTATTTCTATTTTTATAGAATCATAGAATCATAGAATCATAGAATAGTAGAGTTGGAAGAGACCTCAAGGGCCATCTAGTCCAACCCCCCGCTAAGAAGCAGGAAATCGCATTCAAAGCACCCCCGACAGATGGCCATCCAGCCTCTGCTTAAAAGCTTCCAAAGAAGGAGCCTCCACCACATTCCGGGGGAGAGAGTTCCACTGCCGAACAGCCCTTCTCACAGTGAGGAAGTTCTTCCTGATGTTCAGGTGGAATCTCCTTTCCTGTAGTTTGAAGCCATTGTTCCGTGTCCTAGTCTGCAGGGCAGCAGAAAACAAGCTTGCTCCCTCCTCCCTATGATTTCCCCTCACATATTTATACATAGCTATCATGTTTCAGCCTTCTCTTCTGCAGGCTAAACATGCCTAGCTCTTTAAGCCGCTCCTCATAGGGCTTGTTCTCCAGACCCTTAATCATTTTAGTCGCCCTCCTCTGGACGCTTTCCAGCTTGTCAACATCTCCCTTCAACTGTGGTGCCCAAAATTGGACTCAGTGTGATTCCAGGTGTGGTCTGACCAAGGCAGAATAGAATAATGGGAGCAGGACTTCCCTGGATCTAGACGCTATTCCCCTATTGATGCAGGCCAGAATCCCATTGGCTTTTTTAGCAGCCGCATCACATTGTTGGCTCATGTTCATCTTCCTCCCCACGAGGACTCCAAGGTCTTTTTCGCACACACTGCTGTCAAGCCAGGCATCGTCCCCCATTCTGTATCTTTGATTTCCATTTTTTCTGCCGAAGTGAAGTATCTTGCATTTGTCCCTGTTGAACTTCATTTTGTTAGCTTTGGCCCATCTCTCTAGTCTGTCAAGATCGTTTTGAATTCTGCTCCTGTCTTCTGGGCAAACTTCAGACCTCCAGGTGTTTTGGAATTCAATTTCTACAATTCCTAACAGCCGGTACGTGAATACAGGATATTTCATTAAATGCAATCTAAGCATCAGTCCTTGAGGAAAAGATAGCACTTACATCTAAATAAGTACATATAGTGCTATGAATCTTGAGGTTTATTTCAATTCAATATATATTTCAGAAAAATAGCAACATATTACAGTTTATTTAAGCACATACCTGTTAAAAAGTTGACAGTAACCCACGCAGAAATACCTGGTATAAAAAGAGATTCAAGGGAAATTTTAAAAAATCTTTTGCAACTTATACAAACCTTTCTTTTATCATAATTTGGGTTTGCTACAGATTTATTTTGTATAACTAATTGTGTTTTTGCTGCACATTTAAAAATTCAGTTGGCAATCATTTTAGATAGCAACTGCAAGCAAAAGATACAGGAAGTCAGTCACCAAATATGCAGTCTAAATTGGCTATGCTTAGACCAGGAAGACTTTGGTGAGCTAAAAGAAATGTTTATTTAAAAAATCATCACAGGGGGCTCTTTGATGACAGGATTCTTTATATAGGTAGGAATGCAAGCTAAGAATCCTGCTTTTATGTATGCAAGGCCGTATTTGTCTAAAGTAAGGGTGTAACTACTTTTTCTGTCTCACAAGTGATATGTGCATAAGGAAATTATTGTTTGTTAAACTATGCTGAGTAACTCCTTAAATAAAACAGAAGATACCATATCTACCGGATGCTGCCTCTCTTTCCTTCCCTTATGTACTGAGGCAATTTACTGAAAGCTGTACATGAACTGGCATGAACACCAGATTATCCGCATTTGGGAAAGTAATGATCACATTATTTTCTTGTCACTTGCAGCTTTCTCATTTTCACTCAGTCACCTTCTTTGTTTGGCATTAGATCAGGGGAAGATCATAGGATCTTGAAAAGACACACACACACACCTGCATGCGCCCCATCCCAGAAAAATTGGAGTTATTTCAACAAAATCATATTTGCTCTCTAAAGCTCCCAAGAAGAGAAAGCTGACATGGTAAAGCAGTTTGGGTGTTGGACTATGGCTTTGGAAACCAGGGTTTAAATTCCTGCTCAGCCATGGAAACCCACTGGGTCACCTTGGCCAAATCTCACTCTCTCTGCTTCAGAGGAAGGCAAAAACAAAACCTTCTCTGAACAAATCTTGCCAAGATCATGCCACAATAGGGTTTCTATAAGTCAGAAACTACTTGCAGGAACACAACTGTCCCTGCCATATAATAATAATAATAATAATAATAATAATAATAATAATAATAATAATAATAATAGGTAGTAAAGGTTTTCTCCTGACATTAAGTCTCTTGGTGTCCGACTGGGGGGGTGGTGCTCCTCTCCATTTTTAAGCTGAAGGATCGGTAGTTTGTAGACATGTCCAAGGTCATGCGGTCAGCATGACTGTATGGAGTGCTGTTAGCTTTCCACCGGAGCGGTACCTATTGATCTACTCACATTTGCATGTTTTTGAACTGCTAGGTTGGCAGAAGCTGGGGCTAACAGCGGGACCTCACCCCGCTCTCCGGATTTGAACCACCAACCTTTCAGTCAGCAAGTTCAGCAGTTCAGCAGTTTAATCCGCTGTGCCACCAGGGGCCAATAATAATAATAATAATAATAATAATAATAATAATAATAATAATAATAATAATACTTTATTTATATTACGCCCTTCTCCCTGAAAGGACTTAGAGTGAATTACAGTATATACAGACGGAGGCAAACATTCAATGCTTTGTTACATGACATACAATGAGACACAAATACACAGACAAAGGCTTATCCTTTCATTTCTTTCTCTGGAGGCGATGCTCATCTCTGGCTCTGAGGGAGGTGCTCTTTCTCCATTTCCAAGCTGAGGAGGCTGCATGTGTAGACACCTCCTGGTTGTGTGGCCAGCATCACGGCATTTTTTTGCTTTTTCTTGCCAGAGGGGTACCTATTGATCTACTCACATTTGCATATTTTTGAACTGCTAGGTTGGCAGGAGCTAGGGCTAACAGGGGGATCTCACCCTGTCTCGCAAATTTGAACTTCCAACCTTCAGATCAGCAGTTCACCAGCACAAGGGTTTATACCCATTGAGCTACAGCGGCCGTAGAATCAAAGTAACTGTGTGAAAACAAAGTCACGTACCTTCATCCGTTCCATCCATTATGGAGACACAATCATCCCCTACTAAGAATGGAGATTGTTGAAAAACAGACTTCACCTAAATGTAAAATAAGATTTATTTAGAAATATATTATGCAAAGCAGAAACATCCCCCAGAAAATACGATGACCTTTTGCAGCTAGATTTTTGACTTCTAGCAAATATTCTCACACTATGATGGTCTTCCCTATTTTGAAATGCAGATACACAGTAAACATTCTCTTACACATGTACACAGGAAATGGATTTATCTTTCAGAAGAGCACCTATGATCTTTAAGAGGAAAAAAAACCAGCCAAGCCTATATTGCTACATTGTTGTTATTTTTTCTATATGTAAATTTGAAGACAAGGAGTGTTTCGTTTTTGGAAAGCTGTAACGCGACACCATGTTGCTTCACATGATGCTCCAGGGATGCATCTACACGGCAGCATTAATGCTGTTTGACACCACTTTAACTGTCATGGCTATGGAATACTTTTACAAAGTCTTCAGATTTTTCTGCCAAAGACTGCTGGTGTGCCTCACCAAATTACAACTCCCAGTATTCCATAGCATTGAGCCATGGCAGTTAAAGTAGTGTGTTGAACTACATTAATTGTACAGTACAGATGCACACCAATTGCTAATCTGGATTGGAATCTATAAGATACAAGAACCATTAAGCCACAACCACAGAGCAGCTAGCCATGACTATGAATGCTGTTTCCCCAATGTCTTTTTGTAGTTACTGACAAAATTCCTACTATTACACTGTACTACCCAACTTCAAAATTTTGGATAGCATATGAATATGAATGGTGTCCTCTAAGATCAGAATACATTTCTAATGCAGCTTCTATCTGTATGTTTCTATCATTTTTTATTCCCAACATTTCTGATGAGAACGGTTTCAACAAAATCACAAGTGCACTAGTTACATAAATTATATGACAATAACAGAAAAAAAGAAAAAGTACCTTGTCCAACAGTTCCTGAGCCTTTTCTCCTGGCAAAAGCTTTAACCCAGCTGTTGCTTTGAGGACCAAAGGGGTTGACTTCCACAAATTCTCAGGGACATCCTCTTTAGCAACCGCCAGTAGCTCATTTATTCCTTCAGCACTCTGGAGAGACAAAAAAGGACTGTATTTTAGCAGTTTAAGAGAAGAACATACTTGGAAAAGATGAGCATACACTAATATTCAAATCCTGATATGAGCTGTGCTTGAACTCATTTCAAATAATCTGGGAAGAAGGGACATGATATGAGAGAATATAACATCTCCAAGCAGAAAGTTCAGGTACTACAGGTTTGAACAACACCCGGCCTTCCAGATGTTTTAGATCAGTGGTTCTCAACCTGGGGTCCTCAGATGGTTTTGGCCTATCACTCCCAGAAATCCCAGCCAGTTTACCAACTGTTAGGATTTCTGGGAGTTGAAGGCCCAAAACTTCTGGGGACCCCAGGTTGAGAACCACTGTTTTAGATTATACTTCTCACAATTTATTACAATTGGCTATGCTTACTAGCACTCAAGGGTATTGCAAGCCAAAGCACATGGAGAACCCAAAGTTCTCCCATCTCTGAGTTTGCAAGTGATGGAAAGAAACTTCACTCAAGACCTATGAGAACACACAATAATATCACAGATGGACAAATAGCTGCATGAGGCAGCACACACACACACACACACACGTGTGTGTGCGTGTATTTGCCTTGTTTTTAAATTCAATTGTATTGCGTCACGTCATTGTTAGCCACCTTGAGTCCCTATGGGAGAAAGAAAGGATACAAATAAAGTAAATAATAAGAATAAGAATAATTCCTATGCATCTAAATTTCCTGTCATACAATTCAAAAGTGTGTGGTAGAAATAATCTAAATGACCTGTCATATACAATTCAAAATATCCCCAATCATTCTCAAAAAATTTTTGGTAGTAGTCTAGATCAGGGGTCCTCAAACTTTTTAAGCGGAGGGCCGATTCACAGTCCCTCAGAATGTTAGGGGGCCGGACTAGGATGAAATAGTCCAAAATTAAGATTGTTGATGATCTCATCAGGCCATCAGAAGACCATAGATAAGGAAAGGGGCCCTCAAAGACCATCTAGATGGTTTCATAAGACCATAGGTAAGGAAAGGTCCCCCCAAAGGCCATCTAGACAATCTCATAAAACCATAGGTAAGGAAAGGGACCCTCAAAGGCCATCTAGATGGTCTCATAGGACCATAGGTAAGGAAAGTGACCTCCAAAAGCCAGCTAGATGGTCTCATAAGGTCGTAGCTAAGCAAAGAGACCTTCAAAGACCATCTAGACAATCTCATAAGACCATAGGTAAGCAAAAAGACCTCAAAAGACCAGGTAGACTTAGGTCAACCCTAAGTCTAAAGTTCAGGACAGGGGCCAGGTAAATGACCTTGGAGGGCCGCATCTGGCCCCCGGGCCTTAGTTTGGGGACCCCTGGTCTAGATATTATCCTGAGATTATCACATTTTTTTTAAACCAATCTTCTGACAGCTTTAAACTTTTTATAGATGCTGAGGACTGGAGAGCAAATATGGGGGTAGACTGTGTGACGTCTCAAGAGTTATAAAAATGTTGATCTCACAACTCTGTCCATCTGGCATAATATCACCTTGTCTCGAAAAGCACAGGATCTCTAGAAACCTTACAAACCGTAAGACTTTAGCATCTTACAGAAATAGCTATTATCCAACAGAGCATAATGCACATTAATTTTAATGTCAACTGGAAAGCAATCTGTAATCTGACACTATATTCGTACACATATTTACTCAGAAACAATTATCGCAGTGCCCAAGAGGTCAGTGTACACAGGAGTATGGCTTAAAGTGCTCATTTTATAGAGCAGAGAAAGAGAGAATCACAAATGCATGTCCTCCTGGACTGTATGACTCAAATTACCTTATCAACATTGTCAGCGTAAGCAGAAAGTCCTGGTTTTATTGCTCTGAATGTGGTATGGATTAGTCTGGGAATTTCTGTTAAAAAGGAAACAAATATTAATGAAAGTAATCCACATATAATCCAATGGTTTCTAAATTTAGAAAACACCAAAATGGAAAAACTATACTAATTAGAAAGGCACGGCCAAACTTGGGCCCTCCAGGTGTTTTGGACTTCAATTCCCATCATTCCTAACAGCCTCAGGCCCCTTCCTTTTCCCCCTCAGCCGCTTAAGCTGATCAATTCCTCTGTTTGCTGTAGGAAAGGGTTAAGGGAGAGGCAGTGGGCAGGGTCATGCAAATTCCACACCAATGGAGAGAGAAAGGAACACTGGGATGTGGCGCTCACTGTAACCTGCAATGTGATAGGAGGGAGTGCTTCTGTTGGCTCCTCAGCACTGTGGGTTGTAGCTGTTTGTAGAGGTGGGAGGCTGTCTGTGTAAGTGGACACCTCTGCCACATACACACATGCACACTTTCACGCTTATTATGTGTATATAAATATACTGGCTGTTCAATGAGGTTCACATATGCAGTCCTCTGTTTAGCTGCCAGAAGAATGTGCTTGCAGCACAAAAAAAGTGAGTTGACAAAACTCTGTAAGTTGTTCTCCAGTTTTATTTCTAGATCAAATTCTCCAATGTGTTCCTTCCCTTTAATTGCATACAGAACATTGAAGAATATTACTTATCTCAATGCTTTCATAGTGTACCAAGTTCAAGCAGTTACAAAATATCAAGAGGTAGCCATTGCCATTATTGTACAACAGGCATGTTCTAACTTCGGCCCTCCGGGTGTTTTGGACTCCAACTCCCACAATTCCTAACAGCCGGTAGGCTGTTAGGAATTGTGGGAGTTCGAGTCCAAAACACTCAGAGGGCCGAAGTTAGACCATGCCCACTGTACACAATGATTTTTTAAAAAAGCGACCGCCATACCTACATTTTCATCTAATTAGTAAATGTTAGCAAAGGATGTTCATTTGAAAAAGGTCATTCTACCTTTTGGTTTCTGTGAGAACTTAAATACATGTATGCGTGTCCCAGTGCTTCCAGCATTGAACATGATGCCGTAGAAAATCGTCTCGCCGTCAAGCTGATTGTTCAAGTCATCAGGAAGATCTCTTGTTTTGACATTCAAATTCCATTTTATGTATATAGCAAACATAGCAGCACACATGAAAGCAGCAAAAACCCAGAACAGTTTTGGTATCTTCATTTCTTCTGATAATCCTCCTTTCACTTCAAACCAGAGTTCCCCATGGCACCTCTGTATTTAAAACAAAAAGAAAACGGATAAATGAGCAAATGTGCAAAAATAATAACATTTGGCTGTTGAAATAAGATGTGGAAACTTTCTACAGCTTTCTCTTAAGATTTCCCTAAAATTATTAGGAAGCTGCTAAGAGTTTCTGTTCATTACCAAATAGTTACCAGTACAAACACAACCCAATCTGTCACCACGTATTGTGAATTAACTAACAACAACCTCTTAGTCTTCCACACATCATTACCCTTAAAGGCGTATTTATCAAATAAAACAGCATTATCTATTAAGGAAATGGGACAAAGATAGCAGCTGTAACAAAGAAGGCCTTCATATATGTTGTTGAAGGATTTCACGGCCGGAATCACTGGGTTGCTGTGAGTTTTCCAGGCTGCATGGCCATGTTCCGGAAGCATTCTCTTCTGACATTTCACCTAAGCAAGTGGGGTTTATATATCTGTGGAATATCCAGGGTGAGAGAAAGAACTCTTGTCTGTTTGAGGCAAATGTGAATGTGCACGGGCTAGAGCCGCTATTAGGGCCTACTCCGCGGCTTTGCGGGCAGCCAGGAAGACCTTCACGACTGCCCGCATAGCGTCTGCAACTGACAGACCATCGGAGTTGTTTCGGGTCGTCGGGGTATAGAATCTCATTATGAATTAATGAATTACGTACGCAGTAATGCTATGTAATAATTACTGTATTTACGAATTTAGCACCAAAATATCACGATGTTTTGAAAACATTGACTACAAAAATACGTTGGATAATCCAGAATGTTGGATAAGTGAGACTCTACTGTATATTGTTTCTGTACTCTTAGCAACAGTTGATCAGTAGGAATAGGCTAGGTTCTGTCACGCGCTGGGCCTGTAACTATTGTCTTTTGTATAGGACATATACTTTATGCCCAGCGGGAAGCCAGGGCACCTAAAGAGAGGTTCTTAAGGATTTCCCTGAAAAGGATGGCCTTTTGAGTCTTTAATGAAATAACAAAGTCTTTATTGATGAACAAATAATAAATCTTCAAGGAGTCAAATAACACTTCAAGGTTTCCTTAATAAACTGTTGGCTTTTCAATCTTGTCCTCAGGGGACGGGCAATTGGCTTGGGATAACTATATTTTCTCTGTAAATTTAGCCACTGTGAGTCTCAGATTTTGGAGGAAAGGTATAGTACAAATAAAGTAATTGGCAATCTAATCCTTTTTTCAACTACTCTTGTTGGTAACTAACTACATCTTGTGTCAGTCAATTATACCGTTCAAATATGTGCTGAATTCGCTTTTGCCAGTCATTAATCTCCATCCATCCATGGTATAACAACAGTTAAGTATGCATTAAAAAAAAAACCTCTAATGCGTTCTAGTAAATATTCTGATGGCATCACCAATGTCCATTAAAACCCATGTGTGATGTATGGTAGAAATGGGCTGAGCCTTTGCTGTCTTTGAGATTGATGAAAATGTAGAAATTACACTGGAGGCTTAGAGAATTGAATAGTATAGCAAGGCTATAGGGAGAAGAGTGGAGAGTGATGGGATGGGAAAATGGATGCTGTCATAACATCCTGGGGAGTCATATTCAAAGCATCACCAAATTGTTGTTGTTTTGTTTTGTTTTGCAAGTCTCCTGGATTTCTTCTTTGGGTGTTGAACAAGACTGCTGCTTCCATTAATGGGGGAAATAGGCTTACCTGAAGTGGATGGCATGATCAGAAACTACTAACCTGGGAGTCAATGTCAACATTACTTCTTTAAAATTAAGACTTATTTATAAGATTTTTTTTGTCTGAAAGATTTTTAATGAAAGACATTAAAGGAGTGGTATGCCATTAATTCTGCTAGATTTGACTTTTTGTTCTAAGCTCCACACTTACCAAAGTCCTCATTTATATCCCACCTTTCTTCCCCTATTAGAATTCAAGGAGGCTTACAAAAGGCATAAAATTACAATAAAACATATAGTTAAAATATTACTAAGTTGAAATTAAAACAATATAAAATCTATTTCTGATTTATGGAAATTCTAAGGTGAATCTAGCACAGTGTTTCTTAGCATGTTTTGATGGGAAGGGGAGATATCTGAGTTCAAACTCATACAGTCCGCAAGATGTTGATGGACTACAATTTCCAGCATTCTTTGCTGTAGGCTGTGATGGTTTGGTCTCCTTAGACATGGAGTCCAAGAACATCTTCAGGGCTATATGATTTCCAATGGCCATTACAGTCCTTCCCAGAGCAAAAAAGTACCAAGGAGAAAAAAAAAGTATAAATAGGAAAAATAGCATTTTCTTTCTACAGTGTTCCTTTTGGTTAATTTGCTTAGCAACATTGCTGACTTGGTAACTTGTGGGTGAGTCAATATAACCTACTTCACTTTCTGAGGTTAAAATAAGGAAGATTATGTACACTGCCCTTTGTTCTTTCGAGGAAAGGTATGATAAAAACATAGGAATTTCAAAGCACTCAACATTATCATTTTCATCAAGACTATTAACTCTCATACTAGCAAAAGTTGTGAAGCAAAGTTGTATAGCTTGATGAAGTGTAGTTGCAGATATCACATGATTTTTTTCCCCTGCAGCTTATTTTTCGAACTTAAATAGAATATGAATTGTCTAGGAGAGCATGACTGTGAAGCTTACAAAAGTAAGAAGAAAGAAAATAGGTTGGGGGAAAATAGCAGTGAACTGCTTGAAGTGACAGAATTGTGTTGATGGTGTTGATCCATGACACAACGTCTGTCCACTTTGCAAGTTCGGCAGCTCATAAAAATTCATTCTTGTAGCAACAAGGAGATTAGGATGCAAGGGAAGAAAGTATATATCTTGAATCTGAAATACATCCATGTGACTGGAGAGTAATAACCACAGATTGCCTGAAACTGTGACAATTTCAGATTCAAAAGTCTAACTGAATAGACAAGCTCCATAAGAAATTTAGCTGGAATACTGGCTTTAAAATAACATTAATGTTGACAATACATTGCCTATCTTAGAAATATTTGCACCTTAAGAGAAGTCAGCATGACATCTCAAGGTCAGTAACTTTTTAATGACACATAAAGAAGATGTTGATGTCAGTGGAAAAATATTTCCTTTACAGAATCTGCAAAGGAATCTGCTCAATACTGATTCATATCTAACTGACCTTTGAATTATCTTCTGAAACTGTGGAGATACCTGTAGTTACACCTTACCATTTGTTTTTTATGTCTTACATTTTCAGTCCCCAAAATATCAAAGAGATGCCCTTTTTCATGACTGAAGACAGAAAATATTTACAAAAAGCAGACATGAGGACTGAAGTGGGAAAATTAAATTCTATTGTGAATTTTTCTCAAAGAAACACATTGTGTTGCTTTGCTGCACAGAAGGGCAGTCTTGCAAACCATGCTGTGTGTATTTCTGCATGTGTCTTGTACTGGTTGGTGCAAGCCTTATTGACAAACATCAGAACTAATGGCATGGTAACCTAATAATGAACATCAAAAGACATGGACACTGAATCCATGCATCAAATTGTTAATCTGATTCAGATTATAAGAAAAAAACTTGCATTGAGTGAGTCATGGTTTTCTAATCCCATTGAGAATTTCAGTAAATTGACTGTGTAGAGCAGTGGTTCTCAACTTGTGGGTCCCCAGAAGTTTTGGTCTTCAACTCCCAAAAATCCTAACAGCTGGTAAACTGGCTGGGATTTCTGGGAGTTGTAGGCCAAAACATCTGGGGAGCCAAAGATTGAGAACCACTGGTGTAGAATATGACTCCTTGATCCACAAATTAAATACCCATACATCAGAAATATTTGTAGACCCCTCTAGGTCCTCCAGTGTGATTCTATGACATGCTTCTGGCTCAGGTAAAGTTAAAATATAGAGTTCACTATTATTCATGGTTCCAGACATCCACAAAGGAGAAGGGTCTTAAAATATATCCCCCATAGATACGGAGGCGATATTGAAAACTTCTGTGTCCTGACTCAATGAGAATTCCTCTATCTCCTAAGTGAGAAGATGACCAATGAACCCCTTCATTTCTGTTTTCCTGCATCACAGTTTGCCAAAAGCATTTATCTTTATCTCTTAACAATTACTAGGACAAAAAAGTATTGCAGTGGCAAAAAGAAATAAATTTGTTGGGCCTTTTTCTTTGTCTTAAAAGTTTTTGTTTGTTTTGGTAAATTTTCTAAAAAGTGTACACGTGAACTGGATAAAATTTGGGGAAGCAGTTTACAACTGTTTATGAGACATTGTCATAGAATGTTTACCCTTTAGGTCACAGTAATCTGTATCAATGTCTCATTTATGAAGGTTTGAAAAAGGAAAACACTGTCCAGTTTTGCAATGTTTGGCATGGGATGGCCAAATGGAGAAGTCATGAGTCTTCCTCCCCTATTCCCACCTGTATCCCTAAGATATCATTTCTTTTCTTACCTGCATTAAATAAGTGACATTTTACTATTGTGACTAAAGATATGGGAAATATATTTCTAATTTCCCTACAGTAGAAATAAATATAAATAAACAGTCCTGAAAATATCATTTCTATCCCCTGTCATTTTTCCTGATTTGCTCCAGACATTCTGCTCAAAAACTGGATGCATAGACAGCTAGGATTTCTCTGTCCAACATCCATTATCAAGAAAATTTTGTGCCTTCCAACCAGTAAGCAGCAGGAGTACATTTTTCCATCACTTTTTTATTCATCAGCAACATCACAACAACCCACAGTGATTCCTGCTAACATTAGCAGACTTTCCTATTATTAGGTGGGGTCGGCTATCTTGTACTACTAGTGCTAACACTAACATTAATGCTTCTTTTTTATTTCATTGTGGTTATACAATTAAACATATTGCAAAGAATACTGCTGTGGAAAATATTCCAGAATTAAGGCTTAAATTCCCAGATTCGGTATCTGCAGAAAAAAATGAAGATTACAGACACAAATGCAAATACTTATCTCCTCTCGTCCCCAATCCTACCACTGACTTTTTATTTCATTAAAATCTTTGTGACAGAATATAAAATTACAGGTTGAAAATTTATTAACTGACCAAGAAAACCATTATTTTAATGAAAAGCAGACAGCCTGTTGGTTGATTATTCTTTTGACTTCTCTGTGAGCAAAGGGATAGAAAGTAAAATTACTCAGAATAGCCAAGGATGCTTCATTAGACCAATCTCATGCAGAATGTAGGCTGGTGGGTACCTTATTGTTCCTTTGAATGCATCCTCAGCATTGCCTATTCTCTCTGAAATTTCACTTAATTTCAAAAACTAAAATAAGTATCTTGGGCAATTTCACATTCTGAGGAAGAATATAATGTCCACATCAGAAGTCACTGCTGGTGGGCAATTCTGACAGAGATCCACAGGCCAGTCATTACTATCTTTGTAAAGTACATTTCTTTCTCTTATTGAGAACAACTCTGAATTCTCTTTAAGTTTTCTGCCAATACTTTCAAGGAGGAGTTTTACCCATCTCCCAAGATTCAGTGTAATCAGGCCATTATATATATGCAGTTTAAATATTCTTAGCTCTTCAAGACAATTTGGGGAACAAGTCCCTAAAGTATGTGAACATAACAGGGAGGAAACCTTGCTTATTTTCAGAGTGGGAAGTTCATATTCAGGTAAAAATCCAACTGAGTGCCCAAATTGAGGCAGATTTCTCTATGTCACTGCAACTATCATATTTCCCTGATCAACATGTGCACAGGGCTAATATCTTAAAGATATTGATAGTATGGTGGATTTTCACCAGTATAAGGAACTTCTCACGGTACCAATGCAAATGTAAGGACATATTCAGTGTAAGGCATTAAGTAGTTGCTTGTTACTTATGTTTCATAACTCTAGAAGAGTTGATTCTACTAATATTCCAGGAAAGGGAATCATAGCTAAGGGAAAATGAAGCTGTATGACATAGCATATATCATATTAGATCAACATTTAGCATATCTATATAGAAAGATCAGGGTTGAGATTATTGGCTAATTAGCCTAGCAGTGACTAGAAGAAGTTAGTTTTCTGTTTTAGTAATTTTGAAATTGTACTTCCTTGAAAATATTTTTAAAACATTTTTCAAAATATCTTGAAAATTTTTTTTTGGTAAATCACTCAGAGGGCAATTTTATATTAAATTCTATATTGGGAATCATGCTACTAATCGGTCAGATGCAGCATTGGGTGAATCTTGTGAGCCCTTGGTACGTCAGGTTCCCATTGACTTCCTAAAATGCCCAGTAATCAACTTCAATAAAAAACAATTTCTCAGTTGAAAAATAAGTCCCCAGGGAACAGTTCTTGTTCTAAAATACTATTGGATGAGTCACCCTGAAACAACAAAGAAAAATCCCAGAGATGTCCCCAAAGCAACCATTTGTAAGTGGAACTCTCTGACTCCGAGTGTTGTGGAAGTTCCTTCTTTGGAGGCTTTCAAACAGAGGCTGGATGGCTATCTGTTTGGGGTGCTTTGGTTGTGCTTTTCCTGCATGGCAGGGGGTTGGACTTGATATTCGATGTGGTCTTTTCCAACTCAATGATTCTATCAATCTATGATTCTATGTATATCCCCTCTATGAGTCCCCTCAGGGAGAAGGGCGGGGTAGAAATATTGGAAATAAATAAATATCACTCGATCAACCCAAATCATAACATGTAGTGACAGGGTTGCCTAGTGCCAAAAGTGGCACTCCAATCCATAGTAAAAGTAAAGGTGTCTCCCTGACATTAAGTCCACTCATGTCTGACTCTGGGGGTTGGTGCTCATCTCCATTTCTAAGTTGAAGGGCCGGCATTGTCCGTAGACACCTCCAAGGTCAAGTGGCCGGCATGACTGCATGGAGTACTGTTACCTTCCCACCGGAGCAGTACCTATTGATCTGCTCACATTTGCATGTTTTCAAACTGCTAGGTGGGCAGAAGCTGGGGCTAACAGTGAGTGCTCACTCGAACCTGCAACCTTTTGGTCCACAAGTTAAGCATCTCAATGCTTTAACATGCTGCGCCACTGGGGGCTCACTCCAATCCATAGCAGATGCCTATCTGACTGTCATATAATACATAACTTTCATAGGAAAAAGCTTCACTGAACTTTTTTTTATTAGATTTGAATACAATAAAGTTGTGCTTTGAGCTACATGCAGAGAAATGAATGGAATTCTGATAACTCTTCATCCTCACAGCCTTTGAAAGCTGAATAAGCAGTTTGATGTTGGAAGTTTGAAACTGTGATGTGCTTCTTTATGGAAAAATATTCATCACTTACAATGAATTTTTTGTAGCAGTGATGTTGGCTGGAGGATTCTGGAAGTTAAAGTCCAAAGAAGTAACCTTTCAAAGATTCTGTGTGGACTTTTACCCTGTTTATCTTAATTAAAAAGTGATTCAGCATATTGCTGAATCCTTAGGCTCCAGTATTCAGTTGTCAAGTCACATCTCTCACTTACCTTGCCACCATAATCTCTGGAGTTTTGAAAATTAATTGAATGTTTTAAAAGTTCTTTGAATATGAAATGCCGCAGTATTAGGGTGATTGATATACATGTCATCCAAGTAATGGAATCTGCACTGATATCTGGTAAAATGTGCCACACATTTCAATGCAATGAATATGTGGTTAATGAAACCTTTTATCTAAATCAATGTGTACAGTAAAGCTTGTCTAAATCAGCATTTTTCAGAAGTCTTTCAACAGTGCATTATGACAATGAGCTCCTTCATCATCAAGAATAGGGTTGCTCATGTAGAGACGTTAAAGTAGTATAACTCCCTATCAACCTTAGCATGACCATTACATCCATCACCTTGAAAGCCACCATAGTAGCACTGTTAAAACTGGAAAATACAATAAAATATAAACTCCACAAAAGAGAGCTACCTTTATTGGGCAACCAAAATGCTGAAAATGCATCATATAAGCTTTTAAAGTTTAACTGGCTTCTTCATCAGACAAAGACAAATATACAGAGAAGGTAAGTGAAGATAATAGTGTCACAGTCCTACATTCTGTCCCAGATGTTACTCTATTGGTAGTTAAGTTGGTATTGAAAGTTTTCAGTGCAAGCAGAAGTCACTCCTTCTTGACCCTGTAGGGAGTGCTTTGTGTGTTTCTTTATGGCTGGGGGGGGGGGGGGGGGGTTGTATTGGATGATCCTTGTGGTCTTTTCCAACTATATGATTGTATGATTTTAACCAGCAACAAAGGGCAGTAAAAGGCAGGTAATAAAATTTTAACTACATTACCAACAACCTTCCTTGAAATCCAGCTGTCTCTGCAAAGTGAACTGATCCTTTGGTAAGCAGAGAACATTTAATTTGTCAAGAAATTTCTATACTGTTACATCTATTTTTTTAAAAAACAATTTAAATGCTATATAGAGAAAGCTTGTCAGTTGTTGTCCAATGCAAAAGGTTTATATCTTTTGAAAGTGAAAGCCTCAAAGAATTAAGTCCCAGTTCATTAGAACTTGGGTTATTCCATTTCCATGGCCTTAAAGTATCCATGGCTGTAAAAAAAACAGTTCATAGCACTGAACTGTGATTTCCAGTGCTCCTGTCTTTTGGTTCATTAATACTCAGAGGCAATATTCTGCTTTTGAAGAACATGCTGCTGGTCAGTTGAAAGGCAGATCAGAAACAGGGATTCTGTCTGTGCTAGGTGAGGTTACCCTCCCTTTGAAATCTTAGGTCCATAGGTTGGATGTTTTCCCAGACTCTGCTCTGAGCCTGAATGGCCAGGTTTCAGCAGTGCCCAGGAATGCATTACCACCACTACAACTGGTATGCCAGTTGCACTCATTTCTTGAGACATTATAAAATCTGGTGGCCACCATGACACATTCTTTGATTGTATTCCATTTGGATCTCTGTAATGCACTCTACATAGGTCTTTAGAAATTTTTCAGAAACTACAGCGGGTCCAGAATGCTATGGCCAAAAGACTGATCGAGGTCAGGTACAGAGAACTTCCTTCTTAAAACAGCAGAATTGGTTACTGGCTCATTTCCAGAACACAATTCAAAGTGCTGGTCATGACCCATAATGTCCAGTTTAGGTCCAAACTATCTGAAAGACCCTATCTCTTTATATATACCTTCCAGAACCCTCAGGCCAAAATGAGGAGACAAAACTATTTCTTGCCCTTCTTTTTATTTTTCTTTATGTCTCAGATAATTTCATTAACCCCAGAAATCCTTCCTCTTCCATCCTGTATTCTTCTTATATAAATTCCTGATGCTAGATCATTATGGCCATTTTCAGAGTAGCCGGGAATCACTACATTCCAGTTTTGGCCCATGTGGTGCTACTTGTGTTCTGTTATGTTTCAGAGCTCCTAAATGCTATATGTTCCATCATTGCACAGATGGAGCTAGAAAACACATGGTCAAATAACATCAGAGTGTGGTCAAGGGAGTGAACATTTTTAATGAGGAAGAAAACACATAGCTAGGAGAGGTTGTAGCTATTTTGTTTAACCTGAACCTACTCAGAAAGTTAAGAGTCCACACCTTCCTCTATGACACTTCAACTGAATTAATTAAGTGCAAAATACTTTGACACTTTCAACTTTTTTTGAAGAATGAAGTATGATGGCGGTGAAGGAGTAAAAAGGAAAGGAAAAAGAAACGTGGATATTTTAAAAGCAGCTGAAAAGGTGAGATGATAGAGGATGAATTGAGATGATCTCTACCAACTGGGACAGCTGGAGGGTGTGTAATGGTACTGCTATATGGGAACTATGAAGATTCTTTCTGTGGGTTACCTATTCCAGTGGTAATTTAAGTTGTTAAAATATGCAGGTAGAGCTCCTTCACCCAAATATAGTTACCGATAATCCTGTTTGCCTTCTTTATCCCTCATTGCAATGGTGCACCTAAAAAAGCAGAACAAGTCTTTTAAAAATAAAGCATGATAATCAAAGGTTTTAGTTAGTATAGTTCTTTCCACAAAATGCTAATAATTGTAAGCCATTCTTGTTAAGGAAGATTTCAGGTGTCATTTGAGTGGGGGAAAGTAGCTATATTACTCTTATGCACAGATTTATTTTTACACTGCCCATACTAGAAATGTTATTAGTTTGCCACAATTAAAAAAATGTTTACAGTGTTGAAATAACATATCTCATGAACACAGCTGCTGACAAAAGCAGCAGGACAATAACAAGCTCCAGAAGTCTTTGGCAATCTCTAAATGTTTATGAACTTTCATTTTTATGTGGCATATTAATCAGTATCTTCAGGTGAGGGGACACTAAATGGCATTTAGACAGAGCTTGAAAATATTATGGAGGAAGGGAGCTAGGGGAATTATGGTAAATATCATTTGTTCAAAATAATTTTTCCAAGCTCTGAATTTATATTACATGCATCCAGACAGTTATCTTCTCCTTCTGAGGAAAATTTGTAGTCTATAGGATGGACACAAAGGATGAATAATTTCACCTTGAAGAACAGTCTTAAATTATTAATAAATGAAAATTTGGCAAGTTTTCCAGATTTGGCAGAGGTCACTTTTTCTGGAAAATTTCATCATTTTCCAAACCCGGCGGGTCAGAAAAATGAAAATTTGGCAAGTTTTTCAGATTTGGCAGAGGTCACTTTTTCTGGAAAATTTCATCATTTTCCAAACCCGGCGGGTCAGAAAAATGAAAATTTGGCAAGTTTTTTCAGATTTGGCAGAGGTCACTTTTTCTGGAAAATTTGAGGATTTTCCAAACCCGGCGGGCAAAATTGACTTCCATCTTTTGCACAGTATCTTATATGAAAACAGTTTTACAATCTTTTTCTCAACCATCTCTATCTAGTGTCTCTATATTGCATATTGCCTTTTATTTACATTCTCAGTTGCTTTGCAGACTTTATCTTCTAATACAGTTTGGTTAAATAATCACCTTGTTTTCCTCTTCCTTCAAATAGTTTTTAACCATTTCCCAGTCTGTCTGTTTTTTCGGTCTGCCTTGGCTATTTTGTAATAAATATGTTAATTTATCATTATTTCCCAGATCTTATTTATCCAACATCTTACTTCCGGTATTTCTTTGTCTTTCCAGTATTTGGCAAAATTCATTCTTGCTGCGGTAGTAAGATAATTAAATAGGATTCTGTTTCTGACATTTAGAGTTGAACGTGCAGACCGAAAGGTCCCAGGTTCAAATCCCGGGAGCAGAGTGAGCGCCCTATTCAATACATGATGTATTCTGCATACAAGTTTAATATGTAGGGTGAAAGTATACAGTCCTGCCGTCTATATCTACATTGCCATATAATCCAGTTCATATTTCGAGGAGCAGGACGAATTATGAAAATGAGCTTGCATCCATAAGTTTTAAAGTATTTTTTCAGTTTCTACATTTGACACTGCTCTTTTTCCAAATTTTATTTTGCAATTCTGCACAAGCCATACAGCTTTGCAGCATTGCAAAACTGATCTGTGAGGGAGGCACCACAGTCACTCCTTCTGCCTCCCCTACCGGATGCTTTTTTATCCTCAGTCCAGACCTGCTCTTCAGACCTGTCATCCAAGCAGATGAAAGGCACCATTAAAACTACAAGCAAATCAAGAGCCTTCAATAAGAAGCAAAAAGCCAACTTCAATCCCGGCCACCTAATGCTACATTGAGATCACTGTCTTGGTAGAGTCATTTCATCTTGCAGGGATCAAATGTCATCTATATCCTGGACTCAAATGAGGCCAAAGGAGGAGCGTTGGTGAAATGAATTATAACGGCAGCCTACAGATGAATCATGCAAATATTGTTCATTTCCAGTCCACCGGTTTTGTGATATTTTCCTATAATCAAAACAGATTTTTCTGTGGGTAGTTAAAAGCACACTTGAATGTTTCTATATTGTAGTCCCTGTTTTTCAATAGTGGGGGCAACTTCCAGAATGCCAAGGCTTTGTTTTTGTGTGCCTTCAGGGCATTTCCTATCATGGGGTTTTCTGGGACTGAAAGTGTGTGGCTTATCCCAGGTTACCCAGTGGGCCTCTACACTGTCATATTACTTACTTACTTAATTACTTGGGTGATCCCTCATTGTCCAAGTATGATGGCAGTGGGTACATAGGTGACTGTGGAGTCCTATTGTTGACCCACATGTTCTTCCACAGTGGGGGCATCTATTTCCCAGTGGAAGGTGGTTCCAGTCAGGGTTGGCTTGATGCACCTTCCTCTTGGCACGTTTCCCCCTTTCTCCTCCCCCCCCCCCCCATTTGTGCCTCTTCAAATTCAACAGCACTGCTGGTCACAGCTGGCCTCCAGTTAAGAGCAGTCAAGGGCAAGGGCTTCCCAGTTCTCAGTGTCTATGCCACAGTTTTTGAGGTAGTGTCATATAATGCAGTTTCAGAATGTGAATTAACTGTATTGAACTGGATTATATGAGTCCATGCTGCCATATAACCCAGTTCAATGCAGTTAATCCACATTATGAAACTGCATTATATGACAGTGTAGATCCAGCCTCCATGGCCAACTGAAGATTCTTCAGGGTACATCATGACAACTATTCCTTCCTAATTCTAAACCATTATGAACCCATATTCTTTTTTAAAGTGTATGCACTTCCATTACCATCACAGGCACATTTGGTCAGGACATGAGAAAGTGCCTTCTTGGTGGCCACTCCCAAATTGTGAAATTCTCTCTCATAAGAGATTAGGTTGGCACCCTCTGTTCTTTTATGCAAATATTTATTAAGAGGTCATTGCAGAAAGTCTTCTAAATGGGATGTGTGGTATTATCCTTATCACCATCATTATTCTATTTCACCTGCCCTTTTAACAATTTACATCAATGTTTCAGTATGATTGCCCCATTTATCTGTTGTTTTAATTTTCATAATAATCATGGTTTTAACTGATATTTTGTTGTAACTGTCATGGTGAGTTGCTTTGTGTTGTACACACTCCAAGGCTCTAGGAAACTGCCTGTCTAGAATGTGGGACAGAGAGTTCTCCTGCTCAGGGCCTAAAATCTCCTGATTTTCTTGCTCATCAGCAAGCTCAGAATCCCCACTGTTAGCATCAGGCTGCCTAACAGGCCCAGAATCCGCAGTGAGACCAGGTACAGGCACAATCAATGGCTGGACTACAACACCCTTATAATAATAATAATAAAACTTTATTTATAACCCGCCACCATCTCCCCAATGGGGACTCGGGGCGGCTTACATGGGGCCATGCCCAGACACCATACAATATAACAAAATAAAACAATATATCATAACACAATATAATAGTACAAAAATAATCATATACATTACAACACAGATCAGAGCAGACAGGGCGGGCCACATGAACATTTAATTAAAAACTCGGGAGAGAGAGGCATATAAATAAAGAGAACAGGGGTATAAGTTGGAACAGTCCAAACAATCCAAAGGATAAAATCCAAGGGGAGTAATCAAAAGGTATATAACATTTACTCCCCGAAGGCACATCGAAAAAGCCATGTTTTTAGATCTTTCTTAAAAGCCAATAAGGTGGGGGCTTGCCTGATCTCAGAGGGCAACGAATTCCACAGTCGGGGGGCCACAGCAGAAAAGGCCCTCTCTCTCGTTCCCACAAGACGGGCCTGGGATAAAGGCAGTGGCGAAAGAAGGGCCTCCCCGGATGAGCGGAGGGATCAAACAGGTTTATAATAGGAGATACGGTCACGAAGGTAGGTGGGTCCCAAACCGTTTAACCCAAATAGACATAAATCTTTTAACATAATGAAATTCCACCTGCCATCCACAAACTGTGAGTGCTAAACAAACAACCAAACTGCACTTTGTGATACAGCAACCAAGAGCCATCTGTTACACTCCTATTTAGAAATGTATCCAACATCATTGCAAATTTTAGGAATGGACAATAAACGTGAAGTACCAATCTTTTGTTTTAAGCGGTACTTGCCTAAGCTTGTTCTGTTACTTGTTTTTAAAATATTTAAAATATATTTGTATATTTTGTGAGATCTATTAGTACTTGGTCTCACATGGGGAGAAAGACATGATATAAATGAACCTAAAGCCAAGGTGCAAAATATGTCGAGGTCATCAGGGAGCTGCCGTAGTCATTAAAGTGCTAAGTGTGATACTGAGAAGGCATACCTATGGGTCTATACTCAGTAGGCAAATAGGTCGAACCTACAAGGGTCAATCATCAAAGGCCTTCTGGAAGAGCCAGGTTTTCAGGCTCCTCCGAAAAGAGAGGAGGGTAGGGGCCTGCCTGATCTCCCTGGTTTTTTAAAGGGTTTGTTCTGTGTGTGTTTGATGGGGTAGTGGGGAAAGGCTCCAAATAAATAAACCCTCAAATCAGAAAATTCTTTTAACCAGGAAGAGGGCAAGAATCCATTGACCTCTGCTACTCCAGAGGAAGTGAATCATGGAATCATTAGTGAATCATGGAACTACCGTTCATGATTCACTAAAAAAGTTTCAACACACACATACACCCATTTTTGTTTGGCTATGGCCATGATCATACCTCCACCTACTCAAACCTTCCGCCCACCCAAACACATGCTTGATTCAACCAGAGAAACTTGTCTCAGAGGCCTGATAAACCAAATGTTCCCTCAGAGCCCGCCATGTTGGTTGTGGGCGGGGCCTGGGCCGGGTGGGCGGGGCCTGGGCCTGGTGGGCGGGGTTTCTTGAAGCCCCGCCTCCCTCCCTCCTGAATATCCAAATATAATACAAATATAATATAATAACATTATAAAAATAAAATAAAAATACAAACAGAACAAAATAATAATATAATATAATTAACATAATAATGGAATAATTCAATGATATAATATCAATATCTAATCATAATAATAACAACAATAGTATTATATATAATATTATAGTAGGAATAATATAGTAAAAATACAAATAAAATATAAAATAATAATAATACGTATATTGGATAAAAACAATTATTCCTCTCCCTCTAATTATCATCATCATCATTTAATTACTTATTAATCGCCCTCCATCCAAGATGCTCTAGGCAATTTACAAGATAAAAATAATTTGGACTTTATTTTTCTTTTCTTTTTGTTGTATGAACCTAGAGGCATGGATGAGGGGTTGTGCTGCCAAGTTTAGTGTTTCTGGGATGTGTAGTTTTGTTGTTTTGTCCTAGGCCGAAATTTCATTACCCTTTTATATATACAGTAGAGTCTCACTTATCCAACACTCGCTTATCCAACGTTCTGGATTATCCAACGTATTTTTGTAGTCAATGTTTTCAATTTATCATGATATTTTGGTGCTAAATTCATAAATACAGTAATTACAACATAACCTGACTGCGTATTGAACTACTTTTTCTATCAAATTTGTTGTCTAACATGATGTTTTGGTGCTTAATTTGTAAAATCATAACTTAATTTGATGTTTAATAGGCTTTTCCTTAATGCCTCCTTATTATCCAACATATTCGCTTATCCAACATTCTGCCAGCCCGTTTATGTTGGATAAGTGAGACTCTACTGTATATAGATGTATACATCTACACATTTTAGCCAAACAGTCAACTCAGAAAACCAAGTTATCCATGGATCAACATACCACCAATTGTTTTTTTACCACCAAACACTGCATGAAGACCAAGCACAAAGTTGCTGCATGCAATAATGTCCTGCGGAAACTTACTGGCAGTGCATGGGGTGCAGACCCAAAATTAATAACAAAATTAATAACAAGCCCTGGCCTTGTCTTACTCAACTGCTGAATACGCCTGTCCTGTCTGGCACAAGTCTGTCCATGTGAAGCATGTGAACATAGCACTGAACAAAACATGCAGAATAATCACAGGATGTCTCAAACCTACACCTGTTGATAAACTCTATATGCTAGCTGGCATTGCCCCCCCCCCCCCGATGTGCAACAGGAAGTTGCTGCTAACTGTAAGACAAATAAGGTCGTACGCTGTGAAAGCCACCCACTGCATTGCTCTCAGCTGCCTCCCAGTAGACTCAAATCAAGAAAAAAGCTTCATGAGAACCATCACTCAGCAACAGCAAGAGCAAGAGGACTGGGCTGTGGCGCAGCTGGTTGGTAGCCAGCTGCAATAAATTACTATTGACCAAGAGGTCATGAGTTCGAAGCCAGCCAGGGTTGGAGTAAACTCCCAACCATTTAATAGTCTAGTTTGCTGTTGACATATGCACCCCAAAGACAGTTGCATCTGTCAAGTAGGAATTTAGGTACCACTTATGCAAGGAGGCTAATTTAACTAATTTACAATGCCATAAAACAGGGGTCCCCAAACTAAGGCCCGGGGGCCGGATGCGGCCCTCCAAGGTCATGTACCTGGCCCCCGCCCTCAGTTTATTTATTTATTTATTTACAGTATTTATATTCCTATATTATATAGTTATATTATATATCATATAGTTATACTATATTATATAGTTTTATAATATTTTTATATCAGTTTTAATAATATAATATATTATATATACATATAATATTGATAATATTATACAATATAATACTAATAGTAATACCATATAATAATATTAATTATATGTTATAAATTACATATTATATAATAGTATAGTGGTATAGTTCAATATAGTAATATATAATGCTAATATTGTGTTATGCTAATAATATAATATATTGTATGTATATACAGCTGCTCTGAGTTCCCTTCGGGGTGAGAAGGGTGGGATATAAATGTAGTAAATAAATGCAGTAAACAAATAAATAATTTTAGACTTAGGCTCGGCACACAACAACAACAATCCTAATTAACTTGACTATCTCATTGGCGAGTAGCAGGCCCACACTTTCCATTGAAATCCTAATAGGTTTATGTTGGTTAAAATTGTTTTCATTTTTAAATATTGTATTGTTCTTTCGTTGTTGTTGTTGTTGCACTACAAATAAGACATGTGCAGTATGCATAGGAATTTGTTTGTAATTTTTTTCAAATGATAATTTGGCCCCTCAACACTATGAAAGATTGTGGACCGGCCCTCTGCTTAAAAAGTTTGGGGACCCTGGTCTTCAGGCTTGGAAAGTTAGCCGTTGTGCATTCATTGAAAAATATTATGTGGGGCATTTTTGGGGTAGAGCTGAGATCATTTCGTCTCCCCAAGAATCACATTTCCAGTGTTTTCTCCATCACAAAGGAAGGGGTCTGTGATATGAAGAGATGTCCTCCCATTGAGAGCACCAGAAGCATTGTCCTCGATCCCATTGTGTTCACACGAGGGAAGTCATCTCAACAGGAAGCCTATTCAGAGGGAGGACAATACTTTCAATACTTTATCTTCTTTTTACCCCCTGATTTTCACTTTTGAGCTCATCTCCTGGTTATTATCTGGCTGGCAATATTATGCCACCTATGTGAAGCATTGTCCACCAGCCCCTCCTGCTTCTCCTCCTCCTTGTTCTCAAATCAGTCCAATTATGGCTCTGGTCAACCCAGGAGGCCTTTGTTCTCCTTCCTTTTGGCTTTTTAACAGTGCAGGATCAATACCATGAAGTGTTCTCCGTTTCTAAAGGAGGAGGAGATGTTTGTATCATAAAGGCACCTGATTGGGGGGGAGGAGTCCTAAGATTTGTCCCAACTTTGCTGTTGTTGACTGTTGCCAAGTCAAGTTCAACCTATAGCAATCCTGTGAACAAGAGACCTCCAAGCAACAGATTCATTAAAATTTTAAATGTTTCACAGACTATATTTTAGTTCTTGTGGACCACTGGTGGTCTGCAGACCACTGGTTGAGAACCACTGTTTCAGAAAGTGGCTGTATCTCTAGAGCCCCTCTCCAATGTTGATTTTCTTCACTACTGTAGCTTTCACAACTACAGTAGAGTCTCACTTATCCAACATAAACAGGCCGGCAGAACGTTGGATAAGCGAATATATTGGATGATAAGGAGAGATTAAGAAAAAGCCTTTTAAACATCAAAATAGGTTATGATTTTACAAATTAAGCACCAAAACATCATGTTATACAACAAATTTGACAGAAAAAGTAGTTCAGTACACATTAATGCTATGTAGTAATTACTGTATTTACGAATTTAGCACCAAAATATCACAATGCATTGAAAACATTGACTACAAAAATGTGTTGAATAATCCAGAACGTTGGATAAGTGAGACTCTACTGTATATATAGAAATTCCAAATACGATGGCACAGACAATCCCAACCTTACATTCATTTATATCTCTCGATAGTTTAGGATCCTGTCTACTTTTTTTATAGCCATCGTCTTTTTCTGTCTCTTGACTGCAGTCTCGCTTGTGAATTAAGTGGAGCAACTTATTATTATTAGAGCGACTAACTCGAGCAGACTTATTGAATTAATGGGGTTTACATTAAGTGTTGACTTGCCATTCAAAGGGCATGTCTTGCTTGTTTGCACGGGCAATTGGATGTGGGCCTAAGGAAGTTGTAATGGTATATGCTTTTGTGGACAGAATCCATCACACTTGAAACGTTATCCTCAATTGATTCATATATATACAGTAGAGTCTCGCTTATCCAACGTAAACGATTGGTGGAACGTTAGAAAAGCAAATATGTTGGATAATAAGGAGAGATTAAGGAAAAGCCTATTAAACATCAAATTAGGTTATGATTTTACAAATTAAGCACCAAAACATCATGTTATACAACAAATTTGACACAAAAAGTAGCTCAATACATGGTAATGCTATGTAGTAATTACTTTATTTGGCTGCAATTTAGTATATAGGATGGGAATGTATAAGATAGAGATATAAATATTGTCTCAAAAAGAAATTAATATGTAAAGGCAAACAATCCTCGTGTTGGTGGTGGAAATTGTAAATGTTTTGTATGTGCACGGTATGTATTATTTGTGTTTTAAAAATAAAAATTCATATTAAAAAATTTAAAAAAGACATAGGAGGCAAAATCTTTTGACCCTTCCTTGTATTAAAACCAAATAAGGAGGAAGATAACTTCAAATCATGTAGCCCAATTACACTATGTAGACTACAAAAATTTTACAAAATATTAGCTAACAGATTTAAATAGATTATTCCAAATTTAATTGAAGAAGACTATTATGGATTCAGCAAAATAGAATGTTAGCTGATCCAATTAGAACACAATAAATGTAATCAATCATGCAACATCAAAGAAAGAGAAACAGTTGATACTAAAATTGGATGTCTATAAAGCTTTTGACTCTGTAAATCATCAGTACCCCTCCCAAGTGTGTGAAAACTTTAAATTGGGAAAGAAATTGTGTGAGTTAATAACAGAATTATATAAAAACTAGCTGTGCCTGGCCACACATTGCTGTGGTGAAGTATGGTGGTATGGGAAATAAAGTACTGAGGAATTGGTGGTAGTTAAGGTAAAGGGTAAAGGTTTCCCCTGACATTAAGTCCAGTCGTCGTGTCTGACTCTGAGGGTTGGTGCTCCCTCTATCAGCTCCAGCTCCATGCTGGACATGAGAGAAGCCTACCACAAGGATGGTAAAAACATCAAAACATCCAGGCAATGTCCCCTGGGCAACATCCTTGCAGATGGCCAATTCCCTCATACCAGAAGCAACCTGAAGTTTCTCAAGTCGTTCCTGACACGAAAAAAAAAATTGCGAGGAGACTGTCACAATAAGCTGGTTTCCAAGGAAATAAGAAATAGATTTTCTCTAGAGAGAGAAAGCAACATTACAAAGTCTGTGCAATTTTCTTACAGCAGCTGAGGATATGATCAATGGTTTCGTCGGTTTCCTTGCACAGTCTGCATTTTGGGTCATCAGCTCATTATTATTATTATTATTATTATTATTATTATTATTAACCCTGTGTCCCTTCTATGCTTCTCTGTCTTTGTCTCTACTCATTCTATCAGTCCCTTCTTTGTTTGCAATTCATATTTGTCTCACTTATTGCTGACCTCCACTCCCTTTTCATACTCGCATCCAAATAAGTCACTTGCGCATTCCTCTCTTCAGAGACATGGAAGGGAAAAGCTTAAAATGGCATATTCTTTCCCAAGGTCATTTTAGGCAAATACTAGTTGTTCCCGGCCACGCGTTGCTGCGGCATAGTCTGCAAATATGTTGTCCTCTTCCTATGCTTGTGAATCATCCAGTGATGTTTATTTCCTTTTGCATCCGTCTTTCAGGGCAAATTCAAGATATCGTAAGGCTCATTTTTTTTGTTACACTTCACTTTCCCTTGACTGTCCTGAGTCATGTCTTTTCTCACACTGCTGAGTCATAGAAAAAGCAGGGGCTTTGAATGAGAACGTGGCCCTTTTGAGAATAACCTGGCCTTATGTGAGAGCGATCCAGTGCACTCTTGAAAGAAGTCGGTCTCATAAATCTAAGATTGTGGCATTCTGCTTTTGCAGGGTTTGCTCCCCTTGAGAGAACTCCAACTGAACGAGCTTGAGAACCCAAAGGGAACCGAACAGGAAGTTCATGCTTTCCAAATTACAGGTGAGAATGATATTGAGTTTCTTCACTATTCTAGGCTGGTTTGGATTGCAGATATAATAATAATAGTAACAACAACAACAACAACAAACGGATTTTGGCTCAAATTTCTGATTAGTTTACATGGGAAAATGGCCCAACAATGGGCCGGGCTGTGGCGCAGCTGGCTAGTAACCAGCTGCAATAAATCACTACTGATCAAGAGGTCATGAGTTCGAAGCCCGGGTCAGGTTAAGCCCCCGACCATTAAATAGCCTGGCTTGCTGTTGACCTATGCAGCACCGAAAGACAGTTGCACCTGTCAATTCGGGAAATTTAGGTACGCTTTATGCGGGAGGCTAATTTAACTAATTTACAACATCATAAAACTGCCAGCAAAACACGAGGAAAGGAATGAGGAAGTACAGCCACTAGTGGACAGTGAAGCAACAGCTCCCCCTGTGGGCGGAATCGTGAAGCTGGAAAAAAATGTTAAATGCCTCTGTGTCTGTCTATATATGTTGTTTGTCTGTTGGCATTGAATGTTTGCCATATATGTGTTCATTGTAATCCGCCCTGAGTCCCCTTTGGGGTGAGAAGGGCGGAATATAAATACTGTAAATAATTAAATAAATAAATATATACTTGTTCCCTATCACTTGCCCTGATTTCAGCTGGGGCAATGGGGAGTGGAGTGGGGATTTTTTTCTCTCCCCTTTCCCATTACACCATTGCTCTGGCTGATGTCAGGGCAAGTGACAGGGAACAGGTAGGCCCTAGGTCATGATCAGAACTGTTTCAACATGGGAAGTCAGTTAAAGTGTGCAGTCAACTGTACTGTACTGTGTTCGGCACCGCTGGGTGGTGGGGACTCCTCATATCTGTGACATCTTGGGACATTTGTCATTGGATCATTAGGGCTAATCTAACATCCAGCATGCCAGATAGGCCCCAAAATAAGTGTTGGTGTAGATGTACCCTCTGTCATAGGCCAACATGGCTACCCTTCTAGAATATCTCATTCTTCTGCACTTGTTCAGTCTTTGCTTCATATATTGTTGTTGTTGTTCTTGTTTTTTAGTTATTATTATTGTTGTTGTTATATTAAAATTTTGAGAGTGCCTTGGACTGCAAAAAGATCAAACAAGTATATATTCCAGAAATAAAGCCCAACTGCTCACTGGAGGGAAGGATATTAGAGGCAAAAATGAAGTACTTTGGCCACATCATGAGAAGACAGGAAAGCTTAGAGAAGAGAATGATGCTGGGGAAAATGGAAGGAAAAAGGAAGAGTGGCCAACCAAGGGCAAGATGGACAGATGGCCTCCTTGAAAGGACTGGCTTGTCCTTGAAGGATCTGAGAGTGGCCACGGCTGACAGGGAGCTCTGGCATGGGCTGGTCCATGAGGTCACAAAGAGTCGGAAGTGACTGAACGAAAAAACAACAACAATTATAATTTTGACCATATTGGTTGAGGAGTGGGATCGTGGTTGAGCAAACTGTGCTGTCAAGATTCCTCAAACTTAGAACTTAATACAGGCAGCCTCCACCAAAGGATTGGTGAGACAAAGCAGATAAGGCCATGGGGAATGAGGACTATTTTGTGTTGTGGAGTTTTGAGGTAGTAGTTGAAGCAGGATCCTAAGAGATCTTTCCAGTTGGCTTTTTCATTGTAATAATAATAATAATAATAATAATAAAACTTTATTTATATACCGCCCTATCTCCCGGATGGGACTCAGGGCGGTTTACAGTCATAAAAGCAACACAAACATTACATAACAACATAATACACATTATTAAACAAAGTAAAATAATACAATTATAACAATAAATCACACTTACATGACCAGATCAAGGGGACGGGAACCATAAAGGGAAATCTTATGCAATATATTCAGGCTCAGAAGTCAGCGGCAGTCCAATATAATTACTCAAAAACCTTCCGACACCACCAGGTCTTCAGTTCCTTACGGAAATTGGATAATGTAGGGGATTGCCTGATCTCTTTTGGCAATGCATTCCAGAGCCGGGGGGCCACTGCCGAGAAGGCTCGTTCCCTCGTCCCCACCAGCCGCACTTGAGACGGTGGTGGGAGCGCGAGAAGAGCCTCCCCGGAAGATCTCAAGGTCCGCACTGGCTCATAGGAGGAGATGCGATCACGGAGATAGGTAGGGCCCAAGCCGTGTAGGGCTTTATAGGTCAAAACCTGCACCTTGAATTGGGCCCGGCAGTTTATCGGCAGCCAGTGGAGCTGCTTTAATAGGGGCATTGTGTGCTCCCTATAGCCGGCTCCCGTTAGAAATCTGGCTGCCGATCTTTGAACCAGTTGGAGTTTCCGGGCCGTCTTCAGGGGCAGCCCCACGTAGAGAGCATTGCAGTAATCCAGTCTGGATGTAACTAAGGCATGGACCACCGTGGCCAAATCAGACTTCTCGAGGTATGGTCGCAGCTGGCGCACAAGTTTTAAATGTGCAAAGGCCCTCCCAGCCACCGCCAACACCTGGGCATCAAGCGCCAGAGATGAATCCAGGAGGACCCCCAGACTGCAGACCTGCGCCTTCAGGGGGAGTGCAACCCCGTCGAGCACAGGTTTCCACCCAATACCCCAATTGGTCCCATGACTGACCAGGAGGGCCTCTGTCTTGTCTGGATTAAGCTTCAACTTGTTAGCCCTCATTCAGTTCGACACAGCTGCTAGGCACCGGTTTAGGGTCTGAGCGGCTTCCTTGGAGTTTGGTGGAAAAGAGTAGTAGAGTTGAGTGTCATCTGCGTAGAGATGGCACCGAACTCCAAAACCCCGGATGACCTCTCCCAGCGGTTTCATGTAGATGTTGAAAAGCATGGGGGAGAGAATGGAACCTTGCGGGACCCCACAGGTCAAAGGCCAGGGGTCCGAGCAGGTGTCCCCCAGCTTCACCATCTGGGAACGACCCTCCAGGAAGGAGCGGAGCCACTGCAAAGCAATGCCCCCAAGAACCATTCGCGAGAGCCGCCCCAGAAGGATACCATGGTCGATGGTATCGAAAGCCGCTGAGATGTCCAGGAGAACCAGAAGGGATGCACTCCCCCTGTCTAGTTCTCTGCGGAGGTCATCCACCAAGGCGACCAAAGCCGTTTCAGTCCCATGACCAGGCCTGAAGCCAGACTGTGACGAATCCAGATAATCGGTCTCAACCAAGAATTCCTGGAGCTGAGAAGCAACCACTCTCTCCAGGACCTTGCCCAAAAATGGGAGGTTGGAGATTGGCCGGTAGTTGTTCAATAATAATGAATCTAAAGTCGCCTTCTTTAAAATGGGCCTCACAATTGCCTTTTTAAGGCAAGATGGAACATGCCCTTGCTGCAAAGAGGCATTGATGATACCCGAAAACCAATCAGCCAGCCCCCCACCGGCGAGTTTGATAAGCCAGGATGGGCAAGGATCTAGGATGCAAGTGGTCGCCCTCACCGCTCCAAGAACCTTGTCAACGTCATCAGGCTGAACAAGTTGAAACGAATCCAATAAAATCTGACAGACAGGTGCCTCGGTTACATCCCCTGGTTCTGCACTAATGTCAGCGTCCAAGTCGGAGCGAATTCGAGCGACTTTGTCTGCAAAATGATGTGCAAACTCGCCACATCGGGTTGTCAGGTGATCAGAAGGCCCCTCCTCCTCAGGGGGATGGAGGAGCTCCCTGACCACCTGAAACAACTCTCTTGGTCTATTAGTTGCAGACGCAATGCGCGCAGTCGAGAAAGTCTTTCTGGCTGCACGCATTGCCACGGAGTATGCCCTAAGAGAGGCTTTAGCCCGTGTTCGGTCAGATACACTTCGAGTTCTCCGCCAACGGCTCTCTAGCCCCCGCCTCGTACGCTTCATCACTGCCAGCTCGCCAGTGAACCAGGGGGCTGGTTTGGACCGATGCGACAAGAGGGGACGCTCAGGGGCGATCGTGTCTATTGCCCTAGAGACCTCCGTGTTATAGAGATCTACCAGGACATCAACAGGATCGTCAGCCAGCATGGCAGGAAAATCCCCAAGAGACGTCAGGAATCCATCCGGGTCCATAAGTCTCCTGGGGCGGACCAGCTTAATGGGCCCACCACCCCCGCGGAGGTTAGAGGTTACAGTAAGTCTAAAGCTGATCAGGTGATGATCGGTCCATGACAATGGAAGAATTTTTTGCTTTCCACACCGACATTTCCCTCGTCCGCAACAAAGACTAGGTCCAAAGTGTGGCCAGCTACATGGGTGGGCCCTGATATCACTTGGGACAATCCCATGGTCGTCATGGCGGCCATGAAGTCCAGAGCTGCGCCAGACAGGGCGGCCTCCGCGTGGATGTTGAAGTCTCCCAGCACAACAAGCCGCTGAGACTCCAACACCACGTCGGAGATCACCCTCGCAAGCTCTGGCAGGGAGACTACTGTGTCGCGGGGTGGTCGGTACACAAGTAGAAGCCCCAGACTGTCCCGGTTACCCACTTTCAGATGGACACATTCGAATCCTGAAAATTGCGGAACAGGGCACCTGGTCAGGATGATGGAATCACGATAGACCACCGCAACCCCGCCTCCCCGCCCCCCAGGTCTGGCCTGCTGATGCACTCCGAAGCCTGGTGGACAGAGCTGGGTAAGGTTTCCCCCCCCAGCTCATCCAACCAGGTCTCAGTAATGCATGCTAGGTCTGCTACTTCATCCAGGATTAAGTCCTGAATGGCAGCTGTTTTACCATTCACAGACCTAGCATTTAACAGCAGGACCTTAAACCCAGGGGGGCTGTCATGCTGGCTCTCTAACCTATCTCGCTTCAGGGTCGCAAGAACTCTGTTGCGCTTCTCCCTGAGTTGGTGTGTTCGATCACATCTCCGCCTCCCCAGTACAGTCTCAATGGTGGATCCCCGGCTCTGGAAAACAATATGTCCCTGGATGGTCTCATCTAAACTTGGAGGAGATGATAGTCAATGTATAGCTGGTGCTGGAGGAGGAGGGGAGAGTCCTCCTTGGGCGGAGCTTTGTGGGATGAATTCATCTCCAGAAGAGATGCAGGTTAAGGGAGGAGGGCAGACTGGAGTTGCCATGTGGCGCTCTTTCTGAATTTTCGGCAATGTGGGGAGTCTCCATTTACAAGTTAGCTCGCTTCCGTGAGCCTGAGCCTGAGATACTGGGATTGAGGGCCTCAATTGATTTTTTTGACACAAAATAATGAAGTCAAGATTCTTCCAAAATACTTGGAAGAACTTCCTTTTTTTCTTTTTCCATATACCAGACTCTAACATATAGGGGACCTTACACCAATTTATCAGCATCTTTGTATCATTATTCTATTCTTTAAAATTCATTAACACAAGGTTTAGAAAATAGAAAACCTTTGATTCCAAAGGTCCTTTTCTAAAAGTAAAATCAAAGTGTATTGTGGTACCCTAAAAACAGTACACTTATTGTGACAAAAGCTTTCTTAAGATCAGAGCTGCAAAGAAACCTATGAAGGATATTAAGGTTTCTGGGGGGTT
Organism: Anolis carolinensis; assembly: GCF_035594765.1. NCBI lineage: Eukaryota > Metazoa > Chordata > Lepidosauria > Squamata > Anolidae > Anolis > Anolis carolinensis. The sequence goes on along the minus strand of NW_026943834.1, from coordinate 139,053 downwards.
ATCTTCAGCAGATTTTTATGCAGATTTTGCTTTTTCATTGACGTGCAATAACATGTTCTTATTTTTATCTTAGGCTCAATTCATGTGAACTAACCAAAGCATGTTGTGAAGATCTTTTTGAAGTTCTCAAAAAGAGTAAGTCTTTGTAAGAACTAGACCCAAGCAACAATGAGGATCTAAAGACAAACCTAGAAGCTGATAAACGAAGCCAGATTAGAAAACTGAAGCGGTGCAATTTTAGAATACAAATATGGCTATAGAAGAGCAATGTGGGGAAATGGGTATGTATTTTTCTCAGTTAAACTAACTACTTTGCTGTCTTTCTGTTAAAATGATAGAATTGGATATTTGCCCTAGTTTTTGATCTATCAAACTGTGCGAAGGATTAAATTTGGAGATGCAACTGCTCCAAAGCTGTTCCATAAGACACCATGACTGAAGATTTGAACCTAATTTATCTCTACTAATCAGATACTCTTGTATACCATGAGGGCTGAATGAACTGAATTTGGGTCGTAATACTATTTTTAGTTACTCATCCCTGAAAATTAAACTGGACAAAAGGGGGAGCTGCGCATGCGTCAACGAGAGTAGACGTGCCTAATTGCTCTCCTAACTATAAAGGCAATTAAAGCCTCAAAAAGCCCATAAAGGGTCATAAATCTCTCCTTAACTGGAGTCCGGATCAAAGGAGAAAAGAGAGAAGGCTGGGAGGTCACAATCAAAGGTGACTGAAGCCATAAATCTCAGAATCCAAACAGAAGTTCGGACAACTGTGAGTATGGCGGACAGAAAGGAGAAGGAAGGGGAGGAAGAAAAATTGAACAAAATTATAACTACATTGGAACATCTTAAATTAAACATGGAGATTTTAAGACAGGGAAATGAGCAGACAAGAGAGCAAATCACACAAATTAATAGCAAACTCGGGCTGATAGAGAATAAAGTGGAAGAATGCCAAGAAAAGTTTAAGGAGGCAGCAGCGGAGATCAGAAGACAAAAAGGTGAATTAATCACTCTGAGAGACATTAATAGAAAACTTCTAGATAAAGTTGCTGACCTCGAGGACAGATCCCGAAGAGCCAATCTGCGTTTGAGAGCAGCAGGAGAGAGTCTTCAGATAAAGGAGAATCTGAAGGGAGCTATAACTGAATGGCTTACAACAAATGCTCAAGTCCCATCGCAAGGAATCGAGAGGATACATTGGGCTTTCAGAGGAGGCAGGAAACCCAAGGATATTTTGATACGGTTCACAAGGGAGGCTGAAAGGGACATTGTTTATCGAAAATTGAGGAAAATGAAGAACCTGACCTTGGCTGGCAGTAAAGTATGGCCACTCCTGGATTTATCTTCAGAGACATTGGGAAAGAGAGCAGAAATGAGGGAAATTACAGGAACTTTGGAAAGGAAAGGACAACGTTATACCTGGGCTTTTCCAGCCACCCTAATTGTATATAAAGACAATAAATTATATAAAGCTTCCGACTTGGAAAGTGGGAGGAAAATGCTTAAACAGCTAAAACTGGATACAGACGGAAAAGAAACAGACGGTCTGGAGGAGGAATCAGATAAGACCAAGGACAAGCCGACTGGACAAGAAGCATCGAGGGAGCTGGAAACTGCAGAGAGAGGCGGACCAACAGAGACAGACTTACTTCAGAGTCTATTTGCAATGGGAGATCCAAAGGACAGGGAAGAAAAGAGAACTTTAAGGAATTTGAAGGACCTGGATTTAGAACAAATTAAATCTATAGAAAAACAATTAAGAGATCTTAAAAAACAGAAAATTAGAGAGGAGAATAGAAGAATTGAAACGAGATCTTGTACAGAGACTTAAGAATGAACAGCCTAACATTTGTGGAATAATGAAATTTGGACAAATGGGGTTAAAGGGGTAAAAGATGATGCAGGAGGGGAGAGCAGTGGATGGCAACGCAGTCACCGGTGGGAGGGAGTCTGGGAATGGAAGAGAACAAAGGGAAAACTCTTTCAGGTCTCCCTCTGATGGGAGGAGGGAGAGGTCTGGACTCTGGGGGGCATGGGGGAGGATGGGAAGACAAGCAGACAGGGGAAAGAAACTACAGGAGGGTAAATGCAAATAATACCTGGTTATGGGTGAAGTAGTAATAATGTCTCATAATGTTAATGGTTTATCAACTCCACAAAGAAGGGCAAAAGTTATGAAAATGGTAAAGGATTATAAACTTGGCATTCTGCTTTTACAAGAATGTCATAAAAGAAAGGACCATACTCCATTATTTAATGATAGGATTTGGGGACAGGTGTATGAATCGAGAGGTTCAAATAGAGCACGGGGTGTGGCAATTTTAATTAAAAATACAATAGACTTCCAAGTGGAAATGGTAAAAAGGGATTCAGATGGGAGATGGGTAATGATTAAAGGGAAAATTGAAAAAATTAGAATCACTTTAGTGTGTATATATGCCCCAAACAAAAATCAAAAAAAGTATTTAAAAAAGCTATTTGGGGAAATTGATAAGTTTGCACAAGGAGAAGTGTATTGTGCAGGAGATTATAACCTGGAATTGGTAACAACAAGGCAAAATAGTAATAGAAAGTTAAATATAAGGGAATACAACATGAATGATTTATTAGAAGGGGAACCAGAGAATAATAGATGGACATATTACTCGGGAAGACATGACATATATAGCAAAATAGATCATATTCTGGGGAAAAATACAAACCAATCAGTGATTCTAGAAGCAAAAACACTTCCAATACATTTATCGGATCATGCACCATTAAGAGTAAAAGTAAAATTAGAAATAGAAAGAAAAGAAAGAACCTGGAGATATAACACAGTTTTAAACAGTAGAGAGGAAGAATATGAAACAATTAGGAAAGAAACAAATAAGTATTTTGAGACCAATGACAATGGACAAGTAACTAAAGATATAATTTGGGATGCAAGTAAGGCAGTGATAAGGGGTCACTGTATAAGTTTAGAGGTAAATCTTAGAAGAAGATGGAGGAATGAACAGGATAAGAGAATAAAAGAAATAGAAACCCTGCAAGACAAACATAAAAGGACTAAGGATAGACAGATTTGGAGAGAGCTAAAGGAGAAAAAAAACCAATTAGAAGCATTTGAGGAAAGGAATATAATAAATAAATATCTATACGTTAAAAGCTATTCCCAAAGTTGGAATATAAAATCAATGAAGAGGATGGCTTACTATTTGAAAAAGAAAAAAGAAAAAACATGGATAAAGAGATTGAAAGACGAAAATGGGAAAGAACAAGAGGAGCAAAGTAAGATTAGGGAGATAATGGCAAAATATTATAAAAATCTATATAAGGAAGAGAGGGTAATGCAAGGGAACTTAAATATCAGAGAAAAAATTGCAGAGGAAGACAGAGAGTTATTAAACCAACCAATAACGCAAGAGGAAACAATAAGGGCAATTAAAGGGTTAAAGGGAGGCAAGTCACCAGGGCCAGATGGATTTCCAGCAGAATATTATAAAGCATTTATGGAAGAGTTGGCACCACACCTAACGGAATTGTTCAATGAAATATACACTAAGCAAAAAGTCCCCCTAACATGGAAAGTATCAGAAATTATAACTATACCCAAAAAGGGGAGAGATTTAACACAACCAGGTCATACAGACCCATTAGTCTATGCAATCAAGATTATAAAATATTTACAAAACTTTTAGCAAAAAGATTGGAAACAATAATGCCAAAAATAATCAAAGAGGATCAATATGGATTTGTGAAGGGAAGAAAAATTGGGGATCCAATAAAAAATGTAGTAATTGCAATGAATCATGCAAATTCGAATAAGAAAAAAATGGGAATTCTCAAATTGGATGTTTACAAAGCATTTGATAAAGTCAATCACAATTATCTGTTAAGATTATGTCAACAGTTGAATATGGGGGAAAACTTTTGCAAAACACTGCAACAATTGTACAGCAACTGTAAAGCAAAAATAAGGGTGAATAATGGAAGGACAGGAGAGATACCAATTTTAAATGGTACAAAACAAGGTGGTCCATTATCCCCCACTTTATTTGTAATAGCGATAGAAATGCTAGCTGAAAGTATCAGGAATAGCACCAATTGGACAGGGTACAAAATAGAAAAGGAAGGAGGACAAAAGGAAGAAATAAGGCTTAATTTCTTTGCCGATGATGCAATGATTATTACAAGTCAACCGTTAATTATGGTAAAAGATATTATTAAAAAACTGGAAGAATTTAAAAATATATCAGGACTATTCGTTAATATTAAAAAGTCAGAGATACTATGTCTTAATACCCCACCAAGGGAACAACTGGAGATTAGGAAAATATCAGGGTTAAGATTAGGATTAAAGAAGCTGAAATACTTAGGAGTATGGATATATAAAAACCCAAAGAGTATAGTCAAGGGGAATTATAAACAAAAATGGAAGGTAATAGAGAAACAGTTTAAGAATTGGGAAGGAAAAACATTAACAAGAGTGGACAGAATAAGGGCACTAAAAATGTTTATAATACCAAAATTGACATATTTATTTCAAACATTACCGAACACAGTAGATAGGAAGACACTAAAGACATGGGACAGGAGAATAAGAAAATGGGCAGTCGGAGGAAAAAGGCCCAGAATAAGGGACAAATGGTTAAATGCAAAAGAGGAAGAGGGAGGCTGGGGGATTCCAAGTTTAGAAGTCTATCACGATGCGTTTCAAATCCAAAGATTATTGGAAATACAGTATACTAAAAAAAATGGGCAAATATGGAGAAGATAATAAATAATACTAAAGAAAAAGAAATAATATTTAGGGAATGGAGTAGGAGAGAAGAAGCAGAATTTAAGGAACCTTTTAAAGGAACCTTTTAAAGGAAAAAGTGTGGAAAAAAAGAAAGAAGAAGCTAAGTCCAGGCAATGAGAATAAGATGGCAACTATATGGCAAATTAATTACAATAACAACGAAATTATAGGCAGAACATTGAGATCAATTGAAAGTAGAGGGAAAAGGTTAGTGGAGGATTTGTACACAATAGATGGAGACCCTGTAGAACAAAAAGAAATTCAGAATTGGATAGGATCAGGGAATTGGATTCAAAGCTGGGCTATAAGACAGGAAATTTTTAGATTGAGAGAAAAAATTAGAGAACAGGACAGTCCATTTGAGAAGGTGATTAGGAAATGTTTGAGAGAGGAAAAGAAGGTGGCAGGAGATCTGTATGAACAAATTATAACGGTAAAAGAAGAAATAGTAGAGGAAATTTTCCAAACATGGAGAATGGACATGGAAATTGAGAGGGAAGATATACAAAGGGAAATAAGTAATATAGCAAAAGAAAAGTACAATGTATTAAGGGAAGCAAGAAGGAAAATGTTACAAAAATGGTACAGAACTCCTGCACAACTTTCACGGTTTTTACCAGGGATGAAAGATAGGTGTTGGCACGGTTGTGAACAAAGAGGGGTGTTCAATCATATGATATGGGAGTGCGATCGGGTGCAAGAATACTGGAGAATGATTGAAGGAGAAATCAATAGAATGCTAAATCTACAAATAGTAATAGTTAATAGAAATGTACTACATGCAAGGATAACAGAAGTGAAGAATATACAAAAAGAAAAAATGATTGACAAATTAATAGCATGTGCACAAATTGTTTTAGTGAGCGGTTGGAAAGATAAAACGAAATGGACTCTGACGAATTGGTATAAGTATATAATTGATATGTTAAATGTAGAAATCACAAATTGCAAATGGAATAATATAGATACAATTGAAAATATTGCAATAATCAAGGGGATGTGGGAACCAGTTAAGAACTATTTAGAGAATGTACTAAGATGTGGAGTGGAAAAATTAAGATTGAGATTGATATTTCAAATGTAACTTCTGTAGTTTGTTGTATAAAGTGTATGTACAAGGAGGGGAGGGTGGGAGTGGGATAAGATGACAAAACAACAATAAAAAAAAATTAAAAAAAAAAAGACAAAAGGCTCTTGTTCTCTTCCTCTCACAAATAAAGACAAAACATCATAGAAAACCTTAAGAGTTTCAAATAGAAAAAAAATTATTAACATTATAAGGTGAAACCAGTTGTACATGTTTAAAATATCAAACAGCTCTGAAATATATCACCATCTCTTGAAATTAGATGATACAGATTTGCCGCCTGGGAATGGTGGAGAGTTCCAAACTGCAGAACTGGTGCGTTTAAAATAGCGTGGTTTGCTCTTATAGAAGATTTCTTCCAGGTTTGGACTTTTCACAACACCAAATAACCTCCTGACATTAGATGGATTGTAATATTGGTGCATGACACCTTGGGTCAGTTGATTTCCTAGGAGAAGACAACACAAATTACTAGCATTAGGAATTATTTATCTAAGATGCATGCTGTATTGTTTCAGAGCTCTTAAAAGGAGGCGGCACAAATTTGAAAGGAAGAATTAACTCTCTTTTCCCCAACCAGTTTAGAAAAAAAGTTTGTCCTTTCTCCCTCAAGTCAGTTTGACACAGAAGGCTGCAATGACAACCAAGACTGAAGTCACAAAGAATATGCAGGTTTGATTGAAAATGTTAGAGAATCATTGCTAGAAGCAAAGGAGAATATCTGTGCAGATTGAATTTAACAGATTTGGTCTGTAGGAGAAACAGACTTAATGAATTGTACTCTTTTCATATGTCCTGGAGTCAGGTGTATGAGATGAAAACACAATGTAACAATTCTTGCAATGCATTCAGATTTGGTCATTAAGAAGTGAACACATGCATGTATAACCCCCAAAGCCATAATGCATGAATGAGCTACTTTCTAACCCTTTAAAAATTGTTTTGAAAATTTTGAAAAAGAAAAAACCACTTTACCAATAGAACAAATTTCAAACACAATATATAAAATAAAATGTCTAATTTTCTAACCCATGACAAATATTACATGTTTATATATTCTTATATTGGCTAAGGTTGTAGTCTTTAGAATACCTTAAACAGAGCTAGAGGTCATGGTTATGAAGTTTCTGGGAGTTATCATCGAAAAGTACCTTATCTAAATTCTCATATTAAATTTCAGTAAATCCAGATTTTCTTCTAAGTAAGCATTGTTAAGACCAGATTTGGAGACTCATACATTTAAACATTAAAAATGCTCTGGATCACACCGAACACTCATTTAACCCAAACACGGTTCCAGAAAGCTGTCAAGAACAAATGCCTTACCCAAAACTGTTTCTCCAGAACTGTCCCTCAGTGATATAATATACAGGGAGCCTACTTTGATTTCATGGTAAATGTCAGTTGGTAGACACATCCTATATGAATCTGTCTATCATCAGATTGTGGTTATTGCAGCAACAATAAAAATAGGGAAATGCTCTGCCACCATGCAAATGAGTACCAGATGAATTAAAAACTTACCAGAAGCCCATGCAGGGATTGGCTTGCGTGGCCAGCTTTCATCATCTGTTGAGTCATCACTATTCAAATCCATCCCATAATCGTCAATGTTAACCTTGGGGTGCTTGTGGCTCTGTGGTGTCATCTCATATGAATTACAAGGTGAGTTCTGGACAGAAAGGTACATTTGATTACTGTATTTAAGACCAGATAATCTTAGATAAGTTGTAGCAACATGGTAGAATCTCAAGCATGCTTTCTAATGTTTAGGTGGCGTGTTTTTCTCAATTTGAAACTGTTGCTCTGTGTCCAAGGATGCATAGAATGAATGGAATTTGATATGTTAACTGCCATTGTTCAATGCCACTGAATCTTGGGATTTGTAGTTTGGTGAGACAGCAGCACTCTTTGGCAGAGAAGAGGAAAGACTTTGCAACACTACAACTCCCATGATTCCATAGCATAGCCCGGGACAGATCCCTGTGGTACCACACTAGTCACTTCTTTCCAGGATGATGAGGAAGCATTGGGAAGCATTGTTTAGCCCACGTTTTACTGTTTCTTCATGAGAATATCATAGAGAACCTTGTCAAAGGCCTTACTGAAATCAAGTTATGCTATAGCCATAGAACTCCCTTCATCTACCAAGCTTGTAATTCTATTTTATTTTTAAAAAGATTAGATTAATCTGATTCTTCTAGGTAAGGAGGTACAATATAGAATTATATCTTTAAGCTTTACTTTACCTCTTTTCAGAACTTACCCCTTGAGAATCAGAAGAGGGATCTAGCTCTGACCTAGGGAGAAAAAACATAAGACATAAATATATAAATAAAACAGTACTATTTCCTTTTTATCATTCTGTCACTAAATACATTAACGCAATGAAATGAAGTGACCAGCGTTGTCAGCTAAACTCTTACCCACATTCTGTATTAGACTACACAAAGCCCTATAAAAGCTCAACAGCTGTCCTGTTTTCATGTGGGAATTTGGAACTCTCAGAAGTCAACGGATTACATTCAGCAGTGCACAAGCAGATGTTAGTTTATCCAACAGCACATTTCTTTAGCCCCCTCCCTCTTATAGCCCAGTGATTCTGCTTTTGCAGCTTGGGGAGTTGGCCAATGACCACCAATACCAGTAAGAAAATATAGATTTCAGTTAGTTACAATTTAGAAAGGATTTAGTTTCTCTGATTTAAAGCTAATATATCCAGGATGACAATCTTTCATTCAGTTTTGGAACAGTTAGTTTCAACACATATAAAGAACCAAATATTTGCTTTTGGCACCTTTCCCAGCATATTGTGAGATTTTACCTGCTGAACATCTTTTGCGCCTCTTCAAGAATCTCCTCCATCCACAAAAAGTCTGTCTTGTCAACATTATCAAGAAGTTGTCTCCATAGATTCTGCGATTCTTCTTCCAGCCTCATGAGGCTTACCATCTTCAGCTTTCCTCGGTCTGCAAAAAACAAACAAAGAGGTTCTTCTTGCTCAAGTAACAGAAATACCTGATAATGTTGTCTAAGGTTTAGCAAAACAACCTTAAACAGACTAGATTGTGTTGAAACGAAATACTCAAGAATCAGGCAAGTGCCAGCAGCCTAACTTTAAATTAAAGTCAAATATAACTATTTTGAAAGTAGTGTGTGTCTGAAAGCGATAGGGCAGAGCTTTCTAAACATTTTGTTTTGGTGACACATTTTTTAGACATTCATCATTTTGCAACACGGTAAATCAGCTTTACTAGCATATTGGAGGTGTTAACCCAGGCATGGGCAAACTTCGCCCCTCCAGGTGTTTTGGACTTCAACTCCCACAATTCCTCACAGCCAGTAATGCCTGTGTTAACCAATTGGAGACATGGAAACATACATAAGTTGTAATAATGAAATGTCTGGGGATGCAACATATCTCATCAAACCTTTCATTTATATATTTAAAATACACAATTTATAAGATAGTAACATATATTTCCAATATTTTGTTATTTCCTGTAACATTGCTGTGGCATACGTGCACACTGCAGCCAACACATTAACATGTTGTGACACACAGTTTGGAAGCTCTGTTAGATAAGGCAACCTAGTCAGGAACCTAGGCCCCTTCTACACATATTATCTTCTTATCCCAGGTTATCTGACAATGGAGACTCATATAATCCAGTTTAAAGCAAATAATCTGAGATCAGATTCTGAGATACACAGCAGTGTAGATGGGGCCCTAATCATACATCTATTGCTGTAAGGATGAAGAATTCCCTACTGGCTATACTAATTAACTCCAGAAATAAATGTAAAATATTGGTAGCATACAATGCCTTATATGATCAGCCCACCACATTTGCAGCTTTGACTTTTGAGGATTTATTATTCACAGATTTTATTCAAATGTTCTCTTAAGGAATTTCAAGGTTTTCCAGTGAGTCCTTGGCCCCTTCTACATTGCATATATAATCGAGATTATCTACTCAGAACTGGATTATATGGCAGTGTATAAGGAGCCTGTGGTCAACCTCCTTCAGTCACACTGGAGAATCCAGAAATTGCTAGAGAGGTGTTATCTTAGGGGTGTGTGTGTGTGTGTGTGTGTATGTATATATATATATATATATACACACACACCACTGTCTTTATTTGCAGTGTTTCACTTTTGCAGGGGCCCGGTGCTCTAACCCTAGCAAATATAGAGGTCTGACTGCACATGCACAATCAAGGGCCAAGATACCACTACGTAGGAATACTTCTGGCTTGTCAATCTGTATTTTATCTGTGGATATTTCTTGCCTGTCTTTTAATAGTTTTGTTTCTAAAAAGCAGCTAAAAACCTTCCTGTTTGTGCAAGCTTTTGATGAAGACACTGAGCTGTAATGACAGGAAGGCTAACTTTTATCTGTCTTGTTGAGTAGCTTGCAATAATTGTATTAGATTAATGTTTTTAAATATGTATACTTATCTCTAAATTGTAAAATTGTTTTTATAGTTTGTGTTTTATATATGTACATTGTTTTATATTATTTTACACAATGTTGTGAGCCGCTTTAGGTCCCGTTTTAGGGAGAAAAGTGGGATACAAATAAATATGTATTATTATTATTGTTTTATTTTGCATTTTTAACCATCTTGTATCCCATTTCAAGGACAAGGAGATTATGACTGACAGATCCCAATACAATCTCCAGAAAAAAAGTATTATTGACTGTGCTAGAGTTTGTAGATATTCATTTGGCAGCAAGGAATTGAAGTGTCTTTTTCCTAATGGTACCCAACGTATGAAACAATCACCCCTCTTGTATACCACCAAGTCTTGGTGCTGGCTTACTTTTAGTATTTCTTGAAACAGATTTTTCATTTGCTTTTCTCCTAGCTATAAACTGTTGAGCATTTCCCCACTAATTGCATTATTGTATTTTCTTGGACTGCTTTATAATGTTATCGCAAATAATTTTTGACAGTAACCGCAACAGATTCCCAGATTTGAACTGCTGACTTTTCAATCAGCAAGTTCAGAAGCTCAGCTGTTTAATCCACTGTGCCACCAAGAGCTCCCAAAAGGTAAAGGTTTTCCCCTGGCATTCTAGTCATGTCTGACTCTGGGGGTTGGTGCTCATCTCCATTTCTGTGCCAAAGAGCCGGTGTTGTCCATAGACACCTCCAAAGTCATGTGGCAGGCATGACTGCATGGAGTGCTGTTACCTTCCCGCCAGAGCAGTACCTATTGATGTAGTCACATTTGCATGTTTTCGAACTGCTAGGTTTACAGAAGCTGGGGCTAACAGCAGGCACCCACCCCACTTCCCGGATATGAACCACCAACCTTTCGGTCAGCAGCGTCAGCCGCTTAGTGGTTTAACCCACTGCGCACTTCAGGGCTCCAAGTGCCCTTGGGGAAGCAATAATATAAAATTGAGCAGATTGAGGCCACAGCATCCCGTACAATGTAGCTTTTGTTGACGTTTATGCGGAATCTGATCCAACAACAAAGACACAGTAGCTTCACACAGATGAAAGAGGAAACATAAATTTACTTATTCAGCAGAATCAAAAACATAAACTTGTGGCATTACATCAAAAATAAATCCTGAAGAGCAACAAAATGAACAAAGTCCTTGCATGCATAACATAAACACAGAGAGCATGGCTTCTCCACCTCCCAAGGGAGAGAGCACCATGTATCTCAAAACACATCCAGTTATACTCCACTAGGTGTGGACCAAACTTACTGGCCTGAACAAGCACCTGCATATAATGACCACCAGAATGAGATTTTTTTGCTTAACACATATTCTATTCCAGTGGTTCTCAACCTGTGGGTCCCCAGGAAGCAAGTCAAGACTGGTTATTCAAGCAGGCATTTGGCGATTGACAAAAATATGGAAAAACACCCTGGATTGATACAATGGCCTAAATGTTTTGTGTTGTACCTGTGATTGCTATCACAGTTTTATAATTTTAATCATTTTTATTCCATAGTTTTAAATGTTGTTGTTTTAATCGTTTATGTTTACATATGTGAGGCATTTAATTTTGTTATTGATTATGCTGTGAACTGCTTTGAGTCCTCCCCTAGGGGTGAGAAAAGCGGTATATAAATGCAATACATAAATAAATACAACTCCCAGAAATCCCCGCCAGTTTACCAGCTGTTAGGATTTCTTAGAGTTGAAGGCCAAAACATCTGGGTACCCAAAGACTGAGAATCACTGATCCACCTTGGTGCTGATGCTTGCAAAACCTGACCCGTTTTCTTTATACCTTAACAGTTTTTTATACACTTGAGAATGCACAATTAAAATTTTAGAGAACAGATCCATGATTTATGCATAGATCTTAAAATGACAGAAGAACAAAATCCACAACTGTCAACAAATGGAGCACATTTCTTCCAACATTAACAAGTGATGAGGAAGTAAGGAGGGGCGCACTAACTGTAACACTCCTTGAATATGCCTCAAAGCAGGCATGGGCCAACTTGGGCCCTCCAAGTGTTTTGGACTCCAACTCCCACCATTCCTCACAGCCTCAGGCCCTTTCCGTAAGCGGCTGAGGGGGAAAAAGGAAAGGGCCTGAGGCTGTGAGGAATGGTGGGAGTTGGAGTCCAAAACACCTGGAGGGCCCAAGTTGGCCCATGCCTGCTTTAAAGTCTAACAACCACAATATCAATACGTTGAGCATCGCATATCCAAAACGTTGGGGGCAGAATGTTTTTATCATCAGGAAGCCAAGGGGTGGCTATCTCATGCGGTACCGAACTGAATGAATTGCCCCGTGAAGATACCCCCCAAGGCACGCAAACACCCCAAAGTCCCAAACAACCCAGTTTTCCCATTCTGATTCGCTGTGCACAAAAGGAAGATGCGAGGCGGAGGCGGGCGACCCTTAAAGCCTTCCCTGGGACTCACCCCTTGGGTTCCCCGCCATTGTTGCTTTGCGGATCCAAGTCTACAGAGGCGAAATTTCCGCAGCCAGCTGTTAACAGCGACCCCGCGCTCGAAACGCCCCCAGCCCCGGCTTGTCGCCGTTGAAATATTTTTTTCAAACAACGTCACTCCCCGCGGTCCAATGAGCAGCGCGCGCCTCCACGACGGGGCCGGCTATTGGCTGAGACGCAGCTACCGAAATAAAGCCCAGGAAGGGGCTGGGCTTAGGCGCAACGGAAGGAAGGGAAGTCTCGGGGTTACACTGGAGCAGGAATGAGTAAACTCCGGCCCTCCAGGTGTTTTGGACTTCAACTCCCACAATTCCTAACAACCGTTAGGAATTGTGGGAGTTGAAGTCCAAAACACCTGGAGGGCCCATGCCTGCACTAGAGTTAAAAGCAAGTGTGCATCCCTCCTGAAATCCCCGAGCTTGTAGTTTAGGGGAGGGGCCTTCAAAATGCCCAGCCAGAAAGAACCTGAGTCTCATTAAACTACAAGTCTCAGAATTTTGCAGGAGGCAGCCACGGGATTTCAAATGGGATGCATACTCTGCCTACTAAGTACAGTAGAGTCTCACTTATCCAACAGAAACGGGCTGGCAGAATGTTGGATAAGCGAATATGTTGGCAACACCCTGAAAACAGAAGAGTTCCAGGGGCATTCTAATGACTCTGATCAAAATCCTCATTGACTATGTCAATTATGTAACTATCTCCCCCCGACTTGACACATTCACCTTTTGGCCCAGACTTGTGTTTGATATACCTGTTTTAACATTTTATCTTGTAAGATTGTCCTTTTCGATTGTTTTACCGATATTGTTGATTTATTGTTGTAAATTTGTGTTTTTGTTTTGATTTTATATTGTGATGTTGGGCAAGGCCCCATGTGAGCCGCCCCGAGTCCCTTCGGGGAGATGGGGCGGGGTACAAGAATAAAATTATTATTATTATTATTATTATTATTATAACTTGCAGTTTCTCAAGTTGCTCCTGATATGAAAAGAAAAAAATGTAATAACATGAGAGATTCTTCTGCAATAAGGGGCATTAAGTACAAATATTGGTTGCTGGTGTAAAAGATGGTATAGTAGATTGATAACTGCTGAATTATTTAATATTGCGAATCGTATTGTAGTTGTGTTACTGCAGGGATCAAATATGTACAAGTTTTCTTCTTTATGACATATGCAAATAAGTATAACAATATCTCTTGGATTCACTATCAGTCTACAGGCAGGAGGAGGCAGAGTTCTCCCTGGGTTGCTGTGAGTTTTTCGTACTGTATGACCATGTTCCAGTAGCATTTTCTCCTGCTCCTGGAAGGAATAACTACTGGAATATGGCCATAAGACCCGAAAAACTCACAGCAACCCAGTGATTCCGACCGTGAAAGCCTTCGACAATACAGAGTCCTCCCTGTTCTCAACACGGATTGCATCCAGCACAATGGACACAAAGGTGTTTGTTTCTATAGTAAATCAACACACCTGGATGGAAGCAGTTGTCATGCTTTTCTGCCCTTGCTCCTTTCCAGATTAATTTATTCTCCATTCTACAGAGAAAGTCGGAGCTTATATATAGATTTCAAAACACACATCTATGTTTAGAGTTCATCTGTTTATAATGTATAGTACCAAATATTAGGATTGTGTTTTATTAACTCAGTATGAACTACTAGATATTGTCTACTGTATTGAAGATGGAGGGAGGGAGGATTTGATCCTGCAATAATTAGGCCATACATTAACTTCAGTACTCAGAATAGTTATTTTTTTGGATTTAAGCTGCCCAAATCTTCCATCATCCTGGACCAGTCAGAGGGAGTTTTCAACCAAAAGAACAACAATTCTAAGCTGTGGGTAGCTATTCCATTTTTCTGTGTGTGAGAGAGGGAGAGATTGTTGCTCATTCTTTCATCACACTGAAACATTCTTGAAGTTTAGAAGGAAAGCTATCCTGCAAAGTGTTGTTGCAAAAAGGAATGATGGCTAGAGGTGTGGCATGGATGGGAAGAGGGTCCTCGTGTTGCCATCTGAAAGTTGGTGAGGCTTAGCAGGAGGAATTTTAAGCAGAGCCTCTCTATGGTTGCACCTGCCCATGAAAAAATGCTTTTCTGTTAAATAATGCCTTTTAATTTGTCTTACAGCAACATTCAACACATGCGGAAACAGCTTGATGCCTTAGGTCTTTCTTTTAGCTGGGATCGGGTAAGCTTTTGAAAATATGGTGACATACTTCAAATGTATTTTAGATCAAGCCTGAGTGCTCATTAGAAAGCAAAATGGCTGAATTGAGGCTGTCATACTTTGGATATATCACGAGCCAATAGCAGTAGGAAAAGTAGAAAATCCACACCCTCAGTATTCAAGAGCTGGGCAGGACTTTCTTTTTTAATTTTTCAATTCCTATTTTAACATAAAGAACACAAAAAACCCAACAATGTCTGTACACACATAATAAAAACCTAATTGAGCAACATTTTATAACATTTACAGAAATACACAATTTCTCTCACCAACCTACAGCTCTGCTTTAAACATAAATATAAAATACAAAAGAATATACATAAATTAGTTTTAAAATGATTATTGGCTCTCATTTGTAGGTTTCTCTATAGTTTTAACGTTTTTTGTTCCCCCTTATATCCAACAAGCTATTTACTTCAAGGAGGGAGGGTTTGCATTAACAAATGAATATCCCCACAGTTTATATCCCGAAACTTGTGCATAAAGCAGGACCTGAGCAGGACTGTTAATACCAGGGTGTCTTGTAGGTCTCTGGTTCATAGAATTGTCATCAGTCGAAGCCCACATGCCAGCAATTAACATTTTTATAAGTAATTGTTATATTTATAGAATTTCAATTATACTAACAAAATTTCTGCAACCTCAGCCTCCCCTCATTGTATTGGATTATACTTCCAATACAATGGCTTCAATTAATATGAATTGTTTGAGGAAAGAAGATTTATGCAGTACTTGAGTGTTTCATTTTATTAAAAGCCCACAATAATTTTTAAACACATTATATTTTGATAGCCTCTTTGTTTTATTATGTTTACCTCAGATTACAACTGTTCTTTTGTTTTCAGGAAATAGCCACTTGTTTCTCAGAGTACTATAAGTGGACACAATACATTTTTCTTAAACTTTATGAAGCTGGATTGGTCTATCAAAATGAAGCTGCAGCCTCAGAATGGCTGCTGAAGACCTTGTTTGGGGCGGAGCCTGGTGCGGCCCCGCCCACGGAGGGCCCTGACGGCGGGAAACTTTCCCGCCGCGCCGAGGGGGCTCCTGGGAAGAAGAAGCCCCCTGGTCGCCGCCATGTTGGGAAGGAGGGAGCGCCCTTCCCAGCAACCTGCAGGGCCGGTGAGTCGGGCCCTGCCCTTTCTCAGAGTACTATAAGTGGACACAATACATTTTTCTTAAACTTTATGAAGCTGGATTGGTCTATCAAAATGAAGTAAGTTAAATTGTATTATGTCAGACTATGCATGTGTTCATATGATAACTTTCTGAATTATCATAAACAATATTGTATGTGTGAGAGAGGGGGTGGTTACTGAAAATTGTTCATTTTCTTCTGTGAGACCTTCTGGAGCAATGTGCAAAGGATAGGTGCTTTGGTTTCTTACTTCATCATGCTCTTTTATCACTTTGTAAACTTTTCAGTACAGAAATCCAGTCATCCTTCCACATTTGTGTTTTTTACTTTACCAGATTTGATTATTCACAGATTTGATTTAAAATGTTTTGTCTAGGAATCTCCAGATTGTTTGGGGCAACTTTAAGGTCACTTTCCTCCAATCATGCTGAAGGACCTGAAGGAGATTTCTTGAGAGACTGCTTCTCTAGGTTCTCCAGTGTGATTCTATATTCATAAGTTGACCATAGAGTCATGTTGGAAGTCCTGGAAAATCTTAAAGAGGTGTTTTCTCAGATAAACAGCAATTTTGTGTGTTGTCGAAGACTTTCATGGCCAGAATCACTAGGTTGTTTTCTAGGATGTATGGCCATGTTCCAGAAGCATTTTTTCCTGACGTTTTGCCCGCATCTATGGTAGGCATCCTCAGAAGTTATGAGGTTGTGGATACTTTCCATAGATGCAGGCGAAACATCAGGAAAGAATGCGTCTGGAACATGGCCATACAGCCTGGAAAACAACAACCCAGCAATTTTGTGGTTTTTCATTTTCATGGGGGTCTTATGTCCCTAACTGCAGCAAATGTGGAAGGCTAACTGTAACACATATTTTAGGCATCTAAATATGCTAAGCATCACTTCTTATGAATAACTTCACATGTCTTGTTTCTGCCTTTCCCTTTTTTTAAAACTGTGGTCATGAAAACATTCACTAAGTAGCAAGAGTTATATCCAGGAGAAAGCGCTGTATTTAAAAATATTTGGATGGGCGGATTTCAGAAACGTCAAGGCAAAGAAAGGGATTGTAAGAAAGAAAAGAAGGGGGAGAAAAACATAGGAAATCAATATATGCTTGTATAAATTAACCATAGTTCCAAAAAGGTACTTATTTGGAGTTGATGTCTGTAAAATACATGCTCATATATAAGCCAAAGAGCTGTTAAGTATTAAAGTCATTGACTGCAAGCAGGATTTTAATAATATGTGTGATTTTTAATTTCCCTTGAGTTGAAAAGGATAAAAAAGTGACGTGTCTGTACAGAAGAGAAAAAAGATAGCTCCTCTTGAGATAAATTCCTATTATCCTGTATTCATGTAGTGTTGTTTTAATTTATGCCATTATATTATCTGTTAGTCATTAGGTAATACACAAAAGGCTATGTATTGTAAAAAGAGAAGATTTCCTTTCTTGCAGTGGTAATGTTTTGAATTTGACTGGCTTGAACAATGAGTGAATATGCCTCTCAGGGTTTTTATTGATAGAGTGATAATGCAGACTACTCAAGCAACCAAATAATTTTTACCTTCGCTTCTAAAGAAATGTCTCCGGGTTTGTGTGATAAGATGCATATCCTAACCCTGGGAATGGGGAAGAGGAACATACTGGCTCTTAATACAGCATTTCTATTCAGCAGACTATTCAGTTTAGCAGAGCATTTAGAGATAAATGCTATATAGTGGGCCCTTTGTTTCCACAGGAGTTTGGTTCCAGGACCCACTGTGGATATCAAAATCAATGAAGGCTCAAGTCCCAATATATGAGTGCCATTGTCAAAAGGTCTCCTTTATATAAAGTGGCAAAATCAAGATTTGCTTTGTGGAATAGTCAGCTCTGTGGATACAGAACCTGCGTATACAGAGGGCAGGCTTTAGCTTATTTTTGTGTAGTTCTGTTTCATCAAGAAATATCAGCAGAAGACTTGGGCTGGAAATGTTGTGCTAAAGAAGTCTAAGACCAGGATCTGAAGGGCCATGCTGTTAATGTCAAGCCTCTAGGAAGGATTTGCTTTTTTTTTTCAAATGACAGGCTTCACATGCAACATAGCAAATAATCGTGATTTAAACCAGTGATTCCCAAAGTGGGTGTTACTGCCCACCAGTGGGTGCTGGAGCGATCCAGGGGGGCAGTGATTACACCTATTAGGACACGGGGGCGGGGCCAGAGAAGGGAGGGGGCCCCTTCCCAAGTGCTGGAGACAAGACTGAGCACCTGAGGCGCCTGTTAGGACACACGGGGCGGAGCTAGAGGAGTGGGCGTGGCTTCTTCCCAAGAGCCCGAGACAGGGCTGAGAATCTATACACCTCCTGAGGTGCCTGTTAGGACACAGAGGGCGGAGCTAGGGAAGGGGGCGGGGCCTCCTTCCAAGAGCCCAAGACAGGGCTGAGCCTGTATACCTCTCCTGAGAGGCCTTTTAGGACTAAAGGGCGGGGCTAGGGGTCAGGGCGGGGCCTCTTCCCAAGAGCACAAGACAGGGCTGAACCTCTGTATACCTCCCCTGAGGTGCTTGTTAGAACACAGGGTATAGAGGTTCAGCCCCGTCAAGCATTTGGGAAGAGGCCCCGCCCCCTCCTCTAGCCCCGCCTCCTGTGTCCTAGCAGGCGCCGCAGGACAGGGATAGAAGCTCAACCCTGCCTCAGAGCTCATAACTTCGCCCATCCCAGTCCTGGCCACCCATTTGTGGCCCCGCCCACCTCACCTCCCAGCCCTGCCTTGGACTAGGGGAGAGGCTCAGCCCTGCCCTCTTGAGCAGGAGCCATGCCCACCCCTCAAAGCCACGCTCCTCTTTCCCAGGGGCGCTGAGTCATATTTTTTCTGGAAAGGGGGCGGCAGGCCAAATAAGTTTGGGAACCACTGATTTAAACTGAGGAACAGTCCAAATTAATTTGAGATACTTTATTGGAAGCTAGCATTCCACAATGTTGAAAAGCCTGAGAAATTCCATTAGGCTCATTGGAACACATCTAAAGAATCACCTTCAGTTTTGAACCAAAATTCTCTAATCATCTTTATTTGGGGTTATTATTAGTTCAGCATTTATGGTACATCCCATTTTATGTACACTTTTTAATGAGATCTTTAAAATGAAGTTTGAAAAGGAAATTATAGGTTGTGTCTCCAATTGCCATGTGCTTTTTCAGATTGGCATGTGCAGAAAAGATATTTATGGTACCTGACATCCATCTGAAAAGTTGGCTGCCTATTTTTTCAGACATGCTTACTAATACTATCATTTCCCCTCTTTGATTTGTGGCATCGTTTAGGCAATGGTTAATTGGGATCCGGTGGACCAGACTGTTCTTGCTAATGAACAGGTGGATGAAAATGGCTGTTCATGGCGTTCAGGAGCAAAAGTGCAAAAGAAGTACCTCAAGCAGTGGTTCATTAAACCATCTGCCTATGCAAAGGTGTGAGTAAAAATGATTTTTTGAATATTATCAAACTGTTGTCTTTGGAGGATTATTTTCTCTTTCATTTCACTTAACATAAGAGCAAGGTGCTACCATTATAACAGTTCTGACACAAAATCTGATGGAACTGTTCTTAGTAAACATTCAGGTTTTGGGAGTTTCTTTCTTGTAAGTTGTGTTAAGCTGAGCAGCCATAACCTTACTATATAGCATAACTTTACTATAAATCGCTTTTCCCCAAGTGTCATTGTATTGTATTTGGCCAAACAAAGTGTGTGTAATTGTTAGTACCTGAACCATTTTGATAACTATGATTTCTCTTAGTATTTGATTTTATTCAGGTTTGTTTGTTTTCTTTTGTTGCTTTTGATTGATATGATATAGATAACTAAGGAGAATTTTAAACTTGTACTTTCTTATGAGAGTATTCAGCCTAGTTAGGAAATGTGTGAAGGGATGGCTTTACTTCAGCTTTTTCTTTTTCTGTTCTCATAGTTCATTAAAGTAGGAGAAATACAGGCCCGACCTCTCCTTCAGAATTCCATTGTATATTCCTTTGATACTTAAGCCACGTGTTGATATCTGTATTTTGGGGTGAAATGGGGAAGTATGCATTTGCCTAGAACACCTGAACTGGCTATAAGGATAATGTGGATAGGGTCTGTTGCTAATGGCTATGCCTCACCTTGATCACACACAACGTCTTTCTGGTATAGTGGGCTAGAATTGACCCCATCTGTTTCTTTTCAAATTGCAGTTGGTGGGTATAATAACCAGTTGCCAAAGTCAGCACTGATACACTTCTTTTCTGCAGTCTCTGTGTCTGGAACTTGGATCCTTCTTCTTTGCCTCACATGGATTTTTGTCCAAAGATATGATTTTTGTTAAGATAAAAAGATCTCTTAGAACATGACATCCTTGTGCCTTGAAGTTGTTTGCTAAAAGGTTTGTAGTAGTTACAGTGCAAGGTTGCTTTCTCTTTATGTTCTTGTAGGGCAGGGAAGGTAAGGTAACCTTTAATCTCAACCAAAGTAAAACATAAAAAATCAAATGAAAAGAAACATTGATATCATGATGAACTTCAACATACTATTGTATGTTTTTAAAATTTCATTGTGAAAGGTCAAACTTATCAGCCAGTTTCTAAACATCCTAAATCACTGCAGTTCTGGTTTTTATTTGGATGGGATCCCACCACTGAATATCAAATGCTGTAGACAAGGACTTTAAAAACTTTTTCTACTTGTGACTCCTTTCTGCCTAAGAAATTTTCCATGACTCCAGGTATATAGCTATATAAAATAGATATAAAATCAAGCATTTAATGATAATGAATCAACATTTGAAAGGCTTGTTAAACAGGCTGATTTTTCTTTTTGTGGAGTACAGCTGAAGCATTTTCTGCAGAGTGAACACTGTTTGTTGTTGCTGATTTCTGTGATTAGGTGGCTTTCAGAAGCCTTTTACTGTTGCCAAATTTTGTGACCCCCAACATTGAGCTAAGGGAACCCTATTTGGGGTCAGGACCCTTGGTTTAAGAAGCAGTGCCATAGACTATATTTCAAAGAAGGCAATGACAAAACCATCTCTGAGTATCTCTTGCCTTATGGAGCAGCCATAAGTTGACATGCAGTTTGAAGGCATATATGTGCACACACATAATTCCATTATCAACAGACAGCATGGCTCCAAGCAGGTCTCAGGTTGGAGAAGGCTACCACATGAGTGTGCCAGTCCCTTTTCCTCTAGCTAGCCTCAGCTCAGCATGGTCAGTGGAGGCCTGAGAACGCAAGACACAGATTTTCCTATCACTGGCTGGCTCACTCTGTTTACCTTGCTCAGCCCACGTGCCACTCCATTACTTTGCTGGGTGCATCTGTTCGTTTCTCAAAAGAAGAAGGAATCCTCATCCCCTTCATTGGCCAAGAGGGTGTGGGAAGCCCAACTATACAGGGTGTGCCATGTCTCAGTGGAGGAAGGAGTGTCCATCTCCTTTCGTGGCCAAGAAAGGGACCGGAAGCCCAGCTACATGGTGTGTCCCTGTCTTGGCAAAGAAAGGAATATTTGTACCCTTTCTTGACTGAGGGAAGAGTAGCATGGCCCCTTTCTTAGTGGAGGAAGAATTCTCTGTCTCCTTCCTCAGCTGAGAGAGTAACACGAAGCCTGGCTGTGCGGAGCATGCTCCTGTCTCAGCGGAAGAAGGAGACAGAAGGGGAACATGAAGATTGCATATACTGCAGCTGGGGCTTGCCATAGCTGTCACTGTTGTCTAGAGCCGTTTGTCATCCTGGTAGGAATAATGTTTATTTGTATGTTTTTTCAACTTTTGCAGGTCTCCTGTACCCCTAAACCCCACAAAAGTGAAAAATTGGCTGTAGTTAAAATCCAGCTGTTCCTGTGCCATATTTGGCCTGTTTATCCTATTACAAAGATGTTTGACCGACTTGGATATTTATATAGCTTCATCCTTTATTATAGCTTTCCATACCTGATTTTAGCTATTTGCTCAATAGCTATACTGACATGTTCTATTATTGCTACCTCACTTTTACCAATTTTGTATATAGTTCTCATTCCTTGTGGTTAGGAGTACAAGATCCTTCATGGAAGTAAATATCTGTGAGCAAAGGAATTAGTTTTTTTTTAACCTGAAAGTACCTCTCTAAGAATTTCTAGGTCTTCCAGCATGACTCTGTAAACTTACCATTGGAAGGATCTAGAGATTCCTAGAGAGAATAAAATCTGTGACTAACACTATGTGACACGATTCTTTCCCCTGGGTTATAGGTGTCCTTTCCTAATTGGTTCTATCATAAAAACATGAGAAAAGTTTATTAAACTGTAAAAACGTGTTTTTGCGGCCTGCAAAAAAAGGTCTAAAATGGCATATTGAAAAGTTAAAAATGGCTGCCACAAAAATTACGTTTCTGAATTATAACACCTACTTTCCAAGTAAGTAGTGCACAATTAAGGGAGCAAGCTTGTTTTCTGCTGCCCTGCAGACTAGGACTACAGGAAAGGAGATTCCACCTGAACATCAGGAAGAACTTCCTCACAGTGAGGGCTGTTCGACAGTGGAACTCTCTCCCCCGGGCTGTGGTGGAGGCTCCTTCCTTGGAGGCTTTTAAGCAGGGGCTGGATGGCCATCTGTCGGGGGTGCTTTGAATGCGATTTCCTGCTTCTTGGCAGGGGGTTGGACTGGATGGCCCATGAGGTCTCTTCCAACTCTACTATTCTATGATTCTATGATTCTATAAACAGGAAGTTGAGCCACGGTGATTCATTGGGTTAAACCCTTGTGCCGGCTGAAGTGCTGACCTGAAGGTTGGGTTGCTGACCTGAAGGTTGACAGTTCGAATCTGCAAGACAGGGTGAGCTCCTGTCTGTTAGCTCTAGCTTGCAGGGACATGAGAGAAGCCTCCCAGCAGGATGGTAACACATCTGGGCATCCCTTGGGCAACGTTTCTGTAGATGGCCAATTCTCTCACACCAGAAGCGACTTGCAGTATGTCCTCAAGTTGCTTCTGACGCAATAAAAAAAATTAAACAGGAAATAACACTTTCAAACTAGAACATAATTTTTTTTCAAATGTTGTTACATAGTGTAATTAAATCCACAAAAAGTCAAAACTGCAAATGAGAGGCAACAGTATAGTACAAGTTACGATATTCAACTGTATTGCATTCCCTTCTGCTTATGTTTTACACAGTATTATGTACTGTTTTATAAACACTTTTTGATTTCCTCTTTGTAGTCATCTGTCTTCCATCTATCCATCTGTGTGCCCTTCCTCCAGTTCTTTGTTGCTGTTTTGCTTGATAAGAAACTAGTTTATTATGTCTGACAGTTTTTTCTCTTTCATTATACTTCTATTATTTAAATTATCTATATAGGTTCTCTTGCTGCGTAAACCTTAAATACAATTTGAGATGTTCATTTCTGGATGCTAATCCTTTCTCTTTGCAACATCTCACATCTGTTTTCAATCTAGGTCAGCACTTTGTTAGGTGCTTCTAGCTTCATAATTCCCTCATATCTCTGTTTCTTAGCAACTGGTGCTATTGACTGCTATCTCCAAATGATCTCAGATTTTCCTTATCTGTTGCTAGATTCTCTTCTCCGCCATGTGTTTTCTTTTTCTTGTTGCTCTACTGACTTCTCCCTATTTATTATAAATATATCTCGCTGATCAGACTAATCAACTCTTTGTGTTGACTAAAGGTGGGCAGCTTGTAGCCTTTTATCTGTTTTTGTGACCTCTTCTAGACTCCTTCCACCTTTTGAAGGTACAAAAAAGAGAATTGTCATTCCTGGGGAGTCTCCAATCATGACAATTGTCTTATCAAATAAGGGAGGCAAGCTTTTAAAAAACAGTATTGAAATATAACATAGTTACTTTTGGTTGGGGAGAGATGGGGGAAAACTGTATTTTAGAAGGAGGTGTCAGTGCATGGCACGTCCTAGAAGGGGCAAAATTGATCTCCAGATTCACAGAGATTGATCTGCCCTGCTGCAAATGAAGGTTTGTAGCTCTAGGGGCCGGGCTGTGGCGCAGCTGTTGAGCAGCTGCCTTAAATCACTCTGACCATGAGGTCATGAGTTCGAGGCCAGCCCGTGGCGGGGTGAGCACCCGTCAATTAAAAATAAAAAATAGCCCCTGCTCGTTGCTGACCTAGCAACCCGAAAGATAGTTGCATCTATCAAGTAGGAGATAAGGTACCACTAATAAAAAAAGTGGGGAGGCAAGATTAACTAATTTACGACCTGGTATGAGGAAGTGCCGTCAGTGTGGATGATGAAGCAGCTGCTCCCCCCTGTGGCCAGAATCGAACATCCCCTCAGAAGAAAGTTAACTTGCCTCTGCGTGTGTGTCTCTCAGTCTCTGTTTGATGTGTTTATGGGCATTGAATGTTTGCCCTATGTGTGTTATAATGTGATCCGCCCTGAGTCCCCTTCGGGGTGAGAAGGGCGGAATATAAATACTGTAAATAAATAAAATAAATAAATATGCTTGATACTGTTGCATCATCTTACAGATGATGATGATGATGATGATAACAACAACAACAACAGTAACTTTATTTTTGTACCCCACCTCCATCTCCCCAAGGGGACTCGGAGCGACTTACATGAGGACGAGCCTGGTCAACATCATAGAATATAATCACATTAAAATACATACACAGTATCATAAAATGGAATAAGACAACAATTATAAACAACATAGCAGTTGTGATAGAATAAAAACAATCTCAAACCCACCACCAATGGACCTGTAATAAAGTCCATTTCTAGGCATGGATGGGCAGGTGGGTGGGCAGAACTCATTTTGAAAATAGGGCTAATGGATAAAGTGCATAAGTCTGATGAGTAGGGGTGAGCAATGTAAGATGGGGGATAATATCTTTGGGTAGAGGACAACAGTAAAGTGAGAGTACAGATTTCAAGTCCTAATTGGAGCCAGGTTATTTAGGGGATTGATTCAAAATTGCTGCTTTCATCAGTGGTCACATATACTGTATACTAGTTCTGGCTTTAGAGTTCTTATGTTCTTGGTGTCACCTTCCTAACAGATCTTTCTGGGTTGCATCCTATTGACTTTCTTAGATAAATAGCCTTCTTTGAGTGTTAAATTGCTTCCTTGCTGTCCTGCTTTAAGACTGGAACTTAAGACTGGAACTGCAGCCAGTTTTCTCCTGTATCTAATCTGAAGTTGCTTTCAGTTGAGAAAAGAAACTGGAACTCATTTTACTTCAGAGAACACTTGAGAGGTTTTTTAAATATTGTCTTGAAAGTTTAGGTGATGAATGAATGGTGGTTAAATTTTAGCCATGCTGGTCTGGCAAGCAGTATATTTTATCAGTCATTTGGGTTGTGTAAAATAAGACCCTTGTGGCAAGAGGTAGCTGAAATGAGACTGGAGTCCCTGAAGGCATGGATTCATTCCTTTTCTCCTCTGGATTTGTTTTGCTAGGTCAGCTTCAAGATCAGGTATCTGTTACCTCTTTGGAATTCACTGTGATAGCTAGCACAGCAAGAGACTTGTTTGTACTGTACTTAGCTGTGTCTACTATTGAATTTTTTTCTCTCTCCCACCTAGTTAGGTGGCTTCTGTATGACAGCTGGCTTCATGAAGAAGCACACTTTGTCCCAGTGCTATCTTTTCTCATGATTGTCCCCAGCACTACTGAGTTCCTGAAGATATTTATTTTTCCCAACAGTGCACTCAGCAGTATGCACTGCCTCTTGGCTAAAATCACATTTTGATGTTGTGCAGATAAGTGTTTTGTATATAAGTTTCATTATTTCATGACTCACAACTGTCAGCTGATGGAGTGGGTATATAGAGAAGTCAGACCTTGGAATGGTACTATTTTAGAGTATAATTCCCAACATCTCCCATTGTCAAGGCTAGCAGAGAGATTCTCAGACCTGTAGTTAAAACTGTAACTTTTCCAAGCTCTGATATGAGTTTGACTTAGCAAGCCTTATAAATGCCACTTGATTTATTTATTAGAATATTTTATATGGTATTGCAGTTTATCTGTTGTGACATAACCTAAGCGGATTAACAAGCATCTGTTAATTGAAATCATACTGTTTTGTATTTTTCCATATATCAAACATATGCATATTTGTAAATGTACATATGCATATTAAAGAATTTGACAGCTGTGGTATATCTATTTTTTCTGATTTGAGTTTGGAATTGCAGTTACTAGACATTAAATTTTTACTAAAGCAGTATCATCTCTTCCCTCTCTTAATGTTTAGGGGGAAGAGGAACAAACAAGCATCTGCCAGTTTATAAACTGGCTTGTTTGCATCCTATTAATATTTTAGGGTATCATTTTAATGCATTCCTTTTTCTTTAATGAAAGATTTCCTAGTTTCTGAGTTCTGTGCTCAGATGTTCTAGTTTTTTTTAAAGTCACATTTTCATAAGAAATTCCAGAAGTTGTTATGGTTTCTTCCGCCTCTTGATGATGCAGATTGCTTTGACAGCCACCTTTTTGAATACAAATAATTTCCTTTGCTCTCATGGTACATTACGTGAGTAATGCTTAGTGTTTATTTGCTCATAAAATTTGCCAAATTACATTTTAACCTTTAGTTACATCCTTATTTCCCTTTTGGATTCATTTCCTTGTCTTAAATATTGGCTCTGGTTATTTAATGCAAATTTTATTTAGTAATTTGTGTGCATTTCTTGTGAGTTTTTTTTCTTTTTATTTCTGTAAATTAGATTTCTTGCTCAATTTCCTTCCTGTGTCTGGTCTGCTATTGGACTCAGTCAGGAGCTAACATAGTACTATCATTTAAAGGAAGCAAATAGTGGCAAAGTATACATGCATCATCCTTTGCCAACATACACATGCATACACCATTTTGCCTGTAATTTAGGATAGCAATCCATGTATAAGAGGTGCACTTGTAATACACAGATAATTATGTTACAATGAATATGTTAGTCTATATGGCGCTATAGAGCCAACATGATGTAGTGGTTTGTGTGTTAAGAGATCTCGGTTCAAATTCCTGCTCAGTCATGGAAACCACTAAGTGACTTTCAACAAATCACATTCTCTCAGCTTCAGCAGAAGGCAAAGTCAAATTGCCTCTGAACAAATTTTGCCACAAAAACTAGGGTTGCCATAAGTCAGAAAGGACATGAAGGCACACAACAACAACAGTGATGCCATAAGACTTATGTAGTTTTCACTTCAATAGACTTGCTTCTTCTGTTAATACTGTTATTATTTATTTATATAAATATTACTCTATAATATATTTTATATAGTGTTTTATTGCACTGCCATTTTACAGAATAAGAAAGGAGGACAAATGTAATTAGGAACTGAAATCCAAGGTATGAATGAGTTATGGAATGGAGGCAGAAAATAATAGTTTTATTTAAATTATATTTATGATCTTTAATTCATTATAAGTTGTGCCAGGATTTCCTCAACCTCTAATGTCGCACACAAGTTATAAAATGGAAGGAAGAGGGCTCCTTACAGGTTGCATTGGGGGGGGGGGGGTAGCCAGAGTTGTCTGCTCATTGAGTAACCCCAGTGCCCTTTCACATTAATATATAAACTCTACGATCAGTTTTTCCTAGCTTGGCAGCCCCTAGATGTATGGCTCACAGTGGTTATACATGGTGAGCATTTTGATCCACAATGTATCTGGAGAGTTGCCTTACGCCATCGCCTCCATGCATCTATGTAATCAGAAGAATTTGGATTATCTCTAAATGAAAAGAAACCAAACGGAGGGAGATGAGAATTTCTGAGTTAGAAAGAAGTGTTCCTTATTTGTGGAGGGTATATTTGAGAAGTGACTACAGAGCCAGATTTGTACAAATGTGTTGCATCTATATTTGGATTCTATAATTTCTTCTGTTGTGATTGCAGTCCATGCTTGATGGTTTGTCAGATCTCCCTAAGTGGTATGGAATAAAAGAAATGCAAGCCAATTGGCTAGGAGACTGCACTGGATGCTACTTTGAGTTTATTTTGAAGGTGAGTGCAATCACTGAAAATTGCAGTGACATTTCTCATAATCAGAGGTGTTAAAATATAACATCAGATATTAGAAACAAACATCTGGTCTAGGTAAAATGGGAAACCCTCTGAATAGAATATTTTGAATCAATGAAATGCCATTTTAATTACTGCTGACTTGAACTCAGTGGTCCAATTCCCTCATCATGGTTGAAAGATCAGGCATGCCAATAGGTGACATGTTCTTCACTAGTGTCCATCTTTTGCCCAAATTCATACCTCTTAGTCATAGTTTGAACTAACTATTATGTGGTATTGCATATTACAAACCTTAATTAGGTATAAACTACCGTTAGTAATAACTAGAATTTGTTTATTTTTACTTAACTGTGGTTAGTCAGTGTATTTATGGATATACTGCAAGGGTAACCTGGTCGACCATAAAGCAAAACCCAGAATCTCCTAAGTACCTTTCTCAAGCCAGCCAGAAGGATCCGAATTCATCACACTAGCTTTCAACACCCATTGGCATCTAAATTAAACAAAGATGGTTTCTACATCCTATCAGTGAGAAAATGTGATGTTTTTAGAATCCAGATATACATCTTGCTTGCTTGAGATTTTATAAAAAGAAGTTTTACTCAGATGTTCCGACCTGGCCAACGCACTTTCACCCCCACCCCAAAAAGCTGTGAAATAACTGTGAAAAAAGCAGTAAAAGAAAGCAGTAACATTTGCTTCCACAATCTCCATTAAGTTACTTGTGAACTACTGCTTCATGATTAGTTCGGAAAACGATAGTGAAGGGGGAAGTTGGGCATGAAAGGGAACAGAAGGGTTTGTGGGACAGTGGCGCCTGTATATGAGAATTTTATAT
This sequence comes from Anolis carolinensis, assembly GCF_035594765.1. Lineage (NCBI taxonomy): Eukaryota > Metazoa > Chordata > Lepidosauria > Squamata > Anolidae > Anolis > Anolis carolinensis. The sequence continues at coordinate 110,034 of NW_026943834.1, read as the reverse complement.
AATGCCCTTTGTAAACTTTATACATTATTTTTGAACCTTTTTTACAATATGGGCCCTTTACATGTATGTACAAAATAAAAGACAAAAGGACAATTCCTAATGCCAGTGTCCAACAACTTCTTGTCCTCTGATTTGAATATAATATCTATAACCAAGGTTATATAGAAAATCATTTTCTCTGTAAACATTTTGACTGGCTGTAGCTATAAGCCCACTGTTTAGCATAGTTGGGCTGATTTCTGCATAAACATGGATAGATCTGCACCGTAATAGTTATTATAGTTTGGTTGTAGTGCTAACCCATAGTAATGTCAGAGGTAGCCATAATTTTAGAATAAGGCAGAATCCCTAACAAATCAGTATTTGCTTAACTTAGCGTTCTGTTGCTCACCTCTTATTAAAGACTATAGCAATACCAAACCTTTTGCATCTTTGCAAAGAGGTTTGCTAAAATTGGGTGGGGAACATGAATGCATCACTAGTGGAGATAATGATACTCTTGAGTAAAACAACAGCCCTAAAATGTCTTACCCTTACTTCAAACAACTGTGCTGTCACTGTGATTGTTCGTTCAATAAGACATACCTGGTAAGCAATGTACAAGCCATAAGGCAGTAACAGGAGTCTTTGAAAGGCAAAGGGATGGGTAGATGGTTGCAGAAAAAGATATTCAAGGAAAATAAGTTGGCAGTGGCAGTTCAGGAAGCTTGAAATCACTGGTAAGTCAAGTGCAGCCCTTAGGCCAAGACACTGTTGTAAATCTAGGCAACTATAGATCAATAGGTCTTGAAAACCTTTTTTTACTATAGCTCCAAGAACCTCCCAGCCAGCTTGGCCACAGACCATGCTAGCTCCCAAATTGAGCATTTTGATTGAACTGAACCATTGTATTCTCAGATGCAGAATATGGCCTTCAGGAAGTAATATGTTGGCGGATTTTATAAACAGCTAGAATATTTAAGATTCACTGCAAGTGGAAATGGCCTATGCTGTTCTGAAGAAAATTGCAGTAATTTTTTCTGTCTGTGGTCAGGTTAATAACAAATCAACAGGAGAGAAAATAGCAGCCTTTGCATATGTACCTGAAGCCATTTATGGTATGTCTTATTTACATATCTTACCTGACCACAGACTGTTACATGGAAATAGCAGTCTAAAGGAAGCCTTCCAGAAGGATTTGATACCAGGCAAAGGTAATTTCCCCAGTTATGCTTTATTTCTATTATTATTTCTGTTTTATGTTTATGTCTATATCTGATATTTTATAGTTTTTATTATTTTAATTCACAGATATATTATTTTGAGATATGTGATGTATTTTTGCATTTATGTAAGGCATTGAATTTTGCCATCTACTATGTTGTAAACCGCTTTGAGTCCCCGAAGGAGTGAGAAAAGCAGTGTAGAAATGTAACAAATAAATAAAGTAGTTTCTGATTTTCTAAGGCAGAGTTTTGTTTGTCAGGCCTAACAAGTTTCAGCAAAATGAGTAATTAAAATGTGTTGCTTTCAAATATGAATAGAGTATACCTATTATGAGGCTTGAAATCTGTTAGAGCTGATGGGTAAAGTCAGAGGTTGGATAAAGGTGGGACTGTAGAAAAATTCAGAACTTCTATAGAAAAATAAGAAAAATAATGGAAGAAGAGGGTGATACATTTCTAAGGACTGTTTAAAATGTCATTTAAGAAATAGTTACCTTTGGAACAATGTATACTGAAATAAGTTATGTATGGCAAAAATAGTTAATTGTTATGATGTATCAAAAAGAAATAAACAAACAAACAAAGAAAACCTTTAAAAAAGGTGAAAAGGTACAACGGGAATGAGCAGATAGGAGATGTCCTTTTCACTAAGTTTGTCTGTACAGACAATTTGCCTAGATGGTTAGAACATCAATCCTTACAGTATAAAGTGAAATAATCATTAGTCCCTAATCCCTGAACAATGCTAAAAAAGCAAACTATTGTATGGTACAAGCACCATATCCATGGGGGATATGTTTCAACACACACAAACACATGGATACCTGAAACCATGAATAACAGCAAGCCCTTTATTTTGACTAAACTTGGGCCAGTAGCGTACTATAGTTTTTGCATTATCCTTCTATTCTTTTTTTTCTAGAGTCTCTTACTTCAGTGACAGCTATGAACCTGCTTACCAATCAGGAGATCCCTGTAGTCATATCAGCAAAATCAGAGTTTGAAGGCTACCTTGATGCTAAAATAGGTGAGTATAAAAGACTGACTGTGTTTTTTATGTTCCTCATTGAAATTGCTTCCAGTCAAAATTGCTAAAGTTGTCATCTCTATATTCTAATAGTGACATGGAAAGATAATGGATGTTGCCATCATAGACTTTGCCAGATTCAACAGGTATCTCTCTCGGTTTAGTGAAAATAACATAGCTGTGGCTTCTCTGGCTCCTTTTCTCCCTAATCTGGTGGTTCTCAACCTGGGGTCCCCAGATGTTTTTGGCCTTCAATTCCCAGAAATACTAACAACTGGTAAACTGGCTGGGATTTATGGGAGTTGTAGGCCCAAAACATATGAGGACTCCAGATTGAGAACCACTGCCCTAATCCAACCTTTATCTCCAACCTGGTGTCATTGCTAAGGATTACAGCTGTGCTGCACTGAAGGCAGAGGGTGTGGAGAACAAGGTTAGAAAGATATGACAATGTAAGAAGAATCTTGCTGAATAATATCAATGGCATGGCCAATCTCGCAGCCCATTCATACAATGGCCAGCCACACTGCTAGGGAAAGTCCACAAGCAAGACATGAATATGGTTCCCAAGCAACCAATATGATCTTTCTGATTTGTTGTTGTTTCCGGGATTTTCTAGGACTGAGAGTGTGTGACTCAGCTATAATGGAAGTCGTGACAAACAATAATTAGTAGTCTTAACCACTTGAATTTGACCAGTCCCCTTCTAAAACTATCCAAATTGGCAGCTTTTATGTCATCTACCAGGAAATGGTAGATGACAATATGCTGTGTGATTAAGTTCTTCCTTTTCCTGATGCTTCCATCATTCAGTGTAGCGTTGTCCTTAGAAAAAAGGCAAGTAAGGTATTCAGCATTCAAGGACACAAATATATAAAATTTTACATGACCGAACAAAAGTAGGGAGAATGTGGATGGCTCTGGATTAGGTGAAAGAAAGAAAGGCATCCCCTTATTCACTTTTCCTGCACCATGCATAATTTCATACATACCTATCATTACTTGCTGTATACCTTGCCTGCTTTTTTCTAAACACAGTGCTTAGAAACATTTCTCTATGTAACCTTTCTCTATAGGAGAGTTGTTCAGCTGCTTAATCATTTTGATTGCCCCTTTCTGCATCTTTTCCAGCTCTGTATTATCTTGAAGCAGGAAAATTGTGGTTATTTCCATCACATCAGGAGATTTAAAGCTATGTTAATGTTTGGGGATTCAAATCTGTCAATCCTAGGTATACAGATAGTTTTTAAGATTTGATACAAAGTTATGTTATGCAGTCCCAAATTTGTGTTGTACTTGGAGTACAAAGACCAAACTGATGCAATTATTGTAAGCTTGAATGTTAATTTATTTTTAGGTGAAGCAAAACGTTCCATTAATGCTTCTCCAGTTTAAACTATACCTGTTAAAGAGTGAATATCACTTGTTTCATTTATTATTATGTTTTTTCCAGCTAATAGCTTAAAGAAATAAACACACATTCAAGGTCTTTATTTGAAATATCTATTAAATCAAAATCAATATAGGCAGTCCCCGACTTTCAAACATCTGCCTTACAAACGACTTATATTTACAAATGGGAGTGAGACAACATCAGTATATCAGTATCATAAGTATTGATAACCATCTAATTTCTCTCTGTCCCAAACCAAGACAATATGTCACCAAAAGGGTAGTATCCATGTCACCGCGGCCAGGTGTCTGCATGAGCTATCGGGGAGTGCTTGATGTTATGGCTCCAATTCCAGAGCTTGCAGACTCAGCTCTGGGAATTGGCTCCATGACATGGCGCCCCCCTTCGCCGATCTCTTCTTCTGCGCCTCGTCCGACACGACTCTGAAACAAATCAAACCTGAATACTATACATCCATTTTATCTAAAGTCCCCATATACTTTTTTAACAAGCTGCGATGGAATACAGGATGTATTTTCCCCAGACTTTTTGGCAAGAGTAGCTGGAAAGTCACTGCGTTTATGATCTCCTGTATCCTGAAGGGTCCAATGAATTTGGGGCTTAACTTTTTCGAGGGCAGACCTAGTTTTATGTTTTTTGTACTTAGCCACACTAAGTCCCCCTTCTCCAACTTATCTCCCTCCACTCTTTTACGATCTGCGAAGGTTTTATACCTTTTGTGCGCCTCCTTTAATGATGCAGTCACTTGGCTCCAACAATCTTGCATCTGAGTTTTCCACTTCCCCACCCCTGTTTCTTCATTCTCTGGCCACTTTGGCAATTGGGGCAACGGCTGGACCTCATGCCCATAAACTATTTCAAATGGAGTTTTATTTGTTGCGGAATGGATTGTAGAATTAAAGGCTAGTTCAGCAAACGCTAGCCATCTAGACCAATCGTTTTGTCTCTTATTTGAGTAGATGCGAAGGAACTGCCCAAGTGTCTGTTGGATACGTTCCACTGCACCGTTTGTCATAGGGTGGAAAGCGGAACTCATGCTCCTCTCTGCCCCTAATATTTCTAAGAATTTTCCCCAAAATTTCGCCGTGAATTGGACACCCCTGTCACTGACCACCCTGCTAGGACATCCGTGCAGCTTGTAAATATGATTTATGTACAAGTCAGCCAGTTTCTCTGCTGAAGGTAACTTTGCCAGCGCTATAAAGTGAGCTTGTTTAGAAAACAAATCTAATACAGTCCATATATAACGATGCCCCTTGCTGACAGGTAATTCCCCCACAAAGTCCATAGCCACACATTCCCATGGTCTGGTAGGTTCTGCCACAGGCTGCAATAGTCCCATTGGCCTCCCCCCCCCCCCCCCGCGACTTATTCATGGCACAATCATCACACTGGGTAACATAATTTTTTATGTCCTTTCTCATCCCTGGCCACCAACAATGTTTTGCTATGGATTTTGTCGTCTTTGTAATTCCCATATGCCCTGCGCTCTGGTTATCATGGAAGCGATTCAAAATTTTAGCCCTCAAAATTGCAGGAATGTACAATTTCTTTTTCACAAACCATAGTCCCCCCTTTTGTTCCCCTTTTTCTGCATTGGATAAAATCCATTGGTCCCCTTCGTATGATTGCGCCAGTTCCTTCTCCCAAATGCCCCCTTCGATAATTTTGACCCCTGCCGAGTTCTCTCTTTCTGTCTGTGCCCTCGTGCTGACTGCTAACCCCCATTGTTTTTTGGAAAACACCGTCCCTTCCTTTGCTGCGGCTATATCCTCGTGTTGAGGCATGCGTGAAAGGGCATCGGCCAGAACATTCTGTTTCCCTTGGAAAAACTTCAATTGGAAATTGAACCTGCTGAAGTATTGGGCCCATCTAATTTGTTTGGGGGATAATTTTCGCGGGGACTTTAAGTACTGGAGATTTCTATGATCAGACCAGACCTCGAACGGGATTTTGCTTCCTTCAAGGAAGTGCCGCCAGCATTCCAATGCCTTCAGCATGGCTAATGCTTCTTTTTCCCATATGGGCCAACATTTTTCAGTTTCGCTAAACTTCCGTGATAGATATCCACATGGTTTCAAATTTCCATTTTGATGATCCTTTTGCAATAATACTGCCCCATATGCACAGTCCGAAGCATCACAATGTATTATGAAAGGACTCTGCATGTCCGGGTGCTTTAGGACGGGTTCTTCTGTAAAGCGTTCTTTTAAAGCCTCAAAAGCTTTTTGGCATTCTGGCGTCCAATTCAGCTTGGCGCCAGGGGCTTTCACTTTTGCCGTCTCCCCTTTCCCCTTCGTTTTCAACAGTTCTGTAAGGGGCGCAGCCAGTTGCGCAAATCCCTTTATAAATGATCGATAGAAATTTGCGAACCCTAGGAACGATTGCAATTGTCTCCTCGTTTGAGGGACTCCCCATTCCCTTACGTCCGATACTTTGGATGGGTCCATAGCTAATCCCTCCGGAGATATCCGATACCCCAAAAAGTCAATTTGTGCCTTGTTGAATTCACATTTGGAAAACTTTGCATACAGTTTTGTTTCCCTTAGCTTTTGCAAAACTTCCCGAACCAATTCAATGTGCTGCTTTCTATCCTCGCTCACGATAAGGATATCATCTAAAAATATGAATACTCCTCGGTATAACAGTGGGCGTAAGATCTCGTTTATGAGCTGCATGAAGCACGAGCCGCCGTTTTTTAACCCAAAAGGCAAAACTAAATATTCAAAAAGTCCGAATGCGCAGGAAAATGCAGTTTTCCAAGTGTCCTCGGGTTTGATTCTTAACTTATGATAAGCTTCGATCAAATCAAGTTTGGTAAATATGCTCCCTTTCTTCAATACAGTAATCAGGTCCTTTACTAAGGGCATAGGGTATTTATTATCTTTCGTAATTGCATTCAGATTTCGATAGTCAATGCACAGTCTTAAAGAATTGTCTTTCTTTCTCCTAAATAACACGGGGGCCCCTGAAGGGGAGTTGGAGGGTTTAATGAAACCTCGCGCCAGATTTTTGTCAATATATTTCCTCAATTCCTCCTTTTCCTGAACAGACATGGGATAAACTTTCGGTTTTGGTAAGTTTGCCCCTGGGGTTATTTCGATTCCCACCTCTATATTCCTTTTGGGAGGTAATTTACTTGCTTCCTTTTGATTAAATACATCCACAAAGTCCCTGTATTCCGGGGGTAACAGTTCTGGGCTTAATTCTTCCGACTCATCCCCCTCACTCTCTTCCTCTGCTATCTTGCCTATCTCCCATTCCGTTTGTTGTTCTTTAAAAGACATGCTCTTTCCCCTCCAATCTACATCGGGGTTTGCCTGCTCCAGCCACGGGATCCCTAATATGATATTATACGTGGCAATAGGGGCTACTACAAAGGGTATTCTTCCTTCCCATTTGCCTATTTTACATGGGATCCCCTGTATTTCCTTCGTGGACACTTCCCCAGCAGCCACCGATCCGTCCAATTGCGAGAACGCAATCGGAACTTTAAGTGCAGTTTGCTGGCATTTTAGCGCCTCTGCTAATTCTGGAGTTATAATGTTCCTAGAGCAACCACAATCCACGAATGCTCTGCAAGTGGCTCGACTCTCCAGCCCCGATAAGCAGATTGGCACTACCATCATGCGTTTGTCTTGACTCACCAGCTGTTCCGGAGGTTCTGGGGCTTGCCCCTCCTCCTCCGCTCGTCTCCCGGCTGCTGGCGTGGGTTTGGGCGATTCTCCCTTCCGGGCCCAACATTCCGCTGCCCGATGGCCCGCCTTCCCACACACAAAGCATCTTGGCTTGGGTCTGTTGTCGTCTCCTTTGGAGGGGATCCCGGGTCGCCCTCCGGGGCGCTCCTGCTTCCGCGTTTCTCCCCGACCCCTTGCTGCCGGTCGCTGCTGGGCGCCGCCGCTCCGAAAGCGCCTCACTTGGGACAGGGTGGATTCGACGTGCCCTGCTAGCTGAATCCATCCCTGTAACGACTCCGGGTCATCTCTGTGCGCTGCCCAGCTGAATATCTCGGGGCGCAGTCCTTCTTTGAATAATTCCACTTTGGTCACTTCGGACCACTCTGGTACCCTTTCCGCAAGATGGAGGAATTCTCCTGCGTACTCGGGTACCGTCTTGTCCCTTTGCTTTATGCCTTTTAATTGGTCGCGAGCTCTTAATTGCTCCAGCGGGTCTCTGGATCGGTTCTCCAGTGCAGCTAGGAATTGGGGCACTGATCTCAAGCACGGGTCGCGCCTGGCATGCAATTGCACATACCAGCTGGCCGCCCCTCTTTTGAGGGTATTCCCAATGGCCCGAACCATGCTTCCTTCGGAGGGGAATGTGTGTGCATTGTCCTCCATGTATCCTCTGATGCCAATGAGGAAAAAGTTCAGCTCGGACGATTCCCCTCCGTATTCTAGTTTAAGCTCCTCTCTCCCAGGCATCCATTCTGTGGTCCGTTGCCTCTGCATGGGCGGCCTGGGGAGGGGTTGCATCAGGTTCCCCTGAGCTGTCCCTTTGACCCCGCCGCGCCCCAGCCTTTCTCGGAACTCCAGCTCCTGCCAGTACTCCTCGTCTCCGTCGCCGCCTGCTGCCGCTGGGCTCTGCGTTGACGCGCGCTGGCCCCTTCGGCCCCAAGCCTCTTCCTTGCACGGCTCCCTTTCGGCCCCGTATTGGGTGGGCTCCCTCTGGAGATTCTCCTCCAACAATGGCACCAATCTTCCCACGGTTTCCGACAGCCGGGACAGGCTGGTCTCCAAGATGGATAACCGTAGGGCCTCGGTCTCCGGCGTGCTCCCTCCGGACCCCCAACCGGTCTCTGCAGCCGCTGCGACGCCTCTCCCTCCTCTGGGGATCCTCTGGGTCACTCCATTCGGTCTGGGGTAGCCGGTAGAGGAAGCGATGGCTTGTAGCATTTCCTCTCCCAGCGGCCGAACATCTGGCAAGGGCCCCTCTGCCCCCTTCGGGCTCCGATCGCCCCCTCCACTCATTTTCACTTCACTGCGACTCCGCAGGAGGGTGAGAATGGGATTCTCGACTTAATGTCACGCTCACTTCAAACGACCAGCATGAACACAGATCAAAAGAAGCTGTTATCAAAACCAATCTTTATTGAAGAACACACGACTTGGAAAAGTCGAGAATGACATAATGTTTACATACAATCATTTTTATTACCTTTGCTACAACGTCACATCACACGTAAATATCATCACCAAACTCCACCCCACATCTCACATTTCTACCCCTACAACACCAACTATTCATTTAAGCTGTTTTGATTCTCACTCCAAAAGTTCCCATGCTCCGCGGCCAGGTGTCTGCATGAGCTATCGGGGAGTGCTTGATGTTATGGCTCCAATTCCAGAGCTTGCAGACTCAGCTCTGGGAATTGGCTCCATGACAATCCATCCATATATAAACACATGGCTGCCTCCTGTAACCACGATCTTGGAATGCTGCAGGGTTTGTAAAAATATCAAAAGTTTACCCAAGAAAGTGTCCTAAACAACCTTTTCTAAAAGCCCAAGCAAACATGAGTATATTCACTGACCAGAAAACACTGACTTATTTTGCAGGGAATAAACTGGAAAACCACAAGAACGAGACAGCATAATGGAATATTCTGGATGTGGCCGTCTCGCTACAGTTCTGAATAGGAGCACTCCCCACTGACATAATTGGTTTCAGATTCCACTTATTTATCATAATTTTGATTGGGACAGAGTTTGCTCTTATTGTCTGAAACAGTTGACATGCCTCTCTCATCCAGTTGCTTGAATAGAATTTCAAAAACAAGTTTGCCATTTAGGGCAGGAACAGCTGTTTTAGATGGACGCATCTTAACTTCCACCCACACATGCACACCCCACACACACTCTCTTGTTAGTCTTTGGTTTAATAGAATTGGATATAACTGGAGTCTTAACATCTAGTAGAAAACCTTCAAATTAATAGTTTGAGCCTGATGTCACAGTAGTAATTTAATCTGCTCAGGTATTGTCAGTAGAAAAATCAGGTTGAGAAAAAATAACCCTGGCTTCTCAGAATATGACGCAAAAATGACAAGGCCAAGTTAATCTGTAAATGCATAAAGAATTTAATCTGCAAAGGGCTACAATTAGATAGAACATAAAGTGTTTTAGTTTTATAGGAGTGGAAACATTTTTTATTTTAAGACTCTTTTTGTGTGCTGAAAGGAATAAACAAAATATGGGTTAAATAAATTGAAAGTATTCATGAAGAGAATGCAGTTACTATTGACAGCTAAGTTCTGAATAGAAAGTCTGCTGGAATGAGCTTCAATTTTTAAATTATACAGAGTTATGTATTCTGTTTCTAAAAAACTGTTTAAGAAATACTTTCCTTTATTTTCCCTCTCCAGGAATCCCTTGCACTGAAGCAGATGATGCTAAAGTTGCTAGGAGTTTGGGCCTGTCATTTGAAGAAGTTATTGAAACTCTGTCAGATGGCTCACAGAGACTGATCCACTCTGGAGAGGTTGGTGCATTGCTGTGAGTTTCTGCTTTTATGACCCCTGCTCCTTAACAGTGCCTAGGAAGACTCCAGAGGATATCAGTATAAAGGAGATGCTTCAACAGATGAAGGAAAGTCTAATGGAAACTGAGTCAGAATTATTATTGTTCATTACATTAATTTTTCACCATGTTCTTTGGCTGCTAAAGCAGCTTACATGTGGTTGATTTGGATAATAAAATCCAGTGTGGTGTAGTTCTCCGAGTGCTGTGTAAGGACTTTGGGAGACTAGCATTTGAATTTCTCCTCAGACATAGAAACCCACTACATAACTTTGGGAAAGTCATACTTTCTCAGGCCAAGGTCCACCTGCACTGGCCAATTAATACAGTTTGAAGCTAGCTGTGTCAGAAAAAAACCCCTCACAAAAACACGTGAAAGAAAGCTCTTAATGCACATTACTGCTCTGCAGTTTCTGTAATTATCCAGGCTTCAAAATTAGTTACAGGGGCCCTTCCACACAGCCTTATATCCCAGAATATCAAGGCAGAAAATCCCACATTATCTGAGTGTGGACTCAGATTCAAAGCAGACCCAGTTCAAAGCAGATATTGTGGGATTTTCTGCCTTGATATTCTGGGATATAGGGCTGTGTGGAAGGGCCCTAAGTCACTTTCCTCACTACTGGTTTGAAATTGTATTAAATGTGGATGTGCCCTAAGAGGAAGTCAATGACAAATTTTCTTCTGAATCAGTATTGTCAAGTAAACCCTAAGACAGGGTCACAACAAATCAAAATTCACTTGAAGGTGCATTATAAAAACAGCAACCACAAAAAATACTATATTGTTAAACCAGAGGTAGCATGGACTACAATTTTCTACCAGCAATTTATTTTACCTCTTTGTTGCTTTGATTTATGTTTATGGCTTGTGTGAATGGAGGGGCCTAGTTTCTGTTTTTGGAACCAGCAGGCAAAGAAAAAAAGACAGTCATGGCATTTCACCTCACTGACTTTTTCTCTCACACATGAATAGTTGTATTTTGTACAAGTGGATGAAGAATATTTCCCATAGGTAGGGACATGACTTGGACTACTCCAATAGCTTAATTAGTGCAGTGTACTTACTATGCTCTTAATCTTTTCTTTTTACCAGTTCACAGGTATGAGTAGACAACAAGCGTTAAATGCAATCACTGAGCAAGCCAAAAATAAAGGAGTAGGAGTATACCTAACAAGTAATAAATTGAAAGATTGGCTGATCTCCCGACAACGTTATTGGGGAACACCTATTCCAGTTATTCATTGCCAGTCCTGTGGTCCTGTGCCTGTGCCGTATGAGGATTTACCTGTACAGTTGCCAAATATTGCATCCTTTACAGGCAAGGGTGGCTCACCATTAGCTTCAATTTCAGATTGGGTCAACTGCTGTTGTCCAAAGTGAGTACATTGTGTTATATATTGGTTAAAAAATCTAATTTGGAATGTATCATTTTAACTATTTGAAATAGCTTTTCATGCCTTTCAGACTTAGAACTTTTTAAAATTCTGTTCATTATTGTATTGTGTATAATGTCTGAATATGCTGTTTGGGGTGAGGGGAAAGAAGATTCAAGTTATGAAACTTATCTTCAGGCCATAATTTGTGAATAATTGTGTTTTTTTGAGCCCTTGCTTTAGACAGTGGCTAGTGTTTAAGACAGAAGACAGAAAATACTACCCACAATCAAAGCAGTTTCTTCTAGTGTACCAGATTATTTTCTAACAAGAAAAAAATACCCAAAATTTATGACTTTGTTTTTGGTTTTGCCACTCCTGAGCTCAGCTAGTATGGTAGGATATAGGGGCTTTCTGGAGGGTTAAAGTCCATTTTCTTTCTCTCTCAGTTCAAGATTATATCACAATCCTAAGCACAATTTAAAATCTGTAGACCTCTTTTATTCTTCTGTCGCTCACCAAAGAAACAAGGGATTCTTGTTCCCTTTCTTAAAGTACTTGTATGAGTCTAGAATTAAGGCTGCTGTAATTTTTAAAGATATCACATAGTAAACATCGTTTATGATTTATTTTGCTGCAGATCAGGCATCAGTAAGTTATTGTTCTGTAGACCAGAAGATTATCTCTACATTGGAAAATTACAATGTGCAAAGTCACTTGGAGACAGGTGCTTTTCAGCATAAATCTGAGCTCTATGTTGTTTATGGCAGGCAACTCTTTGAATCAGAAAGGGATTTTTTTCTGGCCAAATTTAAGGCTTCTGCTGTTTGCTCAGCTAACAGACTAATTCAGATTGAGAGAACTACCTATTCAGTGAGGAAAGTGGAGCTGTTCTCTTTGTAGCATCTATGGCTGTGGGCATGGTACGCGGGAAGTATTGGAATGTATCCTTGTCCTAGGGAGACTTTTTCTTCATCCTGCAAATAATGGAACATTGCTCTCAGCAGAGCTGGCATGGTGATTTCTATATCATTAGGCTGCTTTGCTGGAACTGTAAGTGATCTCAAGCCATTCTCGCAGTTGCAGTAAAACTCCCACTTTTCTCTGAACATTCAAGCACAAATGAAATGATTGCATCTTGGCATGAGGTGTATCAGCACTGTGGCTTAGGAGACTCCCAGTTTCATTTTCTTGTTGTTGTTCCCAAAGGCATTTGAGGTAAAAAAGAACTCAAATACTAGCAAATTTCAACACAAACAATTCCTTGCACTGTTTGCCTTTATTTTTAATATGATTAAAATTTACCAGAGCAAAGGATTGTCACTGATATCAGTATTGTCTGAGAATAGTAGGACTTAATGGGGCTCAGAATTGCTCTCAATGCCATATTTGTACCCTGAGATATTTTAAGGTAATAACAGTTATTCTCAATATCATTGGGGAGCCCATAAAGAGTGGGCTGCTGTCATCAAGAGTTAGAATCATAAAAGTTGAAAAAGACCACAAGAGCCATCTAGTCCAATCTCCTGCCATGCAGGAAAATACAATCAAAGCAGTCCTGACATATTGGTTGCCCAGTCTGTTCTCGTATTCTCAGTTATTTTTAGCATATCTGACTTAATGGTAAAACTAAGTCTTGACTGTCTTGAAACTATTCTAATTCAGAACATACATATGTCATTGCACGATAGGATCCCTATTCCTATTCATTCCATTGACTATAGAAAGCCAGTTGGAGGCATTTATTCTAATATATCTTATATTCTATCTACCACTATATGTTTTTGAAAACTATTAGATTTTTTAAAAATTACAGGCATAGAGATTAAATTTGTGGTTTCATTCCTGTTTCTGTGGAGCAAAACCACATAGCAGATTTTAATACAGTAGACTCAGTTAACCACAATCCAAGCAACCCAAACTCTCAAGCAACCAGCAAAACAAAAAACAAAACAAAAAATGTACAAGTAATACTACATCCACATTTCAGTGTTTTTATAAGACAGTAAAACTGTGTTCCATTAAGTTAAGTTTGTCTTTTATTTGTTTTAATTTATTTTAATTACTATATTTCAATATTCATAGAATCATAGAGTTGGAAGAGACCTCATGGACATCCAGTCCAGCCCCCTGCCAAGAAGCATTCAAAGCACCCCCGTCAGATGGTCATCTAGCCTCTGCTTAAAAGCCTCCAAAGAAGAATCCTCCACCAGGCAGAGAGTTCCACTGCTGAACAGGTTTCACAGTGAGGAAGTTATTTCTAATGTTCAGGTGGAATCTCCTTTCCTGTAGTTGGAAGCCATTGTTCCGCATCCTAATCCACAAGGCAGCAGAAAACAAGCTTGCTCCCTCTTCCCTATGATTTCCTCTCACATATTTGTACATGGCTATCATGTCTCCACTCAGCCTTCTCTTCTGCAGGCTAAACATGCCCAGCTCTTTAAGCCGGTCCTCATAGGGCTTGTTCCCCAGACCCTTGATCATATTAATATCAAGTCAATACAGAGGTTATAGTATGGTATAGCAACCAGAAACTACATCTATCTGGCATCTAACAATTCCCATGGGTGCCGGTTAACTGAGTGCTATCTATCTATATGAAAGTTTGTGTGTGTTTTAAAACAAGAGTAAACATTTCTATTTTCAGCTCCTCTTCTAATCCTGAATTATGTAACTCAGTTTTGTGTTGTTCTTCATCTTGGAAAGAAATCACGAGTGGAGTGCCGCAGGGTTCCGTCCTGGGCCCGGTTCTGTTCAACAACTTTATTAACGACTTAAATGAAGGGTTAGAAGGCATGATCATCAAGTTTGCAGATGACACCAAACTGGGAGGGATAGCTAACACTCCAGAAGACAGGAGCAAAATTCAAAACGATCTTGACAGATTAGAGAGATGGGCCGAAACTAACAAAATGAAGTTTAACAGGGACAAAAGCAAGATACTCCACTTAGGCAGAAAAAATGAAATGCAGAATGGGGGACGCCAGGCTCGACAGCAGTATGTGTGAAAAAGATCTTGGAGTCCTTATGTACAACAAGTTAAACATGAGCCTACAATGTGATGCGGCGGCGAAAAAAGCTAATGGGATTTTGGCCTGCATAAATAGGGGTATAGTGTCTAGATCCAGGGAAGTCCTGCTCCCCCTCTATTCTGCCTTGGTCAGCCACACCTAGAATACTGTGTCCAATTCTGGGCACCGCAGTTGAAGGGAGATGTTGACAAACTGGAAAGCGTCCAGAGGAGGGCGACTAAAATGATTAAGGGTCTGGAGAACAAGCCCTATGAGGAGCGGCTTAAAGAGCTGGGCATGTTTAGCCTGCAGAAGAGAAGGCTGAGAGGAGACATGATAGCCATGTACAAATACGTGAAGGGAAGTCATAGGGAGGAGGGAGCAAGCTTGTTTTCTGCTGCCCTGCAGACTAGGATACGAAACAATGGATTCAAACTACAGGAAAGGAGATTCCACCTGAACATTAGGAAGAACTTCCTCACTGTGAGAGCTGTTCAGCAGTGAAACTCTCTGCCCCGGAGTGTGGTAGAGGCTCCTTCTTTGAAGGCTTTTAAGTAGAGGCTGGATGGCCATCTGACGGGGGTGCTTTGAATGAGATTTTCCTGCTTCTTGCAGGGGGTTGGACTGGATGGCCTGTGAGGTCTCTTCCAACTCTACGATTCTACGATTCTGTGATTCTACCATTCATATAGAATTCTTTGAGAAACTACAACTAGCCCATATTCATTTGAGATTTCAGAAGGGGGTTATAAGGTCAAAAGATTGTCAAGAATAAAAGTATATAGTTAAAGAGCTAAACTTGTAACTGTGTAACTACCAAAAATCAGAACCTGGACTGTAGAACTTCATTTTTCACATTGATTTTATTGGGACCTATACGTGATATTTTATAACTCTATATGCACGATTATAATCCTGATACAGTGAAGCCAAATCTTAAGTAACATGATACATTTTGACTTTGATGGCTCACTGATAAGTTTCAGAGATCTGGTTGGCAGCAGTCTTTTGTTTCTATATCAATTTTCCAACAAACAGTACACATTGCCATTCTTTTGAGTTTTTGGCAGCTGCATTGGAATACTGATAAAAGGAGGAAAGGATTGTGGCTCCTAGAAAATTTTGAGGTTTGGCAATAGAAGGTCTGAAAATCATTGAATCCACACTGAAAAAGTAGTGGTAATGACAGTGCTTATAATGTCTTTTCTCCATTTGTGGCCCAATTGTAGGAAGTTTAGGAAGGAAAATAACAGAGGGCTGGTTTTAAACAGTAATTACAACAGAAATTCTTGAGTGGCTCTTTTTTATGACCCTGTATTGTCAATTGACTTGAAAAGTACAGACTTGTGGATTTCGCCTCTGCCAAGACCTGTGAAGCCTCATTTTCACATGCTTGGTTAGAAGCCATATTTGTGAAATAAGTAAGAATCCAAGATTTGTTTTAGACACATTGGCTCTAATGTAGTCTCCAGGGAACAATAGTAGAAAATCATATAAACAAACCTCACAACCTCTGAGGATGCCTGCCATAGATGTAGGTGAAACGCCAGGAGAGAATGCTTCTGGAACATGACCATACAGCCTGGAAAACACACAACAACCCATAACAAAATTTCTACCCTAATAGCGTCTATCTCAGTGGAACCCTGATTATAATAATAATGATATTTTTTGTTCTTCAGATGCAAGAAACCTTCAAGGAGAGAAACAGATACCATGGATACATTTGTTGATTCAGCTTGGTATTATTTAAGATATACTGATCCCCATAACACTGAGAGGTAAGTAGTTTCAAAGTCCTGTTTTCTGTCAGTCAGCTTTACCTGTAATCCTATTAGCTGGTCCTGTCCTGCATTGCCTGGATTGGAAGAAAAGACTAGAATACTCCTTTTGTCTCTAGCTTACACAGAACACAATGGAATGAGGATTCCTGGAAGGGAAACTTCTGTGATTTTGTCATTTTTGTCCTTTCCTCACACACAATAGAATTAAAGGGCTGGCTTTTTAAAAATATATCATTTAGTGCAGCTTCTGATGTCATCATACAAATCTGTTCATAACCTTGGAAGGCATGTTATAGCTTGTCAAAACCTCCCAGGACCTGAAAAGCTTTCTAATCAATTCCCTTCCCAACCTTCATCTTGCAATTTTTGGTCAAGGGAAAAAATTATGGATTTTTTATGACCTGTAAATAGGTCAGGGGTAATTTCAGGGAGAAGGGAAAGCACCAATACCTCTTTTAGGGATCAGTCACTCCTGGCTGCCACCAGACATTTTAAAAAGCCAGAAGTGCTGCCACAATGGAGGAACTATCCTGCCTTCTCTTGGAAGTTAAGCAGGGTCCAGACATGCACATATACATTTTTTAAAGATCTGAGCACATGTTCACATGCGTCATTTGAAATTGGTTTATACCAGAATCACAGTTGTCAAGTGTACGCTGTGAAGAATAAATAACTAAAAACAGAAACATAGCTAAGGTAAGAAATGTGGCATTATAATGAATAATAGCAGAATGCTCTGCCTACTTACTCAAAAGCAAAGTCTTGCAGTATTTGATGAGAATTGATCTAAAACAAGTGGATTTAAACATGCCATTGTAATTTGAATTGATTTCTGCTGAGCCAAAACCATTTATATGCCAGAGGTGACTTACAATTAAGAGTTAAATAGGCTCATATGCAGTCAAATTTGGTATACCATTTTTTTTAAAAAATAGTCATAGTCTGGAATAATATCAGCATCATTATTACATTAATCATATAATGTATGAAAGTGGTTTTCTGCCTCCTGTTTTCAAACTCTGCCTCTGTTGGTTTGCATGAAAGATATGCAAAAACTGTTCTTGAGCTATGTGTATTTGTGGCTCTCTGTCTGCAAGAACTTGTTAACTGCATCTTGCTGACCGTTTAATCCTTGGAGAAAGGCTTCTTGTTGGTATTTTGACAAGAATTCTAACTAGGAATGAGGAAAAAATTAATGTTATTTAGCAACAAATCCACTAGTATTACACAAATACTACACTGTTTGCATTAGCAGCTCAAAAGCCAAACAAAATTTACTGTTACATTTGCACTTGTTTACTTATATTTACTGCTACACTTTTTTGAAATAAACTTGAGGTTATTTAAGATTGTTGTTTATATTGATCTGTTTCAACTCTAAACATAGGTATTGGCTTGCTTTTCCTGTTGCTATACTTTAAAAATGAAAGTTTTTTTTTCATTCTAAGTGGAATGGTTACCTTGGAATAGCTTTGTAGTTTTTAGACAATAAATGCATTTCTATTTGATTTTTCTATCACCCTTCTCCTCTGCCAGTACAGTATATTCCTTGCCTTTATGTGTTCCTGTGCAACCTTCAAATAACTGTCTAATGTTCTTGATTTTTGTGAACACAGACAATGGAAAGATTGGATTTTGTGGTCCAACAGTTCAGATTTCATTAGCCATTGAACATTTGGAATAGATTTTGTTCTAATGTCATAACACCAGGTTGCTCCCTAATGCTAACATTTAATTGTAAGCCTCCTCTGTCGGTTTGCCAGTCCTCTTCAGTATATATTCAGTCTAAATGCAATACTTACTTCTCATCTTTCTTGATCATATTTTCATCTGTGGGTGATTTTTCCTGGTTTTGTGCTAACAGAGCATTTGACAAAGACTTGGCAGATCATTGGATGCCTGTGGATCTGTACATTGGAGGAAAGGAACATGCAGTGATGCATTTGTACTACGCCAGGTTCATTAATCATTTTTGCCATGATCAGAAGATGACTAAGCATAGGTAAGTGGGACAACCATAATAGCCAAAGTGAGCCCTGAAATAACAGACATTCTGCTCCAAATACAACAAAAGCTTCATAAAGAAAGCAGGTTATCAAATATACTTTGTATAGTCTTAGGCTGTGTGAACACTGGGCATGATAATGTAGGGATGAGTTAGTCCCAACCTATTCTGCTACAGTTTTAGAGTCATGAAGTGTGTTGCAAAAAGAATAATGGATTTCTGATCTCTATTATTTTGGGAAATGCGCTTAAGTTGGTTCACTGAAAAATGTATATCAAATTTTTTTTCTTTCTCCCATAGCAACAACACATACCTCTATTTTTCAGTTTCATAGTAATCTTTCTAGTCAATATTGACTTGTGTTGTTTCAAAGAGCATATTACTTGTAGCAAGTTGTCAGTAATTTGCTACAAGTAATATGTGCCTTTTGAAACAACACAAATCAAGCTTGACTAGAAACCAGTTACTTTGATAACTTGTTGCATTTTGTTATCAAGTTACTTTGATGACTTAGTATATCTTGAAGTAATGAGCTGGAGTAGTTTAATCTCTTGCCTTTAATGGTCAGGGATATAATCCAGTAACTTTCAGTTACACATAGTAATAAAACTTTTGCGTCTTACTGAATGTTTTCTGCCTCAGTCTGAGAAATGAGAGGTCAAAGAGGAAGGGTCATATGAGTGGCTGCCTTATGCTATCTGTGGAATTTGGAGCCATTTAATGAAAAGCAGAAGAACCAACAAGAAGGAAGGAAGGCTTGGATGAGGGGAGTGGGTAGAGAGAGATGTGGAGACGTAAAGGAGGAAACACACTGCAAAAATGAACAGGACTGTTGGGTCCAGTTAGGTGGAAATTTTGAAAGATAACTTTAAAGTTTCTGCCTTCATCAGTTCTCTACCAAGTGAAAGATACTGCTTCAGGCAGCTCCAAAAGAGAAAATCATTCTGAGTGATGGGAGTGGAGGGTGCCTTACTATAGGTTGGCTTCCCCAAACAGCAGCACAGAATGTTCTCTTGAACTGGCAGGATTAGAACAAGCTGTGAAAGAGTTTGGAATAGGAAGGAGTTTTCTCCACATGCCTGAAATCGAACCAGGCATGAGATTTGCAGCAATCATTTGGAGGAGAGCGAACTGAGGAAGGAAGAGGGAGTTACTATTCGGCATCTCTGCCCAGAGCATCTGTATGCAGTCCTCGTGGAATCTGCCTGTTATATAAGGTGGTTGGGGGATAGGAATCCATGTAAGAGAGCCTTCTGAGAATTATGGTGTTCAGAGAGGGAAGATATCAGTATCACAATGGTAACAGCCACAGAAATGTGGTAATGTAGTAAATTACTTTTTGGACTGCACTAACAAGCAATGACCTGTTAGATTATCAGAACAATGTAACTTAACACTTTCTAAAATGTCACATTCCAAACTGCAGTTTGCATCTAATTTTTTAAAATCATTTATTTTTATAGTTAAGGAATAAAATTTAGTCACCTTCCTATATATACAAAGTATATTATTCATTAACATTGTTCATTGTTACCATAGCCTTTATATCATTCCGACTCTTACCCAAATTCCTCCCCCATGTGTGATGAGTAGTCAGAGCATAACATCCTTCTCTGCCCACCCAGTTGATCTGTCTAACGTGTAATATCACTAGACATCCACACCCAGGAATTGCATTGGAAAAAATGTGTCTGAACCACTGGCCCAGTGAAACTCTGTCTGGGAGTTGGCAATGTGATTTAAGCTTAGAGGCATGAGATTTTATCCATTTCAGATTGCTTTACCATTATGCCAAAGTGTAGGAGGCCATTGTTGTCAGGAAGGGAACAAGCAAACCAGATAGTCAGTGGAATACTTGCAAAAACACTATACTCAGAGGCAGCAGTCTGAAAAATATATGGTCTGATGCATCTCCCTCTGTCTGTATACCTCATGAATGAAAAGGGAATTAGGGAAAAGTAAATGGAAGTACAAGTTACATAAACAGATTGAAGAGATTCACAGGGTGAGACTTTCCATCTCCCTGCATTTACATTGTTTGTTTGTTTGTTTGCTTAAAGGATTTTTGCCCTCTTCTTTAGCCTCACATGTTTCCAGAGTAACTGATATACATAGGCTTTTAATCTAAAATACATGGCAGAAAAGGAGAAGAGGAGGGAAAATGAATGAAAACAAACTTAGGGCCCTTCCACGCTGCCCCTATATCCCAAGATGTGATCTCAAATTATCTGCTTGTCTCAGATTATCTGGTAGTGGAGACTCATATAATTCTTTAAAGCAGATAATCTGGGATCAGATCCTGGGATACAGGGCAGTATAGAAAGGTCATCAGACACACAAAATATAATAACAGTTATGAGCTATTACAAATGGAACAATTTAAAGAGAGGAGAAAGCTGATGAAGCTGGTCTTTCAACAGGACTGGTGGAAGGGATGAGCTCACTTTCTATATCCCTCTGCTGTAGATTGGCAAAATATCATGATGGCAGTTCTGAATTGGGAATTGTACCATAGTAGCTTCCATTGCTCTTTGAAACTGATAGTCTATCTTATTTTGCTCTTGGCTGTTCTTCAGTCTCTGCCACAGGGCAGTAATGAAAAGCATTGCTTGAGAGACATACACACCCACCTGACCTTTCTTCAATGGGACTGCTCTAATTGAGATGAGAAGTGGCCTTGAGAAGAACACAGAGAAGTGCATTAGCACAAAATGAGCTGGGTGATGGATGGTGTGACTTGTTACAAAACATAGCAGAAACTAAAATTGTGCTTCACATTGTAGTGTGGTATAATAAAGGAGCAACATCTAAAGCAAGCTTGTATGTGACAAAGCCATTATGTGACTTAGAGTTTATGGCTCCATCTGTGGCCATGAGAGGGAGCTATTGCTGCAAATCTCTTAATGAATAATTGGCAGTAAAATTTAGAAGAGGGAGAACTGTGGCAGAAAGCTGTGATTTAGAATTGCGTGCTTCCAGACTTTTCTAAGCTCTTGGCTGTTTTCTCTTCTTGTTTCCCAACTCACAACTTCTATTCTTAACAAAGGAGTATTTTTAAAATCCACCATAGATGGTAAAATATTTTGTGTACTAGTAATAGCATCTGTCTCTGCAAACAGACTAAAACCTCTGCTTATATCAACATGGTAACATATGTGAATGGGGATGAAAGAATAAATATTCTGGAAAAATTAACTTCTATCTATAAACATTCTGATTCCCCATGTAGGTCAAGAACGATTTCAACTAATTTCATTTATTTTAAGTGGCAAGGCATTCCCTTTGTAAACAACAAGAAAAGTTCCTCCATTTATAGTAGCAATTCTAAATACAAGTAATACATAGGATTTTAGTAACATAGCATCAAACAATCAGTGACAGTTAAACAATTAATATTCTGAGATGATATCATTTCCTTTTTTCCCTCCCTCCCCAATTTTTCTGCTGAGGCAGAAAATAGTGTCTCAAATCATTTGATTTTGCATGATCATGTGGCAAAAGGTAAAGAGAGCTCTGTGTGGTCATCTGCCACAAAGTAGGGATGTCAAACGAATTCAAGGCATTTCTTGTACAGTGTAGGAGCTGAAGCAGCATGAGAAGGAGCCGTGCTGAGCAATTTCTGTGCCAGAGATGAAAGTTATTTTTTGGACTTCTACTTCCTGAGTGTCTCCATCATCATTGCACACCCTCAAAAGTTATTTCTTTGAAACTCTGCTCTCCTTGTGTAATATACAGGAGGGCCATATGAATGTGTTGGTTAGCATTTGGGGTGGTTCTGTCCACTGAGAGGAAGGTACTGCAAGGAATTTAGAGCTAAGTCAAGATATTTTCTCCTGACGTTTTGCCCACATCTATGGCAAGCATCCACAGAGATTGTGAAGTCTGTTGGAAACTAAGCAAGTGGGGTACTGTATATATACATGGAATGTTCAGGGTAGGAGAAAGAACTCTTGCCTGTTTGAGGCAGTGTGAATGTTACCACTTGCCACCTTGATTAGGATTGAATGGCCTTTCAGCTTCAAAGCCTGACTGAGGGAATCCTTTGTTGGGAAGTGTTAGCTGGCCCTGATTGTTTCCTGTCTGGAATTCCCCTATTTACTGAGTGTTGTTCCTTATTTACTGTCCTGATTTTAGAGTTTTTTTTAATACTGGTAGTAAAATCTTGTTCATTTTCATGGTTTCTTCCTTTCTGTTGAAATTGTTCACATGCTTGTGGATTTCAATGGCTTCTCTATGTAGTCTGACATGGTAGTTGTTAGAGTGGTCCAGCATTTCTGTGTTCTCAAATAATATGTTGTGTCCAGGTTGATGCATCAATGCTCTCCTATGGCTGACTTCTCTGGTTGAGTTAGTCTGTAGTGCCTTTCATATTCCTTGATTCGTGTTTGGGCAATGCTACACTTGGTGGTCCCTGTGTAGGAGTCTACCGTATACCATGCAGCTGTGAACAAGTCAAAAGATAGTATTATTCACCTAGATGGAAATATGTAGCACTCAAAACCAACCATGTTTTTTTGGTAGACAAAGCAGAAAATCCCCAGAGCATCTCTTCAAACTATGTCTGTAAAAATACATTATTAGCAAATTGAACAACTAACAATTTACTTCCTTTTATGATAACCATAAAGTGCCATGAAGGCAGCCAGCTGACTCTACCTAATGCTTAGCTAACCCTGTGAATTATCACTAGATTCTAAAGATGGTTTAGTTAATGGTGTAGCAAGTAGAATTGAGATGGAATTGCAGAACCAGGGGATTGCTCCAAGCTCTTTGGACTAAGTGAAGCCTTTTCTCCTTTCTGGGACACACTACACATCCTGAGTTCTGTATCCTTCCTGAAGAATTCAGAATGGAACCAGGCCATCATATCACCACCAATATTCTGCAATGTGTTGTCTTCATTTGGGAGAGCTCTGTCTGAAAAAACTCCTGACTTCTACTGCAGGAGCCTGTCAACACCTACAGTTGTGCTGCTGTTGTTCCTAAACTATTGGGATGATGTGGGAATGCAGGATCAGGATTCACTCTCATATTTTCTGGATTTCAGTCCTTAGTCCTGTCCTTCCTTGCAACCATTGAGACTACCCACCTCTCACTCCTATTAATGGAAAAGTGACTGCACTACAGTCCCCAGGATCCTCAGTGTGGCCAATAACCATCCTGACTGTGGGATTGTAAGAACTGTGGTACAGAAAATAATGTTTCCAACCTTACAATGGAACATACTATCTGCAATAGCTAAACTTAACAAGAATAGATTTTGGTTGCTTCCATGTTGGGTGAATCAAGTCCCCTTTTTATGTTTTGCTAATAATACTGTTTGTGAAAGAATGAGGTGAAGATGCAGCAGCTGGGCACAGAAACAGATGATCTGTTGATTCTTCAAATATTTCAGACATCTATTTTTTTATAATTATACTATAATAGGCCCAGTATTATTCCAGTTAAAATGCAGCCCTGGAGCAAAATATTTAAAAGGTCTAGGTCAATAAAAAAAGTCTTGATTGATATCAGCAAGGTATGATTTTGTGCTAGAAGGGAGAACATTGCAGAGCTGGAGAAGACTCCATCTTCAAGTTCATATAAGGAATAGCTCCTCGCCTGAACTACCCTGTTGAGTCAGATCCCTTTAGAAATTCTGTTTTGACCCATGCTGCACTAAGAATGGCAGCCCTTAATATGATTGGATTGCACTTGCCATCAACCCTTGCTCTTTACTATCCTATTTAGAAGGAGTGCCACAGTTTACCACCTCTGCTTTGTAAAGAACATCCATGCAAAAGTTTCCTTCCATTAAATAGTCAGTGGTTCCATCTACACTGACTATTTAATGCAGTTCCAGCCAATATTGAAGAAAGTTGTTTTGCTATGCAAATGATTACATAGGTAATCATAGAACTGGTTTGAGGCACGGATGATGATTAGGCATCCCACAGAGCACTGATGGCTTTCTTCTGCATGCTTTTGTGGATGTTTGTTGCCTGGTTGATGCAGTTGCGTCCAAAGAAGGCCAAATATAAGGTAAAGCCACTTCTGGGAAAGAGCTGTGTATAGGATTACAATATGCTTAAAACACATTTTGGCGGTTAATTTCAACATAATTATTTCTCTGTCCTTAGAGAGCCTTTTCACAAGCTCTTAGTTCAAGGCCTTATCAAGAATCGAACATTCAGACTAACAACAACTGGTAAATATTTGAAGAGAGGAGAAGTTGACCTTACTGGTAAGTGAAGTTGTGACTGACAACCATTATTCATTAACTTTACAACTTTGTGTATTATTTTCTGCTTGGTAATTCAATTTTACTTCAAAAGGATTCCTACTCTTGTCTATGTTTAGGTCCTGAACCTGTTCATATTAAAACCAAAGAAAATCTGGAGATGATGTGGGAAAAATTGAGTAAATCTAAGCACAATGGCATAGAGCCTGAAGAAATGGTCCAGCAATACGGAATTGACACAGTCCGACTCTACATCCTATTTGCTGCACCTCCGGAGCAAGACATTTTGTGGGATGTGAAAAGTAAGGCTTTTTCTGATACCAACATTCCAGTTCTTCTGTTGTATTTTAACAGTCCCAGATTAATGTACCTGCTGGTTTTTCTCTTTGGACAGAACTTTTGATTTGAGATATTTTTTATTGTTGCTGCTTCTGTATTTTATCGTTGCTCTCTGTGCTCTTCAGGAATCATCATAGAACTACATCATATTTGCATCTGGTTTTTAAGATCTTGCTGTCTTCAGAACTATGAAGGAACTTTTGTCTGCAATTTCCTTGATCTACATTTTCCCCTGAAGCTGTTTTTAGTGCCACTGAAGAAAAATGCAAGTCCAGTTACCTGGATCGTATTTCTTTTTCTCCTGCAGGCAGAATAACAACTCAGGGACTTGGATAATTTAGACCAGTTAAACTACTCTTCCACGCTCCAGAGCTTTTAACTTTGATAAGGAGCAGAGCAGTTGTTTTAAACTTTATAAATGTTAATTGATTTATTGTTTCATATATATATTTATTATATTTATGAATAGTTTGGGCACTTAACCACATATCTTTATTTTTAGTCTTCAGAACATTGTTTTATGATTGACTTTGCTTTGTTCCACAGTAAATTGGTGTTTGGCAGAGCTTAAAAGCCACAGAGAAAATGTTTGCTTTTAAATGTGATTTTTTTAAAAATTTGGATGCTGTAGGAAACACAGACAGAAGACTTTCACTAAGGAAGCTTTCAGAGAGAGTTTGTTTGCCGTGTCACAGAGATGATCCAGTGAGCTTTGTGCTCACGAAGTATTTGGGCAAAGTTGAATTGTACTTGCCAGTTTAGATGGCAGACTGGGGATCAGCAGTGTCAGCACAGCTGGCAGAGTTTCGTGTTGCTTTTTTTCTTGTAGAAGTGCTCAAAATTCAAATGCCATGCAAAGAGTTGCACTTGCTAATGACTTCTCCTTTTAGTTTAGCACCCAGTCAATGCCATCTGGAGAAGAAAATGTGGAAGTGCCTTTTCTTTAGGTGTGTCCCTGACAATTTGGCCTGTTTGTCTTGTTTGATTGATTCTAAGATGGGGGTTTTCTTAGTTTTCACACTTGAATTAAATCAAAGATGCCAGTTTTATGTTCCATCTCGTATACCAAATTACATGTAAGATTCCAACAGCATGGAAACCTAAACATGGTAAATAAATAGGATTGCAGTAGTTTTCTAGGTGTTCTTGTCAGCCCTTAAGGAAACATAATAGAGGCATGCAAATGTGTCTAGGTACCCTAGACTGTGTGCTTTGTTCTGTGCACCTCTAGACTCCGTTCACGTGTTACAGGTAGAAATGAGACAAAATGGGCCAGTGTTTCTCCTTCAACTCATTTTGGAGCCTATTATTATTATTATTATTATTATTATTATTATTATTATATTATATTATATTGCATGACTATCAGCCCCCTTCCAGTAAACTCATCAAGGAAAAGCTTCATGAGAACCACCACTCCTCTTGATGTTCCCCCAGCAACAGCAAGAGTAGCCCTCTGGGCAGCTAAACCAGGCAATTCCAACTGGATGCCCCCCCCCCCATAGGGTCTGCCTCCAGGGGCAAACCAAGAATGGGCAACTTGGAAGTCCCTAAACAGACTCAGAAGCAGAGTGGGCAGATCAAAAGACAACCTGGAAAGATGGCACTACCTGGAGGAATCCTCCACCTTGTGTGACTGTGGAGCTGAACAAACAACTCCTCATGTGTATGCTTGCCCACAAAAGAGTCCTGCTGTGGGAAACATTCCCCAATGAAAAGCCATTCTTTGTGGCAATAACTCTACAGACAACTTTGCTGTGGTCCTAGTAAGCAAGTTTCTTCCTGGTCTACTGATGTTTTTTTTTTTTAAATCCACTGCAGAAGAAACAGTGAGAATGGCCACATATGGCATGAATGGTACTAGCATATGTCAGGTCTTTGGTTTGCAGACCTTTTGGTTTCCCACCATGCTTATTCTAGTGTAGAAATATGGTCCAATCACCATACTGTACTCAAGCTGGGCTCCCTCCAGTGAACCAGGCTGCCTGCCCAGATAAATGTTCTATTTCACTACGCTTGTATGATTATTAAAGTATTATACAGTGTATATGACCTTTTAAAAAAAAAGCAAAGGCAGTGTTCCAATTCTGTCGGCACATATTACATCCCAGTATTGACACGCCCCCAGCCTCTGATTGGGATGTCAATATGAGTCTCCGCCTCTTTTCTTATCTGATGCTGCTGAGGGGCGTTCCCTTCCCCCTGTGTAGCCACGCCCCCAGCCTCTGATTGGGATGTCAATATGAGTCTCCGCCTCTTTTCTTATCTGATGCTGCTGAGGGGCGTTCCCTTCCCCCTGTGTAGCCACGCCCCCAGCCTCTGATTGGGATGTCAATATGAGTCTCCGCCTCTTTTCTTATCTGATGCTGCTGAGGGGCGTTCCCTTCCCCCTGTGTAGCCACGCCCCCAGCCTCTGATTGGGATGTCAATATGAGTCTCCGCCTCTTTTCTTATCTGATGCTGCTGAGGGGCGTTCCCTTCCCCCTGTGTAGCCACGCCCCTCACCCTCTGATTGGGACTTGCCTGAGATGCTCTGCCCCCTTTCCACTTGGAGTGGCCCCGCCCCTCGACTCTTATTGGGACGTTGCTGTGAGGCTCCGCCCCTTCTCTGTCTGATGCCGCTGACAAGTGCTCCCTTCCCCCTCTATGGCCCGCCCCTCGTCTCTGATTGGGAGGGAGCTATGAGTCCCCGCCTCCTTTCTCCTCTGATGCTGCTGAGGGGCGTTCCCTTCACCCTCTGTGACCACGCCCCTCGTGTCTGATTGGGCCATTTGAATCTTGGCGGGGCGGGGCCAAAGAGCAACGGCTGCCGCCATGTCTGCTTGGTCTCGGAGCCTCCGCTTCGGAGGGAGACAGACAGAAAGGGAAAGGCCCAAGCCAAGCCGCTCTGCTGAGGAGAATGCCGCCGCAGGTAAGTGCGAGGGCGCCCCAGAGCATGTGCAGAGCGCCTGTATGGCTCCCATTGGTTTCCTGGGGAGGATGGGCGTCAGAGTCCTGACCTGCCTGGATCTCTTCCTTCCCCAGCGGAGCGGAGGCGGCAGCTGGACGAGTTCCTGGCCCAGAAAGGGAGGCCCAGGCCGGCGGGTGGCAGGTGAGGAATATATTAATATATAATATAACTAGCTGTGCCCGGCCACGCGTTGCTGTGGCTGAGTCTGGTGGTGTTGGTCAGTTTACATTACGTTGTATTTATGCTGTGACCTCCACCCTTCTTTATACTCACATTAGTAGTAGTATTTGAAGTCTGTTACCTTCTTCAATTTTTGTGTTGATTGATAATTGCTTGAGATCCCTGTTGTCTTTGGTTTGTTGTTAATCGTGATGTCTGATTCTGCTGAGTGCGGTTACATCTTATTGTGGTACAATAGTCTTTTTTTTTGCCTGTGTAGGTGTTTATTATTGTTGTTGCTGTAGTGGTCATGAAGGCTGGATAAGTTAGATGCTACTGTATTCGTTTTTGGAGGCCCAGTGTAGCACTGATTGGCTTCTCAGCCTCAGTGCCTGACTGCTTCTTGCCTGTGATGGTGTAGATTCTTATTGTTGTTGTTGTCATTGTTATTATTGTAATTGTTTTTTTGGAGGCCAAGTGTGAATGTAGTGATTGGGGAGGTGGATGAGTTGTGTTGTCAAATTTTGTATTTGTTATAGTCACAATGCGTTGTTGTGAGTTTTGTGGGTCCGGATTGTGGTTTTGTGGTGTAGTTGTGTTGTTACAACCGGGAGAAAAGGCTTTTGTGTTGTGTTGTCAAGTTTTGTATTTCTGGGGCGTTTAGTTGTGTGCCAAGTTTTGTATTTCTGGGGTGTTTAGTTGTGTTGTTATAGTCACGATGCACTGTTGTGAGTTCTGTGGGTCCGGATTGTGGTTTTGTGGTGTGGTTGTGTTGTTACAATCGGGAGGGAATGCTTTTATGTTGTGTTGCCAAGTTTCATATTTCTGGGGCATTTAGTTGTGTTGTTATAGTCATGATGCGTTGTTGTGAGTTTTGTGGGTCCAGTGTGGTTTTGTGGTGTGGTTATGTTGTTACAACTGGGAGGCAAGGCTTTTGCATTGTTTTGCCAAGTTTTGTGTTTCTGGGGCGTTTAGTTGTGTTGTTATAGTCATGATGTGTTGTTGTGAGTTTTGTGGGTCCGGATTGTGGTTTTGTGTTGTGGTTGTGTTCTTACAACTGGGAGGCAAGGCTTTTGCATTGTGTTGTCAAATTTTGTATTTCTGGGGCGTTTAGTTGTGTTATAGTCACGATGCGTTGTTGTGAGTTTTGTGGGTCCAGATTGTGGTTTTGTGGTGTAGTTGTGTTGTTACAACCGGGAGGCAAGGCTTTTGTGTTGTGTTGTCAAGTTTTATATTTCTGGGGTGTTTAGTTGTGTGCCAAGTTTCGTATTTCTGGGGTGTTTAGTTGTGTTGTTATAGTCACGATGCGTTGTTGTGAGTTTTATGGGTCCGGATTGTGGTTTTGTGGTGTGGTTGTGTTGTTACAACCTGGAGGGAAGGCTTTTGTGTTGTGTTGCCAAGTTTCGTATTTCTGGGGCGTTTAGTTGTGTTGTTATAGTCACAATGCGTTGTTGTGAGTTTTGTGGGTCCTGTGTGGTTTTGTGGTGTGGTTGTGTTTTTACAACTGGGAGGCAAGGCATTTGCATTGTGTTGCCAAGTTTTGTATTTCTGGGGCGTTTAGTTGTGTTGTTATCGCATGATGCGTTGTTGTGAGTTTTGTGGGTCCGGATTGTGGTTTTGTGGTGTGGTTGTGTTGTTGTAACCTGGAGGCAAGCCTTTTGCATTGTGTTGCCAAATTTTGTATTTCTGGGATGTTTAGTTTTGTTGTTATAGTCACTGCGCAAACAACTTTATCATTTTATATATATAGATATATTATGATACGATATAGTACAGTGTCTTATATAATGCTAATAGTGTAATATACTAGGAGTGTATTAAATACATTGTGGTATCATAATATAGCACAATATAATAACATATTATAGATTACATGTAAAACTACTAATATAATAATATATAATACTCGTATTATACTATACTAATATTATAATATATTGGATATACATATAGATAATATGATGTAATACAATGTAATACACTATTATAATTGTATATTTATATTACATTACTATTACTAATAATATTGCAATATAGTCATATAGTACAATATAATAATATGTAATGTTTATATAGTGCTTATATTGTGCTACACTAATAATATATTTTATGTACATATAACTTATAAGCCGCCCTGAGTCCCCTTCAGGGTGAGAAGAGCAGGATATAAATGTTAATAATAATAATAATAATAATAATAATAATAATAATAATAATATGGTGCAATGCTAATAATATAATATATTGTATAGACATATGATATCAATAATTTCTTTTTTATTTTTTATTTATTAGCAACATTTATATCCCGCCCTGCTCACCCTGAAGGGGACTCAAGGCAGCTTACAAGTTATATGTACATACAATATATTATATTATTAGCATAGCACATTATAAACATTCTATATTACTATATTTTACTACAGTAGAGTCTCACTTATCCAAGCTAAACGGGCCGGCAGAACCTTGGATAAGCAAATATCTTGGATAATAAGGAGGAATTAAGGAAAAGCCTATTAAACATCAAATTAGGTTATGATTTTACAAATTAAGCACCAAAACATCATATTATACAACAAATTTGACAGAAAAGGCAGTTCAATACACAGTAAAGTTATGTAGTAATTACTGTATTTATGAATTTAGCACCAAAATATCACAATGTATTGAAAACTGACTACAAAAATGCTCTGGATAATCCAGAACGTTGGATAAGCGAGTGTTGGATAAGTGAGACTCTACTGTATTATGATATGATATACAGTAGTACAGTATCTTATATGACGCTAATAGTATAATATACTAGGAGTGTATTAAATATATTGTGGTATCATAATACTATATCATTATACTGCAATATTATTAGTAATATTAAAAACATGTAATATATAATACACAATTATAATACTGTATTAATGTTATTATATGGTATTACATTATAATATTATTACAGTAGAGTCTGTAATACAGCAGAACCTTGGATAAGCGAATATCTTGTATAATAAGGAGAGATTAAGGAAAAGCTTATTAAATGTCAAATTACATGATTTTACAAATTAAGCACCAAAACATCATGTTTTACAACACATTGACAGTAAAAGCAGTTCAATACACAGTAAAGTTATGTAGTAATTACTGTATTTATGAATTGACTCCAAAAACTTTGGCTACTAACAAACTGACTACAAATAAAAGTAGAATTGCATAAAATGAATTTACAGTAACAACTTTGTTGGAAATTAAATCCATAAAGAGTTCAGTCCTTGCTGCCAAGAGAAACAGCTGTGGATCCAGGCGGGTGGCAGACTGTGTCGGATAATCCAGAGTGTTGGATAAGTGAGACTCTACTGTACATAACAAATAACTAGTAGAGGCTTGAAAAAGGTTGCTATTTTTAATGGGGTACCTGGATCTCAGAATCCTTTCTTCCCCCAAATAGGCCCTACTTGAAGGACAGGACCAATGGGCAGGCCTTGGCTCCCTCCAGACCGGACTCGGTAAGTGGACCCCAAGGAATGCTATTGTGGGTTTTTTTGGGGGGCGGGGTTCTTCCCTTATTTTGGGGACACCAGAGTCTGGAGGGAGGGAGACGAGGTTGTGTTCAGGCTCCTGAGCCGCATGGTTTCTCTGAAGGCTGGGTTGTTGTATGTTTTCCGGGCTGTCTGGCCATGTTCCAGAAGCATTCTCTCCTGACGTTTCACCCACATCTATGGCAGGCATCCTCAGAGGTTGTGAGGTATATGGAGAAACTAAGCAAGGAAGGTTTATATATCTCTGGGGGGGGAGAGAACTCTTGTCTGTTGGAGGCCAGTGTGAATGTTGTAATTAATCACCTCAAATTCGCATTAAATGGCCTTCCCAGCTTCACCTCCTGGCCTGGGGGAATCCTTTGTTCAGAGTCGTTAGCTGCCCCTGATTGATTCCTGTTTGGAATTCTTCTGTTTTCAGAGTGCTGCTCCTTAATATTTACTGTTCTGATTTTGGAGTTTTTTTTAATACCGGCAGCCAGATTGTGTTCATTTTCATGGTCTCCTCCTTTCTGTTGAAATTATCCACATGTTTGTGGTTTTCAGTGGCTTCTCTGTGTAGTCTGTAGCATGTGGACAACTTCAACAGAAAGGAGGAACCAGAAAGGAGGAAACCCACATCTATGGCAGGCATAGATACCTCACAACCTCTGAGGATGCCTGCCATCGATGTGGGTGAAACGTCAGGGTGGGAGAAAGAAAGAATTCTTGTCTCTTGGGAGCAAGTCAGAATATAAATGTACCGTGTTTCCCTGAAAATAAGACAGTGTCTTATATTAATTTTTGCTCCCAAAGATGTGCTAGGTCTTATTTTTAGGGGATGTCTTATTTTTCCATGAAGAAGAATTCACATTTATTGTTGAACAAAAAAATGAACATTTATTATATACTGTACAGTAGTTGTCATCACAAACCAGCATAACCAGACAAACTGTGAATCCTATCAAGAATTTCTTGTGACTACCATTATTTCCATGTACAACTGGTATGTACATTTATCAATCCTAAATGCTCTGGTGTTCTGTTTGGCAGGCGCTGGGCATGCTTCCAAACAAAAACATTGCTAGGTCTTACTTTCGGGGGAGGCCTTATATTTAGCAATTCAGCAAAATTTCTACTAGGTCTTATTTTTCGGGGATGTCTTATTTTCGGGGAAACAGGGTAGTAAATAAAATAAATAGTAAATATTTCAATTAGCCAGCTTGATTAGCATTGAATAGCCTTGCAGCTTCAAAGCCTGCCTGCTTCCTGCCTGTGTGAATACTTTGTTGGGAGGTGTTCGCTGGCACTGACTGTCTCTTGTCTCACAACCTCTGAGGATGTCTGCCATAAATGCAGGTGAAATGTTTGGAGGTAATGCTTCTGGAACATGGCCAGGCAGCCTGGAAAACTCACAGCAGCCCTGTGATCCCGGCCATGAAAGCCTTCGACAACACTCTTTGAAGGCTGTTCTTTCTTTCCAGGTGGCCAGGACGAAGCACAGGGAAGCCGCCCCAAGCAAACCCAAGGTGGCCCCCGTCAAGAAAGCGGTGCCCGGAGCGCCCCACCGCCCTGCGACAAAGGAGCCCCCAGCGGCTGGGTCCCGCTTTCCCCGGGAGCCCCCCTCCCAAACCCACCCTGAGAAGCCACTCAGGAATGACCACAACAAAGGAAAACAGAAGGCAGAGGATGGGAAAGAGAATGCCGTTGTTGGAGTGACCGCAGTCCGACCGACTCAAAAGAGGGCTGTTTCCAGACCGGCGTTTGGAAGCCATGCATCCAAGCAATCTGTACATTTGGGGAGTAAGGGGACATTCTCCCTGAACTCAGCAAATCCTAAAAAGAAGCACCAAACTCCCCCGCCAGGCAAGAAGCCCTCCGCCCATCCAAGGAGCCATTCGGCTGCACCCAAAAGCGGAGCCGAGAGGAAGCAAGGCAACTTCAGGCAACAGCCGAGGACCCCCAATGCAAAGCCTAGACCCCGGACCTCTGCCGTCCACACAGCTCCTGCCTCTGGGGGGCTCCGAAATGGCAGGAGAGAGCCCCCCAAACCCAAGCACCCGGATGTGGGCCCAGGCCAAGAGCTCAAGACCCCTTCTGCTCCCGACCGGAGGCAAGTGCGGCAAGTTGCCTTTGCAATTTAGCAACAATAACACTGTGTCACACACACATGGGCAAACTTAGGCCCTTCGGGTGTTTTGGACTTCAACTCCCACAATTCCTAACAGCCGGTAGGCTGTTAGGAATTGTGGGAGTTGAAGTCCAAAACACCAGGAGGGCCCAAGTATGCCCATACCTGATGTAACACAATTTTTGTTTTGTTTTGTCAAGCCTAAAAACATGTTTTAAATTGACGGTATATTTCCTGGTGTGCTGGAAACCACTCTAAGTCCCTTGAGATAGGGCGGTATATGAATAAATTATTATTATTATTATTATTGACAAAATGACATAGTATGACACAGCAAACAAGATAGATATGCTGGATTTTGTATCACAAAATCACAAGTCGAACACTTCCCAAGCGTTTAGGACTGTGTGATCATTATTATTATTATTATTATACCATTATTATTATTATTATTATTATTGACACAATGACATAGTATGACACAGCAAACAAGATAGATATGCTGGATTTTGTATCACAAAATCACAAGTCGAACGCTTCCCAAGCGTTTAGGACTGTGTGATGTATTTTCGGATGATGCACTATTACTACTACTACTACTACTATTACTATTATTAATTATTATTCAACAATACAATATCTCATCTTTGCGCCTCAACCAATGCAACCTAGTTTGCAGCAGCCACAAAAACCATGGTGACTTGACCCATTCAACACAAAAGTGACGTTTCTAGAGTAGAACTGCCGGGCTGTGGCACAGCTGGCTAGTAACCAGCTGCAATAAATCACTACTAACCGAGAGGTCATGAGTTCGAATCCCGGGTCAGGTTAAGCCCCTGACCATTAAATAGCCCAGCTTGCTGTTGACCTATGCAGCCCCGAAAGACAGTTGCATCTGTCAATTAGGGAAATTTAGGTACACTTTATGCAGGAGGCTAATTTAACTAATTTACAACATCATAAAACTGCCAGCAAAACACGAGGAAAGGAATGAGGAAGTACAGCCACTAGTGGATGGTGAAGCAACAGCTCCCCCTGTGGCCGGAATCGTGAAGCTGGAAAAATGTTAAAAATGCCTCTGAGTCTGTCTAATGTATGTTGTTTGTCTGTTGGCATTGAATGTTTGCCATATATGTGTTCATTGTAATCCGCCCTGAGTCCCCTTCGGGGTGAGAAAGAAGGGCGGAATATAAATACTGTAAATAAATAATAAATAAATTAAACAGGAAATATCACTTTCAAACCTGGAGCAGAAAAAAATTCAAAGTTTGTTACATAGTGCAATCAGTGTACTGAGGGAGCGAGATGGGAAGGTGCAACCAGGTAGAGCTTGAAATGGGAACCCAAGAGGCTTATATTCACCCGTGAGGCTTCCCTGGGGTGGGATCGGGGCCTCCCGTGAGCCCTTGTCTCCTCAGGAGCAAGGCAGGGGTCCTTCTCGTAGTGACGGTACACCTTCTTCTGCCTCCTTAGGAAGCTGCTGGAGGACTGGGTGGCGTCCCGAGGAAGGACCTACAAGAGGCCCCCCATGCGCCCCGCTGCCCCGAAGCCTCCGAAGGCAAAGTCCAGCCTGAACCTCGCCTTCTGGGGCTCCTTGGAGGAGGAGGAGGAGAAAGAGGAAGCGGAGAAGGAGGAGCAGCACCTGGCCAACGAGATCACACACACCTTGGCAGAGTGCCGGAAGCTGGCCGAAGAGGTAGGTGACCGGAGTGGGGGGCTTCCCCGGTTCAGGCCCAGACTATTTAAAAAATGGCATCTCCACATACAAACCAGCACAAGCACTGCGGTCTGCAGAGGAGGCCGTGCTCTCGGTCCCACCACCATCCTAAGCTCAAACTAAAAACGTCCCCTTTTTCCTCTCCTTTAAAAAGCTTTTAAAAAAACCATTTATGCAGTTTAGCTTACGGAGAGGAAGACTAGTACACCTCTATATATATATCCTCGTCTAGATATTGTACACCTACCTCAACCCATACGAAGCCGTCATATACTTTATAATATATGCACTTAGAATCATAGAATAGTAGAGTTAGAAGAGACCTCATGGGCCATCCAGTCCAACCCCCTGCCAAGAAGCAGGAAATCGCATTCAAAGCACCCCCGACAGATGGCCATTCCACTCTTTACATTCCACTCTATCTCCCCGAGGGGATTCGGGGAGGATTACAGAACACATATATGCTATACTACGGGCCGGCAGAACGTTGGATAAGCGAATATGTTGGATAATAAGGAGAGATTAAGGAAAAGCCTATTAAACATTAAATTAGGTTATGATTTTACAAATTAAGCCCCAAAACATCATGTTATACAACAAATTTGACAGAAAATGTAGTTCAATAC
Organism: Anolis carolinensis; assembly: GCF_035594765.1. Taxonomy (NCBI): domain Eukaryota; kingdom Metazoa; phylum Chordata; class Lepidosauria; order Squamata; family Anolidae; genus Anolis; species Anolis carolinensis. The sequence goes on along the minus strand of NW_026943834.1, from coordinate 74,046 downwards.
ACAGCAATGTTATGTAGGAAATACTGTATTTACAAATTTGGCACCAAAATATCACGATGTATTGAAGACATTGACTACAAAAATGCATTGGATAATCCAGAACGTTGGATAAGCGAGTGTTGGATAAGTGAGACTCTATTGTAATATTATAATGTAATACAAAATAATATTTATACAGTATTATAATGGTATATTTATATTACATGCAATATTACGAATAATATTACAATATAGTGGTATAGTACAATATAGTATATAGCCGGGCTGTGATGCAGGCTGTTGAGCAACCAGCTGCAACAAATCACTCTGACCAAGAGGCCATGAGTTCGAGGCCAACTCGGAGCCCCGTGTTTGTCTCTGTCTTTGTTCTATGTTAAGGCATTGAATGTTTGCCTTATATGTGTAATGTGATCCTCCGTGAGTCCCCTTCGGGGTGAGAAGGGCGGAATATAAATACTGTAAATAAATAAAATAAATCAATCTATATATATAAAAGAGTGATGGCATCAGGGCAGCGGACAAAACAACAAAACTACAGGCCACCCAACCTCGAAATTTGACAACACAACCCATCATTCACGGCTCTAAGTTGATACAACAAAAAGAAAAGAAAAATAAAGTCCTAATTACAGGGAGAGGAATAATAGTTTTTATCCAATTGCTGCCAGTTAGAAGGCTAAGCTCCGCCCACTTGGTCTCCTAGCAACCTACTCAGCCCAGGGGACAGGCACAGTTAGTCCTCACTTAGGCCTCTTCCACAGATTATCAGATTTTAACTGGATTATATGGCAGTGTAGACTCAAGGCCCTTCCACACAGCTATATAACCCATTTAGAATCTTATATTATCTGCTTTGAACTGGATTATCTTGACTCCACACTGCCATATAATCCACTTCAGTGTGCATACTAAACATAAAGACTACCATACAACAGACATTCAATACTACCACTACCTCAACAATTTCTCACCAACACCACCAGACAATGCCACAGCAACGCGTGGCCGGGCAAAGCTAGTAGTAATATATATTGCTTATATTGTGCTATACGAATAATATAATATACTGTATGTACATATGACTTGTGAGCCGCCCTGAGTCCCCTTCGGGGTGAGAAGGGCGGGATATAAATGTCACTAATAAATAATATATAAATAAATGGCAAACATTTACTGCTGTTATACAGTTAGCAAGGACAGACAATACATAAACAGAAGTGAAGGCAGTTCCCATTTTTTCCATTTCTGGCACCTGGGGGAACCCTGTGGGCACCTATTCAAGACCCCTTATCTCCTTGTGCCCATTCCCTGATTCCTTCCGTCCTCCTTCTCTCCGTCTTCAGGGCCTTCCTGAAGAGCAGATCCTCGCAGCGCTGACCCGCATCCCGCAAGTGGAGAGGTTTGCCCAGTTCTGGGTCTGCAAAGCCACGCTAGAGGCGCAGAGGGGCTCCTTGGACGTGGCAGGGCTCTACGAAGCCGCCCTCTCCGCTGGGGCCACGGTGAGTGGAGGCCTCGGGGCTCAAAAAGCAGTCAGAGAGCAGCAGCAGCAGCAACATATACCAGTTTGACAGAGCAATAGCAAAGCAGCAGAGCAAACGAGCTTCAGCAACTCACGGAGCAGAGTCAAGCTTAAGCTTTATTGAAAAGAACTACTGTACATTTCTGTCTAAGAAATATATACCATATATATGGTGGCACAGTGTGTTAAAGCACTGAGCTGCTGGACTTGCCGACCGAAAGGTTGCAGGTTCAAATCCTGGGAGCGGAATGAGCGCCCGCTGTTAGCCCCAGCTCCTGCCAACCTAGCAATTCGAAAACATGCAAATGTGAGTAGATAAATAGGTACTGCTCCGTCGGGAAGGTAACGGCGCTCCATGCAGTCATGCCTATGGCCACATGACCTTGGAGTTGTCTATGGACAATGCCGGCTCTTCGGTTTAGAAATGGAGATGAGCACCAACCCCCAGAGTATGAGTAGATCAATAGGTACCGCTCTGGCGGGAAGGTAACGGTGTTCCATGCAGTCATGCCAATGGCCACATGACCTTGGAGGTGTCTACGGACAACGCCGGCTCTTTGGCGTAGAAATGGAGATGAGCACCAACCCCCAGAGTGTGAGTAGATCAATAGGTACCGCTCCGGTGGGAAGGTAACACTGGCGCTCCATGCAGTCATGCCAGCCACATGACCTTGGAGGTGTCTACGGACAACGCCGGCTCTTCGGCTTAGAAATGGAGATGAGCACCAACCCCAAGAATCGGTCACGACTGGACTTAACGTCAGGGAAAACCTTTACCTTTTATACTCGAGTATAAGCCAAGGCACCTAATTTTACAACAAAAAAACTGGGAAAACATTGACTCCAGTATAAGCCGAGATACCAATAAAATTACATTAATTGAGGCCTCAGTAATTTAAATGTTTTTGGATCTTTACATCAAACTGTAATTTAAGATAATGTAAATGTGCTTATGTATCCTTTTAATAATAATAGAGTGAAATAATAAATGTAACAATACCAATAATAATAGAGAAAAATAATTAATATACCATATATACTTGAGTATAAGCTGACCTGAATATAAGCCCACCAGGACCCTCACCCGAGCATAAGCCGAGGAAGGTTTTTTTCAGTCCTAAAAAAGGGCTGAAAAACTAGGCTTATACTCAAGTATATACAGTAGCTCTCTAGGTTGATGTGGGTTTTCTGGGCTGTCTGGCCATGTTCCAGAAGCATTCTCTCCTGACGTTTCACCCACATCAATGGCAGGCATCCTCAGAGGTTGTGAGGTCTGTTGGAAACTAGGCAAGTGGGGTTTATATATCCAGGGTGGGAGAAAGAATTCTTGTCTATTGGATACAAATATGAATGTTGCAACTGGCCCCCTTGATTAGCATTGAATAGCATTGCAGCTTCAATGCCTGGCTGCTTTCTGCCTGAGGGAATTGTTTCCTGTCTGGAATTCCCCTGTTTTCTGAGTGTTGTTCTTTATTTTAGAGTTTTTTTGTAAACGCTGCAAAGCCAATCAATTGTAATGTAGCAAAATGGTGAGGATGAACCCAGCCGCAGCTGCACCCGCATCCACACCTGCCCAACCTGTAGCTACGAAGGAGTAGTTTCTCATTCTTCCTCTTGTTGCAGCCGCTGCAGGAGCTGCGAGATGCTGTCACGGGTATTTTGAAGAATGTCAAGGCACCGTCCAGGGGTGAGCGTGCCATGGGATCCCTTTGCACGAGAGACCCGGAGCCTGTGAGCCCTTCTGGAGTGTGTTTCCCTTCGACCCCTGCAGCCAGCCCTGTTCCAGAGGAAGATGTGGACCCTCCCCAGACTCCTCAGCAAAGCCCACCGTGGGCTAAGCCCTGCTCGGCCATCAAGCTCCAGATCCTTTCCCTGCCCAGGTGAGACCCCCATACACACAGACCTTGCCCTTTGCTCCCCTCTTTCCCCAATGAGAAGCCATCTCCCCACTCAGTGCCCTTGGCTGCCTTCCTGACTGGCCACCTATGTTGGCTGAGTAGGCCTATTAACAAAAGACCCTTCCCATAAACGTACAGCAGAGTAACTTATTAACTGCAGCATCACCCAGCACCAGTAGCCAAAAGTGATAGAAAGAACAAAAACACAGACCAATGTTATCTCGTGCTTTGGAGACTTTTTGTTATAGCAAAATTATATAGTTGCAGTAATTACAAAAACAAGATTTCCACAACACAAATAAAGTTCTTTATACAGTAGAGTCTCACTTATCCAACATTCACTTATCCAACGTTCTGGATTATCCAAGGCAATTTTGTAGTCAATGTTTTCAATACATCATGATATTTTGGTGCTACATTTGTAAATACAGTAATTACTACATAGCATTACTGCATATTGAACTACTTTTTCTGTCAAATTCGTTGTATAACATGATGTTTGGGTGCTTAATCTGTAAAATCATAACCTAATTTGGTGTTTAATAGGCTTCTCCTTAACCTCTCCTTATTATCCAACATATTCGCTTATTCAGCGTTCTGCCGACCCGTTATGTTGAATACTTGAGACTCTACTGTACTTCCTTGCTTCCACGCTGGGCTTCTTTCTCATGCAAATAAAACAGTTTCGCTTTCACAGAGCCTCCTCTCACACCAAACTTACACAGGAGCTTCACACATGAGGAACTTCAACCTGGGGCTTTTTTCACCGAAGCTTCACGCTGAGGCCTACCTCACACTGAGGCATTCTCTCACACACTTGAGTTCTACCTCATACTCCTCAGGACGACACTAGCTTTTTTAACCCTTTCAGTGCTTGACTCACATTTTTGTAATTAAAAATATCTAGTTAATATTTAATATTTCTGACAACCGGAGGGAGGGAGAGAGAGAGAGAGGAAAGAAGAAAGGAGTGTGTGAGAGAGAAAGGAAGGGATGGACTTCTCCGCTCTCTGCCTTCCAGGTCCAGCAAGCGAAGCCCTTGGCCAGAGGTGAGACTCCTGACCCCCGTGCGACGGTCCCTGCGCATTGAAGGCGCCACCGCTTCCTACCCACAGATGCTGAGGGACCACGACCCTGTCGTCTCCTCCCTGGAGGAAATCGTGGCCGCAGACCACGGGAGCCAATTCCTCTTCCGCAGCAACACAGCTCTGCCCAGAGCGGTGAGAGTGGCCGACTTTGTGACTGGACGGGCCACCTGTGGGCACAATGCCACCCCGGCCACGACGAAAGCATCATTGCCACGTTGAGGAGTGTTCACACCACCTCCTTTCCTCCCAGCCTCCTTCTTTCTCTTTCTTTGTAAACAAGACTGGACCCACAGCATTGTTCTCTGAAGCCCTTTTGGAAACATGTCCGTCTTTATTCTTCAATCCATCAATCAGTGTGGCCAGAATCCCTGGGTTGCTGTGAGTTTTCCGTGCTGTCTGGCCATGTTCCAGAAGCATTGTCTCCCGACGTATCGCCCACATCAGCAACCCAATCAATCAGCCTTTATTACAAGGAGGAAAAGTGCACAGCAGATTCCTAAACTGATGAGGCCCACTTAAGAACAGGATGAGTTCAATGCTAAATGCATACAAACAAGGAAAAAACACTGCAAATCTATACAAGGCAAGTTTCAGCCTGGGTCTAATACAGGAAGTTGTCTTATCCCGGCTACTTCAGAGAGAAACTTTGCAACAACCAGGGCCACATGGTGGAAACTATCACTAGTACAAACCTCACATGAAATTGGGCTGATCAAATCAGGGGGTATTATAAAATTGTGGTGGCGGGTGGCAGGTGAGGAATATATTAATATATAATATAACTAGCTGTGCCCGGCCACGCGTTGCTGTGGCTGAGTCTGGTGGTGTTGGTCAGTTTACATTACGTTGTATTTATGCTGTGACCTCCACCCTTCTTTATACTCACATTAGTAGTAGTATTTGAAGTCTGTTACCTTCTTCAATTTTTGTGTTGATTGATAATTGCTTGAGATCCCTGTTGTCTTTGGTTTGTTGTTAATCGTGATGTCTGATTCTGCTGAGTGCGGTTACATCTTATTGTGGTACAATAGTCTTTTTTTTTGCCTGTGTAGGTGTTTATTATTGTTGTTGCTGTAGTGGTCATGAAGGCTGGATAAGTTAGATGCTACTGTATTCGTTTTTGGAGGCCCAGTGTAGCACTGATTGGCTTCTCAGCCTCAGTGCCTGACTGCTTCTTGCCTGTGATGGTGTAGATTCTTATTGTTGTTGTTGTCATTGTTATTATTGTAATTGTTTTTTTGGAGGCCAAGTGTGAATGTAGTGATTGGGGAGGTGGATGAGTTGTGTTGTCAAATTTTGTATTTGTTATAGTCACAATGCGTTGTTGTGAGTTTTGTGGGTCCGGATTGTGGTTTTGTGGTGTAGTTGTGTTGTTACAACCGGGAGAAAAGGCTTTTGTGTTGTGTTGTCAAGTTTTGTATTTCTGGGGCGTTTAGTTGTGTGCCAAGTTTTGTATTTCTGGGGTGTTTAGTTGTGTTGTTATAGTCACGATGCACTGTTGTGAGTTCTGTGGGTCCGGATTGTGGTTTTGTGGTGTGGTTGTGTTGTTACAATCGGGAGGGAATGCTTTTATGTTGTGTTGCCAAGTTTCATATTTCTGGGGCATTTAGTTGTGTTGTTATAGTCATGATGCGTTGTTGTGAGTTTTGTGGGTCCAGTGTGGTTTTGTGGTGTGGTTATGTTGTTACAACTGGGAGGCAAGGCTTTTGCATTGTTTTGCCAAGTTTTGTGTTTCTGGGGCGTTTAGTTGTGTTGTTATAGTCATGATGTGTTGTTGTGAGTTTTGTGGGTCCGGATTGTGGTTTTGTGTTGTGGTTGTGTTCTTACAACTGGGAGGCAAGGCTTTTGCATTGTGTTGTCAAATTTTGTATTTCTGGGGCGTTTAGTTGTGTTATAGTCACGATGCGTTGTTGTGAGTTTTGTGGGTCCAGATTGTGGTTTTGTGGTGTAGTTGTGTTGTTACAACCGGGAGGCAAGGCTTTTGTGTTGTGTTGTCAAGTTTTATATTTCTGGGGTGTTTAGTTGTGTGCCAAGTTTCGTATTTCTGGGGTGTTTAGTTGTGTTGTTATAGTCACGATGCGTTGTTGTGAGTTTTATGGGTCCGGATTGTGGTTTTGTGGTGTGGTTGTGTTGTTACAACCTGGAGGGAAGGCTTTTGTGTTGTGTTGCCAAGTTTCGTATTTCTGGGGCGTTTAGTTGTGTTGTTATAGTCACAATGCGTTGTTGTGAGTTTTGTGGGTCCTGTGTGGTTTTGTGGTGTGGTTGTGTTTTTACAACTGGGAGGCAAGGCATTTGCATTGTGTTGCCAAGTTTTGTATTTCTGGGGCGTTTAGTTGTGTTGTTATCGCATGATGTGTTGTTGTGAGTTTTGTGGGTCCGGATTGTGGTTTTGTGGTGTGGTTGTGTTGTTGTAACCTGGAGGCAAGCCTTTTGCATTGTGTTGCCAAATTTTGTATTTCTGGGATGTTTAGTTTTGTTGTTATAGTCACTGCGCAAACAACTTTATCATTTTATATATATAGATATATTATGATACGATATAGTACAGTGTCTTATATAATGCTAATAGTGTAATATACTAGGAGTGTATTAAATACATTGTGGTATCATAATATAGCACAATATAATAACATATTATAGATTACATGTAAAACTACTAATATAATAATATATAATACTCGTATTATACTATACTAATATTATAATATATTGGATATACATATAGATAATATGATGTAATACAATGTAATACACTATTATAATTGTATATTTATATTACATTACTATTACTAATAATATTGCAATATAGTCATATAGTACAATATAATAATATGTAATGTTTATATAGTGCTTATATTGTGCTACACTAATAATATATTTTATGTACATATAACTTATAAGCCGCCCTGAGTCCCCTTCAGGGTGAGAAGAGCAGGATATAAATGTTAATAATAATAATAATAATAATAATAATAATAATAATAATAATAATATGGTGCAATGCTAATAATATAATATATTGTATAGACATATGATATCAATAATTTCTTTTTTATTTTTTATTTATTAGCAACATTTATATCCCGCCCTGCTCACCCTGAAGGGGACTCAAGGCAGCTTACAAGTTATATGTACATACAATATATTATATTATTAGCATAGCACATTATAAACATTCTATATTACTATATTTTACTACAGTAGAGTCTCACTTATCCAAGCTAAACGGGCCGGCAGAACCTTGGATAAGCAAATATCTTGGATAATAAGGAGGAATTAAGGAAAAGCCTATTAAACATCAAATTAGGTTATGATTTTACAAATTAAGCACCAAAACATCATATTATACAACAAATTTGACAGAAAAAGCAGTTCAATACACAGTAAAGTTATGTAGTAATTACTGTATTTATGAATTTAGCACCAAAATATCACAATGTATTGAAAACTGACTACAAAAATGCTCTGGATAATCCAGAACGTTGGATAAGCGAGTGTTGGATAAGTGAGACTCTACTGTATTATGATATGATATACAGTAGTACAGTATCTTATATGACGCTAATAGTATAATATACTAGGAGTGTATTAAATATATTGTGGTATCATAATACTATATCATTATACTGCAATATTATTAGTAATATTAAAAACATGTAATATATAATACACAATTATAATACTGTATTAATGTTATTATATGGTATTACATTATAATATTATTACAGTAGAGTCTGTAATACAGCAGAACCTTGGATAAGCGAATATCTTGTATAATAAGGAGAGATTAAGGAAAAGCTTATTAAATGTCAAATTACATGATTTTACAAATTAAGCACCAAAACATCATGTTTTACAACACATTGACAGTAAAAGCAGTTCAATACACAGTAAAGTTATGTAGTAATTACTGTATTTATGAATTGACTCCAAAAACTTTGGCTACTAACAAACTGACTACAAATAAAAGTAGAATTGCATAAAATGAATTTACAGTAACAACTTTGTTGGAAATTAAATCCATAAAGAGTTCAGTCCTTGCTGCCAAGAGAAACAGCTGTGGATCCAGGCGGGTGGCAGACTGTGTCGGATAATCCAGAGTGTTGGATAAGTGAGACTCTACTGTACATAACAAATAACTAGTAGAGGCTTGAAAAAGGTTGCTATTTTTAATGGGGTACCTGGATCTCAGAATCCTTTCTTCCCCCAAATAGGCCCTACTTGAAGGACAGGACCAATGGGCAGGCCTTGGCTCCCTCCAGACCGGACTCGGTAAGTGGACCCCAAGGAATGCTATTGTGGGTTTTTTTGGGGGGCGGGGTTCTTCCCTTATTTTGGGGACACCAGAGTCTGGAGGGAGGGAGACGAGGTTGTGTTCAGGCTCCTGAGCCGCATGGTTTCTCTGAAGGCTGGGTTGTTGTATGTTTTCCGGGCTGTCTGGCCATGTTCCAGAAGCATTCTCTCCTGACGTTTCACCCACATCTATGGCAGGCATCCTCAGAGGTTGTGAGGTATATGGAGAAACTAAGCAAGGAAGGTTTATATATCTCTGGGGGGGGAGAGAACTCTTGTCTGTTGGAGGCCAGTGTGAATGTTGTAATTAATCACCTCAAATTCGCATTAAATGGCCTTCCCAGCTTCACCTCCTGGCCTGGGGGAATCCTTTGTTCAGAGTCGTTAGCTGCCCCTGATTGATTCCTGTTTGGAATTCTTCTGTTTTCAGAGTGCTGCTCCTTAATATTTACTGTTCTGATTTTGGAGTTTTTTTTAATACCGGCAGCCAGATTGTGTTCATTTTCATGGTCTCCTCCTTTCTGTTGAAATTATCCACATGTTTGTGGTTTTCAGTGGCTTCTCTGTGTAGTCTGTAGCATGTGGACAACTTCAACAGAAAGGAGGAACCAGAAAGGAGGAAACCCACATCTATGGCAGGCATAGATACCTCACAACCTCTGAGGATGCCTGCCATCGATGTGGGTGAAACGTCAGGGTGGGAGAAAGAAAGAATTCTTGTCTCTTGGGAGCAAGTCAGAATATAAATGTACCGTGTTTCCCTGAAAATAAGACAGTGTCTTATATTAATTTTTGCTCCCAAAGATGTGCTAGGTCTTATTTTTAGGGGATGTCTTATTTTTCCATGAAGAAGAATTCACATTTATTGTTGAACAAAAAAATGAACATTTATTATATACTGTACAGTAGTTGTCATCACAAACCAGCATAACCAGACAAACTGTGAATCCTATCAAGAATTTCTTGTGACTACCATTATTTCCATGTACAACTGGTATGTACATTTATCAATCCTAAATGCTCTGGTGTTCTGTTTGGCAGGCGCTGGGCATGCTTCCAAACAAAAACATTGCTAGGTCTTACTTTCGGGGGAGGCCTTATATTTAGCAATTCAGCAAAATTTCTACTAGGTCTTATTTTTCGGGGATGTCTTATTTTCGGGGAAACAGGGTAGTAAATAAAATAAATAGTAAATATTTCAATTAGCCAGCTTGATTAGCATTGAATAGCCTTGCAGCTTCAAAGCCTGCCTGCTTCCTGCCTGTGTGAATACTTTGTTGGGAGGTGTTCGCTGGCACTGACTGTCTCTTGTCTCACAACCTCTGAGGATGTCTGCCATAAATGCAGGTGAAATGTTTGGAGGTAATGCTTCTGGAACATGGCCAGGCAGCCTGGAAAACTCACAGCAGCCCTGTGATCCCGGCCATGAAAGCCTTCGACAACACTCTTTGAAGGCTGTTCTTTCTTTCCAGGTGGCCAGGACGAAGCACAGGGAAGCCGCCCCAAGCAAACCCAAGGTGGCCCCCGTCAAGAAAGCGGTGCCCGGAGCGCCCCACCACCCTGCGACAAAGGAGCCCCCAGCGGCTGGGTCCCGCTTTCCCCGGGAGCCCCCCTCCCAAACCCACCCTGAGAAGCCACTCAGGAATGACCACAACAAAGGAAAACAGAAGGCAGAGGATGGGAAAGAGAATGCCGTTGTTGGAGTGACCGCAGTCCGACCGACTCAAAAGAGGGCTGTTTCCAGACCGGCGTTTGGAAGCCATGCATCCAAGCAATCTGTACATTTGGGGAGTAAGGGGACATTCTCCCTGAACTCAGCAAATCCTAAAAAGAAGCACCAAACTCCCCCGCCAGGCAAGAAGCCCTCCGCCCATCCAAGGAGCCATTCGGCTGCACCCAAAAGCGGAGCCGAGAGGAAGCAAGGCAACTTCAGGCAACAGCCGAGGACCCCCAATGCAAAGCCTAGACCCCGGACCTCTGCCGTCCACACAGCTCCTGCCTCTGGGGGGCTCCGAAATGGCAGGAGAGAGCCCCCCAAACCCAAGCACCCGGATGTGGGCCCAGGCCAAGAGCTCAAGACCCCTTCTGCTCCCGACCGGAGGCAAGTGCGGCAAGTTGCCTTTGCAATTTAGCAACAATAACACTGTGTCACACACACATGGGCAAACTTAGGCCCTTCGGGTGTTTTGGACTTCAACTCCCACAATTCCTAACAGCCGGTAGGCTGTTAGGAATTGTGGGAGTTGAAGTCCAAAACACCAGGAGGGCCCAAGTATGCCCATACCTGATGTAACACAATTTTTGTTTTGTTTTGTCAAGCCTAAAAACATGTTTTAAATTGACGGTATATTTCCTGGTGTGCTGGAAACCACTCTAAGTCCCTTGAGATAGGGCGGTATATGAATAAATTATTATTATTATTATTATTGACAAAATGACATAGTATGACACAGCAAACAAGATAGATATGCTGGATTTTGTATCACAAAATCACAAGTCGAACACTTCCCAAGCGTTTAGGACTGTGTGATCATTATTATTATTATTATTATACCATTATTATTATTATTATTATTATTGACACAATGACATAGTATGACACAGCAAACAAGATAGATATGCTGGATTTTGTATCACAAAATCACAAGTCGAACGCTTCCCAAGCGTTTAGGACTGTGTGATGTATTTTCGGATGATGCACTATTACTACTACTACTACTACTATTACTATTATTAATTATTATTCAACAATACAATATCTCATCTTTGCGCCTCAACCAATGCAACCTAGTTTGCAGCAGCCACAAAAACCATGGTGACTTGACCCATTCAACACAAAAGTGACGTTTCTAGAGTAGAACTGCCGGGCTGTGGCACAGCTGGCTAGTAACCAGCTGCAATAAATCACTACTAACCGAGAGGTCATGAGTTCGAATCCCGGGTCAGGTTAAGCCCCTGACCATTAAATAGCCCAGCTTGCTGTTGACCTATGCAGCCCCGAAAGACAGTTGCATCTGTCAATTAGGGAAATTTAGGTACACTTTATGCAGGAGGCTAATTTAACTAATTTACAACATCATAAAACTGCCAGCAAAACACGAGGAAAGGAATGAGGAAGTACAGCCACTAGTGGATGGTGAAGCAACAGCTCCCCCTGTGGCCGGAATCGTGAAGCTGGAAAAATGTTAAAAATGCCTCTGAGTCTGTCTAATGTATGTTGTTTGTCTGTTGGCATTGAATGTTTGCCATATATGTGTTCATTGTAATCCGCCCTGAGTCCCCTTCGGGGTGAGAAAGAAGGGCGGAATATAAATACTGTAAATAAATAATAAATAAATTAAACAGGAAATATCACTTTCAAACCTGGAGCAGAAAAAAATTCAAAGTTTGTTACATAGTGCAATCAGTGTACTGAGGGAGCGAGATGGGAAGGTGCAACCAGGTAGAGCTTGAAATGGGAACCCAAGAGGCTTATATTCACCCGTGAGGCTTCCCTGGGGTGGGATCGGGGCCTCCCGTGAGCCCTTGTCTCCTCAGGAGCAAGGCAGGGGTCCTTCTCGTAGTGACGGTACACCTTCTTCTGCCTCCTTAGGAAGCTGCTGGAGGACTGGGTGGCGTCCCGAGGAAGGACCTACAAGAGGCCCCCCATGCGCCCCGCTGCCCCGAAGCCTCCGAAGGCAAAGTCCAGCCTGAACCTCGCCTTCTGGGGCTCCTTGGAGGAGGAGGAGGAGAAAGAGGAAGCGGAGAAGGAGGAGCAGCACCTGGCCAACGAGATCACACACACCTTGGCAGAGTGCCGGAAGCTGGCCGAAGAGGTAGGTGACCGGAGTGGGGGGCTTCCCCGGTTCAGGCCCAGACTATTTAAAAAATGGCATCTCCACATACAAACCAGCACAAGCACTGCGGTCTGCAGAGGAGGCCGTGCTCTCGGTCCCACCACCATCCTAAGCTCAAACTAAAAACGTCCCCTTTTTCCTCTCCTTTAAAAAGCTTTTAAAAAAACCATTTATGCAGTTTAGCTTACGGAGAGGAAGACTAGTACACCTCTATATATATATCCTCGTCTAGATATTGTACACCTACCTCAACCCATACGAAGCCGTCATATACTTTATAATATATGCACTTAGAATCATAGAATAGTAGAGTTAGAAGAGACCTCATGGGCCATCCAGTCCAACCCCCTGCCAAGAAGCAGGAAATCGCATTCAAAGCACCCCCGACAGATGGCCATTCCACTCTTTACATTCCACTCTATCTCCCCGAGGGGATTCGGGGAGGATTACAGAACACATATATGCTATACTACGGGCCGGCAGAACGTTGGATAAGCGAATATGTTGGATAATAAGGAGAGATTAAGGAAAAGCCTATTAAACATTAAATTAGGTTATGATTTTACAAATTAAGCCCCAAAACATCATGTTATACAACAAATTTGACAGAAAATGTAGTTCAATACACAGCAATGTTATGTAGGAAATACTGTATTTACAAATTTGGCACCAAAATATCACGATGTATTGAAGACATTGACTACAAAAATGCATTGGATAATCCAGAACGTTGGATAAGCGAGTGTTGGATAAGTGAGACTCTATTGTAATATTATAATGTAATACAAAATAATATTTATACAGTATTATAATGGTATATTTATATTACATGCAATATTACGAATAATATTACAATATAGTGGTATAGTACAATATAGTATATAGCCGGGCTGTGATGCAGGCTGTTGAGCAACCAGCTGCAACAAATCACTCTGACCAAGAGGCCATGAGTTCGAGGCCAACTCGGAGCCCCGTGTTTGTCTCTGTCTTTGTTCTATGTTAAGGCATTGAATGTTTGCCTTATATGTGTAATGTGATCCTCCGTGAGTCCCCTTCGGGGTGAGAAGGGCGGAATATAAATACTGTAAATAAATAAAATAAATCAATCTATATATATAAAAGAGTGATGGCATCAGGGCAGCGGACAAAACAACAAAACTACAGGCCACCCAACCTCGAAATTTGACAACACAACCCATCATTCACGGCTCTAAGTTGATACAACAAAAAGAAAAGAAAAATAAAGTCCTAATTACAGGGAGAGGAATAATAGTTTTTATCCAATTGCTGCCAGTTAGAAGGCTAAGCTCCGCCCACTTGGTCTCCTAGCAACCTACTCAGCCCAGGGGACAGGCACAGTTAGTCCTCACTTAGGCCTCTTCCACAGATTATCAGATTTTAACTGGATTATATGGCAGTGTAGACTCAAGGCCCTTCCACACAGCTATATAACCCATTTAGAATCTTATATTATCTGCTTTGAACTGGATTATCTTGACTCCACACTGCCATATAATCCACTTCAGTGTGCATACTAAACATAAAGACTACCATACAACAGACATTCAATACTACCACTACCTCAACAATTTCTCACCAACACCACCAGACAATGCCACAGCAACGCGTGGCCGGGCAAAGCTAGTAGTAATATATATTGCTTATATTGTGCTATACGAATAATATAATATACTGTATGTACATATGACTTGTGAGCCGCCCTGAGTCCCCTTCGGGGTGAGAAGGGCGGGATATAAATGTCACTAATAAATAATATATAAATAAATGGCAAACATTTACTGCTGTTATACAGTTAGCAAGGACAGACAATACATAAACAGAAGTGAAGGCAGTTCCCATTTTTTCCATTTCTGGCACCTGGGGGAACCCTGTGGGCACCTATTCAAGACCCCTTATCTCCTTGTGCCCATTCCCTGATTCCTTCCGTCCTCCTTCTCTCCGTCTTCAGGGCCTTCCTGAAGAGCAGATCCTCGCAGCGCTGACCCGCATCCCGCAAGTGGAGAGGTTTGCCCAGTTCTGGGTCTGCAAAGCCACGCTAGAGGCGCAGAGGGGCTCCTTGGACGTGGCAGGGCTCTACGAAGCCGCCCTCTCCGCTGGGGCCACGGTGAGTGGAGGCCTCGGGGCTCAAAAAGCAGTCAGAGAGCAGCAGCAGCAGCAACATATACCAGTTTGACAGAGCAATAGCAAAGCAGCAGAGCAAACGAGCTTCAGCAACTCACGGAGCAGAGTCAAGCTTAAGCTTTATTGAAAAGAACTACTGTACATTTCTGTCTAAGAAATATATACCATATATATGGTGGCACAGTGTGTTAAAGCACTGAGCTGCTGGACTTGCCGACCGAAAGGTTGCAGGTTCAAATCCTGGGAGCGGAATGAGCGCCCGCTGTTAGCCCCAGCTCCTGCCAACCTAGCAATTCGAAAACATGCAAATGTGAGTAGATAAATAGGTACTGCTCCGTCGGGAAGGTAACGGCGCTCCATGCAGTCATGCCTATGGCCACATGACCTTGGAGTTGTCTATGGACAATGCCGGCTCTTCGGTTTAGAAATGGAGATGAGCACCAACCCCCAGAGTATGAGTAGATCAATAGGTACCGCTCTGGCGGGAAGGTAACGGTGTTCCATGCAGTCATGCCAATGGCCACATGACCTTGGAGGTGTCTACGGACAACGCCGGCTCTTTGGCGTAGAAATGGAGATGAGCACCAACCCCCAGAGTGTGAGTAGATCAATAGGTACCGCTCCGGTGGGAAGGTAACACTGGCGCTCCATGCAGTCATGCCAGCCACATGACCTTGGAGGTGTCTACGGACAACGCCGGCTCTTCGGCTTAGAAATGGAGATGAGCACCAACCCCAAGAATCGGTCACGACTGGACTTAACGTCAGGGAAAACCTTTACCTTTTATACTCGAGTATAAGCCAAGGCACCTAATTTTACAACAAAAAAACTGGGAAAACATTGACTCCAGTATAAGCCGAGATACCAATAAAATTACATTAATTGAGGCCTCAGTAATTTAAATGTTTTTGGATCTTTACATCAAACTGTAATTTAAGATAATGTAAATGTGCTTATGTATCCTTTTAATAATAATAGAGTGAAATAATAAATGTAACAATACCAATAATAATAGAGAAAAATAATTAATATACCATATATACTTGAGTATAAGCTGACCTGAATATAAGCCCACCAGGACCCTCACCCGAGCATAAGCCGAGGAAGGTTTTTTTCAGTCCTAAAAAAGGGCTGAAAAACTAGGCTTATACTCAAGTATATACAGTAGCTCTCTAGGTTGATGTGGGTTTTCTGGGCTGTCTGGCCATGTTCCAGAAGCATTCTCTCCTGACGTTTCACCCACATCAATGGCAGGCATCCTCAGAGGTTGTGAGGTCTGTTGGAAACTAGGCAAGTGGGGTTTATATATCCAGGGTGGGAGAAAGAATTCTTGTCTATTGGATACAAATATGAATGTTGCAACTGGCCCCCTTGATTAGCATTGAATAGCATTGCAGCTTCAATGCCTGGCTGCTTTCTGCCTGAGGGAATTGTTTCCTGTCTGGAATTCCCCTGTTTTCTGAGTGTTGTTCTTTATTTTAGAGTTTTTTTGTAAACGCTGCAAAGCCAATCAATTGTAATGTAGCAAAATGGTGAGGATGAACCCAGCCGCAGCTGCACCCGCATCCACACCTGCCCAACCTGTAGCTACGAAGGAGTAGTTTCTCATTCTTCCTCTTGTTGCAGCCGCTGCAGGAGCTGCGAGATGCTGTCACGGGTATTTTGAAGAATGTCAAGGCACCGTCCAGGGGTGAGCGTGCCATGGGATCCCTTTGCACGAGAGACCCGGAGCCTGTGAGCCCTTCTGGAGTGTGTTTCCCTTCGACCCCTGCAGCCAGCCCTGTTCCAGAGGAAGATGTGGACCCTCCCCAGACTCCTCAGCAAAGCCCACCGTGGGCTAAGCCCTGCTCGGCCATCAAGCTCCAGATCCTTTCCCTGCCCAGGTGAGACCCCCATACACACAGACCTTGCCCTTTGCTCCCCTCTTTCCCCAATGAGAAGCCATCTCCCCACTCAGTGCCCTTGGCTGCCTTCCTGACTGGCCACCTATGTTGGCTGAGTAGGCCTATTAACAAAAGACCCTTCCCATAAACGTACAGCAGAGTAACTTATTAACTGCAGCATCACCCAGCACCAGTAGCCAAAAGTGATAGAAAGAACAAAAACACAGACCAATGTTATCTCGTGCTTTGGAGACTTTTTGTTATAGCAAAATTATATAGTTGCAGTAATTACAAAAACAAGATTTCCACAACACAAATAAAGTTCTTTATACAGTAGAGTCTCACTTATCCAACATTCACTTATCCAACGTTCTGGATTATCCAAGGCAATTTTGTAGTCAATGTTTTCAATACATCATGATATTTTGGTGCTACATTTGTAAATACAGTAATTACTACATAGCATTACTGCATATTGAACTACTTTTTCTGTCAAATTCGTTGTATAACATGATGTTTGGGTGCTTAATCTGTAAAATCATAACCTAATTTGGTGTTTAATAGGCTTCTCCTTAACCTCTCCTTATTATCCAACATATTCGCTTATTCAGCGTTCTGCCGACCCGTTATGTTGAATACTTGAGACTCTACTGTACTTCCTTGCTTCCACGCTGGGCTTCTTTCTCATGCAAATAAAACAGTTTCGCTTTCACAGAGCCTCCTCTCACACCAAACTTACACAGGAGCTTCACACATGAGGAACTTCAACCTGGGGCTTTTTTCACCGAAGCTTCACGCTGAGGCCTACCTCACACTGAGGCATTCTCTCACACACTTGAGTTCTACCTCATACTCCTCAGGACGACACTAGCTTTTTTAACCCTTTCAGTGCTTGACTCACATTTTTGTAATTAAAAATATCTAGTTAATATTTAATATTTCTGACAACCGGAGGGAGGGAGAGAGAGAGAGAGGAAAGAAGAAAGGAGTGTGTGAGAGAGAAAGGAAGGGATGGACTTCTCCGCTCTCTGCCTTCCAGGTCCAGCAAGCGAAGCCCTTGGCCAGAGGTGAGACTCCTGACCCCCGTGCGACGGTCCCTGCGCATTGAAGGCGCCACCGCTTCCTACCCACAGATGCTGAGGGACCACGACCCTGTCGTCTCCTCCCTGGAGGAAATCGTGGCCGCAGACCACGGGAGCCAATTCCTCTTCCGCAGCAACACAGCTCTGCCCAGAGCGGTGAGAGTGGCCGACTTTGTGACTGGACGGGCCACCTGTGGGCACAATGCCACCCCGGCCACGACGAAAGCATCATTGCCACGTTGAGGAGTGTTCACACCACCTCCTTTCCTCCCAGCCTCCTTCTTTCTCTTTCTTTGTAAACAAGACTGGACCCACAGCATTGTTCTCTGAAGCCCTTTTGGAAACATGTCCGTCTTTATTCTTCAATCCATCAATCAGTGTGGCCAGAATCCCTGGGTTGCTGTGAGTTTTCCGTGCTGTCTGGCCATGTTCCAGAAGCATTGTCTCCCGACGTATCGCCCACATCAGCAACCCAATCAATCAGCCTTTATTACAAGGAGGAAAAGTGCACAGCAGATTCCTAAACTGATGAGGCCCACTTAAGAACAGGATGAGTTCAATGCTAAATGCATACAAACAAGGAAAAAACACTGCAAATCTATACAAGGCAAGTTTCAGCCTGGGTCTAATACAGGAAGTTGTCTTATCCCGGCTACTTCAGAGAGAAACTTTGCAACAACCAGGGCCACATGGTGGAAACTATCACTAGTACAAACCTCACATGAAATTGGGCTGATCAAATCAGGGGGTATTATAAAATTGTGGTGTTACGTTGGCCGTTTACTGCTACATTTTGTTTCTGCACTTTGTGTATTTTGCATGTTGTATCTTGAGTGCTCTGTGAGCCGCCCTGAATCCCTCTGGGAGATGGTGGCAAGGTACAAATAAAATATTATTATTATTACAGTAGAGTTCCGCTCATCAGATACACCGTATTATCCAACCAGGGCCGGCCCAAAGTAATTTTCAAGTGTAGGCGAACCGAATTTTGGCGCCCGCCCCCCAAAACCAATCACTGAAAAATGAGTGTTGGATAAGCGGAAATGTTGGATAATAAGGAGGGATTAAGGAAAAGCCTAAATAAAGAACAACACTCTGAAAACAGGGGAATTCCAGACAGGAAGCAATCAGGGCCAGCTAACACCACCCAACCAAGGATGCCTCCAGGGAGGAAGCAGCCAGATTTGGGATCTGCAAGGCCATTAAATGCTAATCAAGCTGGCCAATTGCAACATTCACACTAGCCTCAAACAGACAAGAGCTCTTTCTCCCACCCTGGACTTTCCACAGATATATAAATCCCACTTCCCTAGCTTCCAACAGACCTCACAACCTCTGAGGATGCCTGCTATAGGTGTGGGCCTGGCCACAGGCCCCGAAGGCGAGCGGGCCCAGACCAAAGCCAAGAGGAGGCGGGGGGTGCATGCCCAGGTGCCATTTTTGCCATTTTGCCTTTGCCATTTTCACTTGCTCGCTCACCAGGCCGAGTCTGGGACCCCCTGCCATAAAATTATTTTTGTCGCTACTTCATAATTGTTTTGCTACTGTTGTGAATCGTAATGTAAATATTTGATATGCAGGATGTATTTTCATTCACTGGACCAAATACTTGATACGCCCAAATTTGAATACTGGTGGGGTTGGGAGGGGGGGTTGATTTTGTCATTTGGGAGATGTAGTTGCTGGGATTTATAGTTCACCTACAATCAAAGAACACTCTGAAAACACTGGCCATGATCCAATATTTAAGGGCCCATCCGCAAGCTCTTGTTGACAGGGGGGTTTCTCGAATTCTTAACAGCAAGAGAGAGGATGGCAGAAATCTTTATTCTTGCTTCTTTGCAGGGCAGGTTTCCTCGGAAGCAAATACAATGTGAGGCAGGCCTTGGGGAGGAAGGGCCGAGTGCGGGAACAGAGCGAGGGGAGCTTCGCCCTCGGGGCAGCCTCTAGGAAGACATTTGGGGAAGGGGAGTTTTCCTGCAGCCCCTTGCCTTTCCGCCACCACCTCCTCCCTCTCTGCGAAGCCCACGTCTCCATCATCTCAGGCATGTTATTGACAGGATAATTGTTGGGAGGGGAGGTTCAATTCTCTTGCTCTTCACAGTGGTTGGCCTCTTGGGAAACACTTTGGAGATCCTGCCGGAGGAAGAAAAAAAAATAGACACTTGTCAATACTGGGATGTAATATGTGCCGACAGAATTGGAACACTGCCTTTGCTTTTTTTTTAAAAGGTCATATACACTGTATAATACTTTAATAATCATACAAACAAATTACTAGGGAATGCTTGCATCATTGCATAATTGCAGCCAGGCTTTGAAGCTGCAAGGCTATTCAGTGCTAATTAAGGTGGCCAATTGCACTATTCCCACTTGGCTCTGATAAGGGGGGAGGCATCTACATTGCCATATAATCCAGCTTCATACTCCCAAAATCTGGATACTTCCACAACTTCCCCTCCCACATTTTAAACTGTGAGCAACAAATGCCATAATAATAATAATAATAATCTTTATTTGTATTCCGCCCTATCTCCCCAAGGGGACTCATTACATTACAGGAAAGGCCAAAATTCCAGATGATTTCAAAAAATCCATTTCCTCACCACCTCCTGAAATAATGTAAAAGACTGCTGGCCTCCACGCTTAAAATTACGCAAAGAATGCTCTCTCCTACGCTTGAGGCCAAACTAATGTGATGGGAACAGGGGCGTCCAAAATTTTCAGTGTAGAACTCAGTGGAATTTAGTCAATGTGATGAAGTGGCAAAACACTGCAAGTAAATGGGACACTCTTAGCAGCCATTTCTATCGGTTGATTGAGACAAATCACCTTCTCAATTCCCTCTCCGACGATCTGGCTGTATGCTCAGAACACATGGAATAAAATATGCTCCATGACTCCTTATTTCAGATTATTTAAGCAGCTCAAACTTTATTGATTATTTACAACTATATACAAGACAGATCAGATGATCACCAGACTCTGTCCGTCTGCATCGGAGCACGCTGCAGGAGTAAACATTCCATTCTTATCTCTAAACCATACGTCTGGCTATAAAGCGAAAACTTCCCAAACTTACACTCTAGCCATTTCATTTCCACTCTATGCATTTAACCTCTTTCACTACTAGATTACACACACACAGCTTTAAACTCCCAGCACAATTTCACACTATACTAATCCATTTTTACCGACAATTTCTTCAAAAACTCCCAGTTTTGACCTGGCGTGAAGGCCACATGTGAAGCTTTGGGACTGGGGTGTGCCTAAGTTCCTGCATTGCTGCCCCCCAAAAATGAGGGTCCTGGGGGGCTGCGGAGGAGGACTCACCCGCTGCCTGACTTGGAAGCCCTCCGTGATGTCCAACCGCATGTGCTCCACGGTGGATTCATGGGGCATCTGGAAGGGAAGAGAAAAAATAAATTTTCAAAAAACTGATTTATTCAAGCAGTAAGAAGTTAGTTAATAAGGCACATTCAACTATTAAAACAGTAAGAAAAATCTCTAGTGGTCTATATAGTAGGGATGTGCCATCCACAAAAAATGGTTCAAAAGTCATTACAAAACTGGGAGCGCTGGCACTTGGTTTCTAAAGTGTTTCTAAAGTATACTTAGTTAAAATTTCATTACTATAACGAGACTAACGAAATTCCATTACTACAGTAGAGTCTCGCTTATTCAACATGAATGGGCCGGCAGAATGTTGGATAAGTGAATATGTTGGATAATAAGGAGAGATTAAGGAACAGCCTATTAAACATCAAATTAGGTTATGAATTTACAAATTAAGCAGCAAAAAATCATGTTATACAACAAGTTTTACAGAAAAAATAGTTCAATACACAGTCATGCTATGTAGTAATGACTGTATTTACGAATTTAGCACCAAAATATCACGATATATTGAAAACATTGACTACAAAAATGCATTGGATAATCCAGAACGTTGGATAAGTGAGTGTTGGATAAGTGAGACTCTACTGTATTTCGTTACAGTAATTGTGCATAATTAAATAACTATAATTAGGAAAACTTAAGGGGCTCCCATCTCCCTCGTTTTTAAAGCTATTGGGGTGAAACTTGCTACAATGGTAGATAACATTGTTAGCCCACCAAATTTCAGAACATTTAGCTTATCCACAGATTTTTGGTGAATTTCCAAAGTTTTCGGGAGGGATAGACCTGTCTCTTCACTATCCTGATTGGTGCTTTCTGATACTGAGATGTAGTTCAGGGCGAGGCCTAGGGCTCCAAACTACATTTCCCTCCTTCCCAAACTACATTTCCCAGAGTTCTGTGCTGTTCCCAAAATACATTGCTTCTTTTGCCCGCTGCTAATGCCGAGACTGCATTAATATTACAGAGGAATGGCAAGGCACTAAGGCAGCCTTTGGCTTCGCTTCCTTGCCTTGCATTAAATATGAAACTAACTTTGGGAGCCTTCCAATACTAAGTGAAAAAGTATGGGTAAGTTTTGATTCTAAAATATTTGATCTGGGCCATGCAAATGCTTTGGATATGGCTTCGGACTTACAAAACTTCCAATTTTCTTACGATTTCCGAAACTTCCAATTCCTTTGCACAAGCCTACTATATATAGGTGTCCCTTTTCCCAAGGCAACACTTGGAAACAATCACGACAAATTGGACTCTTTGAACTCTTTATGGATTTAATTTCCAACAAAGTTGTTACTGTAAATTCATTTTATGCAATTCTACTTTTATTTGTAGTCAGTTTGTTAGTAGCCAAAGTTTTTGGAGTCAATTCATAAATACAGTAATTACTACATAACTTTACTGTGTATTGAACTGCTTTTACTGTCAATGTGTTGTAAAACATGATGTTTTGGTGCTTAATTTGTAAAATCATGTAATTTGACATTTAATAAGCTTTTCCTTAATCTCTCCTTATTATACAAGATATTCGCTTATCCAAGGTTCTGCTGTATTACAGACTCTACTGTAATAATATTATAATGTAATACCATATAATAACATTAATACAGTATTATAATTGTGTATTATATATTACATGTTTTTAATATTACTAATAATATTGCAGTATAATGATATAGTATTATGATACCACAATATATTTAATACACTCCTAGTATATTATACTATTAGCGTCATATAAGATACTGTACTACTGTATATCATATCATAATACAGTAGAGTCTCACTTATCCAACACTCGCTTATCCAACGTTCTGGATTATCCAGAGCATTTTTGTAGTCAGTTTTCAATACATTGTGATATTTTGGTGCTAAATTCATAAATACAGTAATTACTACATAACTTTACTGTGTATTGAACTGCTTTTTCTGTCAAATTTGTTGTATAATATGATGTTTTGGTGCTTAATTTGTAAAATCATAACCTAATTTGATGTTTAATAGGCTTTTCCTTAATTCCTCCTTATTATCCAAGATATTTGCTTATCCAAGGTTCTGCCGGCCCGTTTAGCTTGGATAAGTGAGACTCTACTGTAGTAAAATATAGTAATATAGAATGTTTATAATGTGCTATGCTAATAATATAATATATTGTATGTACATATAACTTGTAAGCTGCCTTGAGTCCCCTTCAGGGTGAGCAGGGCGGGATATAAATGTTGCTAATAAATAAAAAATAAAAAAGAAATTATTGATATCATATGTCTATACAATATATTATATTATTAGCATTGCACCATATTATTATTATTATTATTATTATTATTATTATTATTATTAACATTTATATCCTGCTCTTCTCACCCTGAAGGGGACTCAGGGCGGCTTATAAGTTATATGTACATAAAATATATTATTAGTGTAGCACAATATAAGCACTATATAAACATTACATATTATTATATTGTACTATATGACTATATTGCAATATTATTAGTAATAGTAATGTAATATAAATATACAATTATAATAGTGTATTACATTGTATTACATCATATTATCTATATGTATATCCAATATATTATAATATTAGTATAGTATAATACGAGTATTATATATTATTATATTAGTAGTTTTACATGTAATCTATAATATGTTATTATATTGTGCTATATTATGATACCACAATGTATTTAATACACTCCTAGTATATTACACTATTAGCATTATATAAGACACTGTACTATATCGTATCATAATATATCTATATATATAAAATGATAAAGTTGTTTGCGCAGTGACTATAACAACAAAACTAAACATCCCAGAAATACAAAATTTGGCAACACAATGCAAAAGGCTTGCCTCCAGGTTACAACAACACAACCACACCACAAAACCACAATCCGGACCCACAAAACTCACAACAACGCATCATGCGATAACAACACAACTAAACGCCCCAGAAATACAAAACTTGGCAACACAATGCAAATGCCTTGCCTCCCAGTTGTAAAAACACAACCACACCACAAAACCACACAGGACCCACAAAACTCACAACAACGCATTGTGACTATAACAACACAACTAAACGCCCCAGAAATACGAAACTTGGCAACACAACACAAAAGCCTTCCCTCCAGGTTGTAACAACACAACCACACCACAAAACCACAATCCGGACCCATAAAACTCACAACAACGCATCGTGACTATAACAACACAACTAAACACCCCAGAAATACGAAACTTGGCACACAACTAAACACCCCAGAAATATAAAACTTGACAACACAACACAAAAGCCTTGCCTCCCGGTTGTAACAACACAACTACACCACAAAACCACAATCTGGACCCACAAAACTCACAACAACGCATCGTGACTATAACACAACTAAACGCCCCAGAAATACAAAATTTGACAACACAATGCAAAAGCCTTGCCTCCCAGTTGTAAGAACACAACCACAACACAAAACCACAATCCGGACCCACAAAACTCACAACAACACATCATGACTATAACAACACAACTAAACGCCCCAGAAACACAAAACTTGGCAAAACAATGCAAAAGCCTTGCCTCCCAGTTGTAACAACATAACCACACCACAAAACCACACTGGACCCACAAAACTCACAACAACGCATCATGACTATAACAACACAACTAAATGCCCCAGAAATATGAAACTTGGCAACACAACATAAAAGCATTCCCTCCCGATTGTAACAACACAACCACACCACAAAACCACAATCCGGACCCACAGAACTCACAACAGTGCATCGTGACTATAACAACACAACTAAACACCCCAGAAATACAAAACTTGGCACACAACTAAACGCCCCAGAAATACAAAACTTGACAACACAACACAAAAGCCTTTTCTCCCGGTTGTAACAACACAACTACACCACAAAACCACAATCCGGACCCACAAAACTCACAACAACGCATTGTGACTATAACAAATACAAAATTTGACAACACAACTCATCCACCTCCCCAATCACTACATTCACACTTGGCCTCCAAAAAAACAATTACAATAATAACAATGACAACAACAACAATAAGAATCTACACCATCACAGGCAAGAAGCAGTCAGGCACTGAGGCTGAGAAGCCAATCAGTGCTACACTGGGCCTCCAAAAACGAATACAGTAGCATCTAACTTATCCAGCCTTCATGACCACTACAGCAACAACAATAATAAACACCTACACAGGCAAAAAAAAAGACTATTGTACCACAATAAGATGTAACCGCACTCAGCAGAATCAGACATCACGATTAACAACAAACCAAAGACAACAGGGATCTCAAGCAATTATCAATCAACACAAAAATTGAAGAAGGTAACAGACTTCAAATACTACTACTAATGTGAGTATAAAGAAGGGTGGAGGTCACAGCATAAATACAACGTAATGTAAACTGACCAACACCACCAGACTCAGCCACAGCAACGCGTGGCCGGGCACAGCTAGTTATATTATATATTAATATATTCCTCACCTGCCACCCGCCGGCCTGGGCCTCCCTTTCTGGGCCAGGAACTCGTCCAGCTGCCGCCTCCGCTCCGCTGGGGAAGGAAGAGATCCAGGCAGGTCAGGACTCTGACGCCCATCCTCCCCAGGAAACCAATGGGAGCCATACAGGCGCTCTGCACATGCTCTGGGGCGCCCTCGCACTTACCTGCGGCGGCATTCTCCTCAGCAGAGCGGCTTGGCTTGGGCCTTTCCCTTTCTGTCTGTCTCCCTCCGAAGCGGAGGCTCCGAGACCAAGCAGACATGGCGGCAGCCGTTGCTCTTTGGCCCCGCCCCGCCAAGATTCAAATGGCCCAATCAGACACGAGGGGCGTGGTCACAGAGGGTGAAGGGAACGCCCCTCAGCAGCATCAGAGGAGAAAGGAGGCGGGGACTCATAGCTCCCTCCCAATCAGAGACGAGGGGCGGGCCATAGAGGGGGAAGGGAGCACTTGTCAGCGGCATCAGACAGAGAAGGGGCGGAGCCTCACAGCAACGTCCCAATAAGAGTCGAGGGGCGGGGCCACTCCAAGTGGAAAGGGGGCAGAGCATCTCAGGCAAGTCCCAATCAGAGGGTGAGGGGCGTGGCTACACAGGGGGAAGGGAACGCCCCTCAGCAGCATCAGATAAGAAAAGAGGCGGAGACTCATATTGACATCCCAATCAGAGGCTGGGGGCGTGGCTACACAGGGGGAAGGGAACGCCCCTCAGCAGCATCAGATAAGAAAAGAGGCGGAGACTCATATTGACATCCCAATCAGAGGCTGGGGGCGTGGCTACACAGGGGGAAGGGAACGCCCCTCAGCAGCATCAGATAAGAAAAGAGGCGGAGACTCATATTGACATCCCAATCAGAGGCTGGGGGCGTGTCAATACTGGGATGTAATATGTGCCGACAGAATTGGAACACTGCCTTTGCTTTTTTTTTAAAAGGTCATATACACTGTATAATACTTTAATAATCATACAAGCGTAGTGAAATAGAACATTTATCTGGGCAGGCAGCCTGGTTCACTGGAGGGAGCCCAGCTTGAGTACAGTATGGTGATTGGACCATATTTCTACACTAGAATAAGCATGGTGGGAAACCAAAAGGTCTGCAAACCAAAGACCTGACATATGCTAGTACCATTCATGCCATATGTGGCCATTCTCACTGTTTCTTCTGCAGTGGATTTAAAAAAAAAAAAACATCAGTAGACCAGGAAGAAACTTGCTTACTAGGACCACAGCAAAGTTGTCTGTAGAGTTATTGCCACAAAGAATGGCTTTTCATTGGGGAATGTTTCCCACAGCAGGACTCTTTTGACTCACATTACTATTAGTTTTAAGTCTTCCTGAATATAATGTTTGAATTAATATGACAAACCAGAATACATAGATGTGTTAAAATAAGTAAGTAATGAAAAATGAACAGTGTTGTGTTATGAAGAGTCATTGCTGTCAATCTAATTGAACACTGTAAACACATACATTGTAACAATTACAGATGCTGATCATGAAAATGCAATGATTGAGAATCTGCTTCTTACACTAGGTGGTCTTCCATATATTGTTGGACAGTAGCTTTCAGGAGGCCTTGTCAGTATAACCAAGGTGAGGAATCCTGGGAGTTGCAGTCCAAAAACATCTGGAGAGCTAAATGAGATCTACATGTTTTATGTCATCAGTTGAATATGCTCAGTTCTGATCAAAGCATCTATAAAATATTTCTGTTAATATTTTTCTCTATGGTAGTAACAATAAATAAAACTCTAGAAATTACCTTTCCAGATCTCAGAACTGATGTGTGGTGCCATTGGTGCAAGCATAACACAGAGTGTTGCGAGGGCATCCTCATATTCTGCACTATGGAGAATAACTCTTTGAGACGCTTGCTACAAAGGAAGAAAATAGAATAAAGGATTATTAAATATAACTGGGTTAGGACTCTTGGAGATTAGGATTCAGAAACTCATTGGTTGACCTTGGGCAAGACTCACTCTATCAGCCTATCAAAGTGACAATGGCCAATCTTCCCCGAATAAATGTTGCCAAGAATACCCTAGGATAGAGTCACCATAAGCTGGAGTTGACGTCAAAGCATATAACCATACAACAAGATGGTCATTTCTATCAGAAAAACATGGGGCTAAAAAGTTCAAAACTCGCACTGCTTATAGAGGATGTAGTGCAGGGGACTTTTCTTAAACACTTGGCAAAACCTTGAGACTCGAGCCAGTTATTGGGATTCTGAACAGAATCCCAAGAATGTGCATGATGATAATTTTATTAGATTAGGGCCTGAAAAGCATACTGCAAACTCAAATTTACTGTTGCAATACTAATTGAAGTCATAAGTCTTTTGAAAAATGAAAGAGATAAGCTAGACAAGATGGATAACCCTGGCCAAGGCTTGTGTTTTGCTTGGTTACTCTGTCAGCATTTCACCTCTGTTCTAGATAAAGATTTTGAGTTAGCAAAAGATACAGGAATGGAGTCTGGAAGAGTTTCATAAGGTTTAAAACTGAGGGACTGATTAGACAGTGGTATAAGGTAATTAACTTTTATATCAGAACAAACATTTAGGTGTTGGGCGCTGATTCTATAGTACATTTAAATCCTGACCTTCCTCAAAGTGTATCTCAAAGTGGTATCCCACTATTCTATTTTAGTCCCTGTGATGTAACTGAAGCTAAAAAGGCGTAACCACCCAAGGTCAGGCAAAAAACATAATGATTTTGCATGATGATCAGAACCTGGCTCTCACCAGTCTAGCCTACTGCTATGACCACAGCATTATCCTAGCTCTCCCAGAACGGCATTACAGTCACAATATTCTTTTCTGTAACAGTAACATGATTTCACATCTCCACTTGATCAACTGTAGTGAATTCCTATAGGAGAAAAGTTTCACCTCTGGGGACTTTAAAACATCTGGATAGCTATGCTACAATGAAGTATTTGTACACCAAAGAGGATGCAGCCAACAAAGAACAAATGATCATTTAAAAATGGTGGGAACACCATCTCACAATGAATAGACCCAGTGGTGTTCAGCATTAAGAGGAAACAAAACAAAATAGTTTAGATGTATGTTGTCAAGTGTTAAATGCTGTGGAAAGAGGCAACTTCTAAATAACATAGAAGAGTAAAAGATTGATGAGGGTGCCACAAGTAACTCTACAAGGACTTACAAACTGCATATGCACGTGCATTAACACATAAACACAGAGTAAGCAATTTTCAGGCCAAGAAAAAGCTAATTTTAAAGTGTTAAAAATGGCTGGAAAGGACAGATTCTTTGGTCATTCAGAAATAAAACAAACAATATTCATTCAAATGACTGTGAAACTCCTGATGCTGCATTTTACACAATTGCTAAAAGCAGCTCATCTTTGGTCAGTCTCTAGTCCAACATCATTTACAGACCTACATGTTGCTGTTCTACAAACTTGGAAAATGCAATGTTCCCAAAATGTTAACTCAAAAGAAGGCATGGAGGTGGCAGACAATAAAAAGAAGACAGATAAGCATTTACTGCACTTATATCTCCCCGCATGAGAAGCAAAGTTTTATTTGCAGGTTAAGGGCTTTGCCAGAAATCAAACCAATGTGCTCTGCTCCCATTTAAAAAACATCTGAAAATGAGTCACTGGCAGCACTCATCATGAAACATCTATTATCAGTGATTCCCTCTGCAATTGTTGATAGGAAAAGTATTTTTTAAAGAGAAATAAGAATAAGCTTCATTTTTAATGAAGTGAAACTCTTTCGGTTTGTTCTAATTTTAATTTGCATACTTCCTGGTTTCAGACAAGAGTAAAAATGGATATTCTGAAATGCTGGTGAACATTTGTTTCACCATGCTCCCAATATACACTTAGGTTTTATTCTATACTAAACAGTTTGCTAAGGATGTGAGCAGCAGTCCTGCAAGTTAAAAAGTTGCCATTACACTGTCCCCAAAGACACCTGTAGTTTCTATATATTCTTTCAACATGTATAAATCACAATAATAATACTGATAAAATTTCATTTAGTAACTGCCTTGAAGCACTACAATTAATGCTCAATTATATTCAACAGGCAAACAGACAAATTAAGTCCAAAATTAGGTCATTATCTGACTTTTTTTAACATATTACATCCTAATCCTGTTTATGATGTTAACAGAGATTATTTATATTTAACATTCTATTGTATTAATATAGTAATTAAAACAAGATTAATTCCAATTGTGCAAAGATTGATATCGGATTCTCAAATCAATGGTAACTGCAACTGAGTACAATTATTTCACAAAAAAGCACATTCTAAATCTTGCAGAGGTCACAGCGCATTCCATGATAAATACACTTTCCTGCTGGCTTTCTTGTGCATGCATAGAGCTTTAAAATGTTTTACTGTAAGTATACTTACTGACAATGCATTACTGAGACTCATCAGTTGAGAAATTGCAGCATTAAACAAATAATCTTCCAAGAAGTATTCAGTCACCTAATCACACAAAAGCAACATTTTTCTTTGTTAAATCACAGAGTTATCTATCTTTGCTATAGCAATAAATAGTGTCAGCAAGCCCTAATCTCTTCTGCTTTTCTTGAAAAGATTTCTAGGTCTTGGTTTATTAAAACAGGCTAAGAAGGGAATAAAATAATAATAAACAGTTGAACAAGAGCATGAAACTATTTGATTTCAATAAATATTCAGAAGAAAGGGCCAAATGTGGCTCCAGAGACTAAAGGAAGTAGAAGCTCAACAAGATGTGGAGAACCTTGCTTGTGCTGGTCTCCAGGATTGCTGAATCTTAACAGCTTAATAGTTTTCTTTTCACTGACAATGACAGAGAATGAACCTGGGGTATTCTTCATGTATGTGTTCTAACATTATGGCTCCTTCCTTGATAGAGAAATGAAGGAATTCTTGCATTACATTCCTATGTAGGCTGAATGACTACAATTAACCCTGGCCAGTTTCCAAAGAAAGGCCCCTTTTCAGAGTTTATATTGTCTTGTAAGGTAGCCATGATTTATGTTAATCAAGCATCCTTAGCTTTGGAGCAAGATAAAAACCATCAACATCTAGGAGTGTCGTAGAAATCACACAATGTTTCTTTATAACTTCTTTTAGCTTTGAAGAAGAAATGGAAATGGCTTATGGTCATCAGAACAGAACAGAGTTATATCACTTGCAAAGCAACAAATTTCATGACAGGCAACTACTCTTAACTTCCTTGAACCTTGTGCTCTCCAGACGTCTTGGGACTACAACTCTCTCTACTTACAGATATTGTGGCCACATCTGGAGGGCACCAAGTAAAGGACAACTGCTTTCCCTTGTCTTATGAGACATTTCACTGACAGGGATTGCCATTTTAAGCTCTGAAGGAGAGCTGGCCAACGGGTAATACATGCGTCCAGCTCCTTTTTGGGCTTTTGCTAGCTTCAAGAATCCCCTCTGGTATTTAACACCAATTTAAAAAAAGAATTGTTCTTGGAAGTTTCCAGGAAACACAACCCTCTCTAAATAAGAGTGTGTGCCCCCATTGTTGTTTTTACCAAAAATATATTTTTCAGGAAACCAGAAGTGGACTTTCAGTTGGTTTCAGGTTCACTTTAAGTTAAACGTTTCCCAGAACTAAAAACTTTTCCTGTCAAAATGGAATTACATTTACTTTTTCCAGTTTATGAAAACAGGAAATTTCAATGGTGTATGTTCTGTTCAAAGTGATAATGGCCAGAAAATCACAACATGCCACAGTGACTTCATCATTTAAAAAATGGTCAGAATTTTGTTCTAACCTGTGAGACAGCATGATTCTTTTGCTTCCAAATACATTTGGCTTCATCTTTCTCTTTCTGATTCAGCAGCTGAGGACTGGGCAACGTTCCAGAATTCCTGGCTTCAATAAGTTTGGTTGCTAAGTGCCAGAGGCGAGATTGCCATCTTTGCACCCCAGGGATTGCATCAGCTGAGTGAAAAATTGCAGGCGAGAGAGGATTTCATTAGCACGAGTTGAAATAACATTGTCTGAGGAGGAACACTTGACTAGAAGTACTGCCCTTTGTAATGAGTCAGTATTTAACAACGTTGAACCTAAAAATATTTAAATTCAAATCTTATTAAACTGAGTTAAACAGTTCTCCGTTGGTTTCATGATGCACACAGTATTTGTAAAAATATTCAAGCTGAAGGGCTACTGACAGAAACTCTTTACTGAAGATGTCCCTTTTAAAGTTGAAGCAAAGTGATGACAAAGACAAGTACTCAGTTGTAACGAAGGTCAGAGAACGATGTGTCTTCAAGTGGTACAACTCGGGAAAAGAAGATAAAACACAGCACTTAAAACTCTTCAAAAGGAATTAACACAAATTCAAATTAGCCCTGACTACACTATGTAACACAGTTTTTGTTCCTGGGTTATAAATGTCATTTCCTAATTGGTTCTATCAAAAAAAAATATGGAAAAAGTTTATTAAATTGCAAAAACTTTGTTTGTGCTGGACATCCTGCAGCACATTTTGCTATAGTTTTTCTATGAATCTCTCATACAGTCTCATCCAATTCAACATAGATTGTGGCAGCCACAAAAACGAAGTTTCTGAAGTATTATTACTTTAAAAGTAAGTACTGCACAATAAAGCAGGAAACAACACTTTTAAACCAGGAACAGAAAAAAAAATCAAATTTTGTTACATAGTGTTGTTTAATTGTTTAATATTTGTTTAATATTTAATTGTTTAATTATTAATTGTTTAATATTTGATACATATAGAAATCAGATAGATGTATATCTGAGGTCTAATTTAAGATCATTACATCATGTATCCTGAACACACTGATCATATCACACACTGGAGGAGCAGACATATGATCTCCCACATCTTACGTTCATCTGAAGAAAAACAGAAAAGAGGCCCTTGATTAAGAGACTTGTACACATTTCCCATGGAGAATTTTTTCCTTTAGAAAGGAGGGAAACCTTTCAGATGCATCTGGATCAACTATGCAAATCTGGTACAGACTTTCTGCAATAGTCACAACCATTATTTATTTATATTAGGCATGGGCAAACTTCAGCCCTCCAGGTGTTTTGGACTTCAACTCCCAGAAATCCCTGCCAGTTTACTGGCTGTTAGAAATTTTGGGAGTTGAAGTCCAAAACACCTGGAGGGCTGAAGTTTGTCCATGCCTGATTTATATAGTACCCAAACCTCAAGATAATAGGCCAGGAACCCGCTTGCAGTTGCTGCCAAAAAAAGGTGCAAAAAAGCAACAAGGCCTTTTCACGCCATCAGTGCAACTTCTGGCTTAACCCTCCCCCTCCCCCGTCCCAAAGATGCTCACCTAATGTTTATGATACTGTCTTTGGTGCATCAGATGTAAAGACTTTTTCATTTTCCCAAGTATTTGTACAACTATTTTAGTGCATTCAGATATTAGCACTCTTTTTGCCATTGGTTTCATCATATTCACTGGTTTTATCATTAGTTCATTGTTTGCATTTGTTTTCATTATACAGTGGAACCTCTACTTAAGATTATTCCAACTTAAAAGCATTTGAATTATGAGCCTGTGTTTCACTTTAACATAAGAGCAACACTTTTGAGTTAAGAGCTAGTGCCAGAGGGAACTTAGCATGAGAGTACAGGGCTTTAGAGCTTCAAGGGAGCAGCCTTTGTGCCTCATGCTTTTGTTCACTTTGGGAGATTACTGTCTGCTTTGTTCTTGTCTGCCTTTAGGAACTTTGGGTTAGTTGATTTTGTGTGTTTTTTTTAATTCCTGGTATGTTTGGCTTTATTAAGGAGGAGGGGAGAGCAAGAGAGGGAGGGAGGCTGGAATGAATATAGCATGAAGAAAAAGATGCTTCTGCCTCTTCATTTTGTGCTTCCTTGCCACAACTTTGAGCTTCTACTATGGTGCCACAACTTTAAATCACTGAGGCCTCAATTAATGTAAATTTATTGGTATCTCGGCTTATACTGGAGTCAATGTTTTCCCAGTTTTTTTGTTGTAAAATTAGGTGCCTTGGCTTATACTCGAGTATAAAAGGTAAAGGTTTTCCCTGACGTTAAGTCCAGTCGTGACCGATTCTTGGGGTTGGTGCTCATCTCCATTTCTAAGCCGAAGAGCCGGCGTTGTCCGTAGACACCTCCAAGGTCATGTGGCTGGCATGACTGCATGGAGCGCCAGTGTTACCTTCCCACCGGAGCGGTACCTATTGATCTACTCACACTCTGGGGGTTGGTGCTCATCTCCATTTCTACGCCAAAGAGCCGGCGTTGTCCGTAGACATCTCCAAGGTCATGTGGCCATTGGCATGACTGCATGGAACACCGTTACCTTCCCGCCAGAGCGGTACCTATTGATCTACTCATACTCTGGGGGTTGGTGCTCATCTCCATTTCTAAACCGAAGAGCCGGCATTGTCCATAGACAACTCCAAGGTCATGTGGCCATAGGCATGACTGCATGGAGCGCCGTTACCTTCCCGACGGAGCAGTACCTATTTATCTACTCACATTTGCATGTTTTCGAATTGCTAGGTTGGCAGGAGCTGGGGCTAACAGCGGGCGCTCATTCCGCTCCCAGGATTTGAACCTGCAACCTTTCGGTCGGCAAGTCCAGCAGCTCAGTGCTTTAACACACTGTGCCACCATATATATGGTATATATTTCTTAGACAGAAATGTACAGTAGTTCTTTTCAATAAAGCTTAAGCTTGACTCTGCTCCGTGAGTTGCTGAAGCTCGTTTGCTCACACCAAGTCGGTGTGTTCGGAGGAGTTCCTGTAAGTGGGGGACAGAGGCCGGGAGGGCGGGCGGGAGGAGGTCAGTGAGGAGGGCCGGTCTGGATGGCCTTTGGGGACCCCTCCTCCCTCTCGCCTTGCCTTTCCCACAGCGAGAACGTGGCGGCCAACTCCACCTTCTCCAAGAGCTACACCGTCACCCCCCTTCTGAGCAACAACCGCGAGAAGCGGGGCCTGGCCCTCGACGGGAAGCTCAAGCACGAGGACACCAACCTGGCCTCCACCACCGTGTAAGGAAAGAATTTTCATCACCATTTTTTTAATGATTATTTTCTGCAAATATTTTTGTTGCTGGCGGTTCGAATCCGGGGAGCGGGGTGAGCTCCTGCAGTTAGCCCCAGCTTCTGCCAAACTAGCAGTTCAAAAACATGCAAATATGAGTAGATCAATAGGCACTGCTCCAGTGGGAAGGTAACAGCGTTCCATTTATTTATTGATATTGATGTTTTACTGTTGGAATAATTGTTTTATCCAGGCCGGGCTGTGGCGCAGGCTGGTGAGCAGCCAGCTGCAACAAACCACTCTGACCAAGAGGTCAAGAGTTCGAGGCCAGCTCGGAGCCTGTGTTTGTCTGTCTCTGTTCTATGTTAAGGCATTGAATGTTTGCCTTATATATGTAATGTGATCCGCCCTGAGTCCCCTTCGGGGTGAGAAAGAAGGGAGGAATATAAATACTGTAAATAAATAAATAAATAAATTATTGTTGTATGCTTCAGGCTTGGTCCCCATGTAAGCCGCTCCGAGTCCCCACTGGGGAGATGGGGCGGGGTATAAAAATAAAGTTGTTATTATTATTATTATTATTATTATTATTATTATTATTATTATATTTATTTGCTACATTGATGTCCCGCCCTTCTCACCCCAAAGGGGACTCAGAGCGGCTTACAAATAACATGTGCATACACTAAGTCATATTACCAGCACAGCGAAACACCAGCACTACACATCACCACACCGCACCACATCACCACACCGCAACACTACCAGCAGCACCACATGCAACATTCAACATATAATATTACTACAGTAGAGTCTCACTTATCCAACATAAACAGGCCGAGAGAACGTTGGATAAGCGAATATGTTGGATAATAAGGAGGGATTAAGGAAAAACCTATCACACATCAAATTAGGTTATGATTTTACAAATTAAGCACCCAAACATCATGTTATACAACAAATTTGTCAGAAAAAGTAGTTCAGTATGCAGTAATGCTATGTAGTCATTACTGTATTTACGAATTTAGCACCAAAATATCACGATATATTGAAAACATTGAGTACAAAAATGCGTTGGATAATCCAGAACGTTGGATAAGTGAGTGTTGGATTAGTGAGACTCTACTGTAATAATAATAATAATAATAATAATAAAGAAGATTGGAAGAGACCCCTTGGGCTATTGAGTCCAACCCCCTTCTGCCTCTCTGCACCAAAAGCACAAGCAAAGCACCCCTGACAGATGGCCACCCAGCCTCAATGTTAATAATAATAATAATAATAATAACAACAACAACAACATCATCAACAACAACAACAAGGGTTGCAAGAGAAGAAGAGACCCCCTTCTGCCCTTGTGCCATTGGGGCCGGGTAAATGGCTTCAATGGGCCGCATCCGGCCCCCGGGCCTTATTTTGGGGACCCCTGCTCTATTGTATATCTGAAACCTAATTTATCCTCCCTTCTTGCCTTTAGCCTGAGACCTGGGATGGACAAAGAAGTTCTGGGGATCCTGGTTTCCTACAAAGTGAAGGTCAACCTGATGGTCTCCAGAGGCGGGTGAGTGGCAGCCTCTCCCCCCCCCTCTCTCTCTCTCTCTCTATATATATATATCTATATATATCTATTTCTCTATCTCTATCTATCTATCTCTCTATCTCTATCTCTCTATCTATCTCTCTATCTCTATCTCTCTATCTATCTCTCTCTCTCTATCTATCTATTCCCCCCCCCTCTCTCTCTCTCTCTCTCTCTCTCTCTATATATATATATATATATATATATATATCTTTCTCCCTATCTATCTCTCTCTCTCTCTATCTCTCTATCTATCTATCTATCTATCTCTATATTCTCTCTCTCTCTCTCTCTCTCTCTCTCTGTCCAGTCCTTGGGTGGCCTATTTGACGCCAACGGGGAGAGCATTTGTGTTGCTCCTTGGTTGTGGCTTCCCAGTCTGAATGTGCTCTTCTCTTCCCTGCAGCATCCTCGGAGATCTCACATCCAGGTGAGCCTGGACCCATCCCTGCCGCTCTGCTCTTTCCTTCCACTTGTGCCGAATCGGGGGGCGGGGGGGGGGGTTGCCATCCCTTTCGCAGCCCCCAACTCGGGGCTCCCCGGCTGCCTTCCTGGGCTCCCCTCCTTCCCGCGTCATTGCCGCCCGTTTCCTCTTTCAGTGACGTTGGAGTGGAGGTGCCCGTCATCCTGATGCACCCGAAGCCAACCGACAGTGAGTAATCAGCACATAAAAGAGGGAGAAGAAATCAAACTCTGGCCAAGAGGAACAAGTCAGGAGGAGCCAGGCTCACCCAGCCGTCAGGGTTTTGCTTTCGATGAAGCATCTTGTCTAGAAACCGTTATAAACAAGAGAGTCGTGCCAATGCCAAAAACAGGCACTAGGGGGCGTCTAGAAACAAAACAGTTAATAATAATAATAATAATAATAATAATAATAATAATAATAATAATAATAATAACAACAACTTTATTTTTATACCCCGCCTCTATCTCCCCAAAGGGGACTCAGGACGGCTTACATGGGGCCAAGCCCGAATAAAAACAATAGCAATATAAAACACAACCATAGAAAAAAGACATGCACAATTATTAAAATGTAAACATTAGCCAGTAAAATCAAATGACAAGAACTAATACAAACATGGATTAAAACTAAGAGGTTGTAAAAGTAGACTGGGTAAGGTGCACCCTATAAATATTGTAAACATGAGGTGATTGATAAAGTGCTGCAAATTCTTGGAAGTGCAAATTGGGATGGGAGTAGACCCTGCTGTGTCTATATCAAGTTGACAAAGGTAAAAAGTGCAAACCGGTACAAGAATGCAAAGTTCACTAAAAATACAGTAGAGTCTCACTTAACGTAAAGGTAAAGGTAAAGGTTTTCCCCTGACGTTAAGTCCAGTCGTGACTGACTCTGGGGGTTGGTGCTCATCTCCATTTCTAAGCCAAAGAGCCGGCGTTGTCCATAGACATCTCCAGGTCATGTGGCCGGCATGACTGCATGGGGCACCGTTATTATTTATTTATTATTTACAGCATTTATATTCCGCCCTTCTTTCTCACCCCGAAGGGGACTCAGGGCGGATCACATTACACATATAGGCAAACATTCAATGCCTTTTAACATAGAACAAAGACAAGACAAACATAGGCTCCGAGCGGGCCTCGAACTCATGACCTCCTGGTCAGATTGATTCATTGCAGTTAATTGCAACTAGCTTGCTCTCCCGCCTGCGCCACAGCCCGGGCCCGTTACCTTCCCACCGGAGCTGTACCTATTGATCTACTCACATTTGCATGTTTTCGAATTGCTAGGTTGGCAGGAGCTGGGGCTAACAGCAGGTGCTCATTCCGCTCCCGGGATTTGAACCTGGGACCTTTCGGTCCACAAGTTCAGCAGCTCAGTGATTTAACACACTTCATCACCGGGGCTCCCAGAGTCTCACTTATCCAACATAAACGGGCCGGCAGAATGTTGGATAAGCGAATATGTTGGATAATAAGAGATTAAGAAAAAGCCTATTAAACATCAAAATAGGTTATCATTTTACAAATTAAGCACCAAAACATCATGTTATACAACAAGTTCATTAGACATTAATGCTATGTAGTAATTACTGTATTTACGAATTTATCACCAAAATAACATGATATATTGAAAACACCATTGACTACAAAAATGCATTGGAACGTTGGATAAGTGAGTGTTGGATAAGTGAGACTCTACTGTATTCACAATAATAATAATAATAATAATAATAATAATAATAATAATAATAATTGCAGAGATCTTCAGAAAAATATTCAGGGGAAAAAATCGCAAAAATATTTGCGATAAATAATCACAGAAATATTTGCAGAAAATAGTCATTAACACTTTTTTTGCAGAAAATAATATAAAATAAACATATTCGCAGAAATAATCATAATAATATTTGCAGAAATAGACAGGAAAATATTCAGGGGAAAGTAATTGTAAAAATATTGGCAGAAATATTCCCAAAAATAATTATAGTCACAGAAAAAAAAATAATTGTAAAAACATTCACAAAAATATTCCCAAAAATAATCATTAAAATATTGGCAGAAATATTCAGAAAAATATTCAGCAACCTTTTCCTAACCAGCGCCTGTCTTTTCCTTCCTTCCTTCCTTCTTTCCTTCCTGCGTCTGCTCCGTGGGATGCCTTCCTGACTCACAGATACACCAAGGTAAACAGGGCGGTGTGTCTTGTTGTGTTGTGGGTTGTGTTTACACACCGAGTACTGGACTGTTTGGCTCACCGTTCTCTCCCTCCCTTTCTCTCTCTCTCTTTCCTTCCTGCACCTTTGTGTCCTTGGCCTTTGCTCTCCTGTCCAGGAGGTAACCACACAGTTCTTCTATCCCTTTTGCTTTTTTAAACACACACACAACACCCCTGCGAGGCAGGCATGAGAATTCCTCCTCTCACACAATGTCTCCAAATTTGTTACGATCCCCAAAACACTGCAGAGTCTTGGTCACTGTTTGCAGAGATTTAACAGCACAGCCTCTGACCGTGAATATGCATGCACCCTTGAGCTCTGGAGGCTTGTTATGCTTCCGTCATTGCCGCATACAACTATTTACAGGTCTGCTATCAGTATACAAAGATACAACCATAGCAAGACTCTTGCACAATGAGGATGGTGATGGATTACAGATGCAGAGAGATCATGGCAAGGTATCAAAGATGGCAAAGCGGAGGTGAACATACAAGCTATCCCAACCTGCCCTCCAGGAAGGAAACGTATTTATTTATTTGCGACATTTATATCCCGCCCTTATCACCCCGAAGGGGACTCAGGGCGGCTTACAAGTTATATATACATATAATATATAATATTATTAGTATAGCACAATACAAGCATTATATATTGCTACTAGCTGTGCCCAGCCACGCGTTGCTGAGGCAAAGTGGTGGTGGTATTGGTTAAAAGTTGTTGTGGAATTTTTATTTGACGTTATTTGTATTTTTTTTAATTAATTTTATTGTAACATCTTTTTATTTATTATCTTTTATTATTTTGTTGTATTATTTTGTTGTATTATTTTAGTTATTTTGTTATAGTATTTTATTGTATTAATTTTTTAGTGTTTTTAATTATTTTTATTGTATTATTTCTATTTATTTTATTTTTTATTCTTTTATTAACACTGGGCTGAGTGGGTTGTTAGGAGACCAAGTGGGCGGAGCTTAGCCTTCTAAGTGGCAGCAATTGGATAAAAACCAATTGCTCTCCCTCTAAGTAGGACTTTTTTTTCTTTTCTTTTTGTTGTATCAACCTAGAGGCATGGATGATGGGTTGTGTTGTCAAATTTCAAGGTTGGGGGGCCTGTAGTTTTGTTGTTTTGTGGGTCACCGTGATGCCATCACTCATTTATATATATAGATATTGTACTATACCACTATATTGCAATATTATTAGTAATATTACATATAATATAAATATGCAATTATAATAGTGTATTATTTTATTGTATTACATTATAATACTACTATCAATATTATATGTATATACAACATAATTATATTATTAGTATAATAAAGTCATTTCCAATATAATAAATAATACCCATATTATGCTATACTTATTTTTATTTGACACAAAATAAAATTAAGCATAGCACAATATGGGTATTATTTATTATATTGGAAATGACTTTATTATAGATTTATTATTATTTATAAGAATATTAATAATACACTTATACATTTATTACACACACACACACATATATATATAATAAAATGTATAATACATTATTATACATTGGAAATGACAACACTATTTCTCTAGAATCACATTTCTACATTTCTTAACCCTTCAGTGGGCTGTGCTGTGAACACACATGCATTAGAACTGTATTTCACATAATAATAATAATAATAATAATAATAATAATAATAATAATAATAATAATAATAACAACAACAACTTTATTTTTATACCCCGCCTCTATCTCCCGAAAGGGGACTCAGGGCGGCTTACATGGGGCCAAGCCCGAATAAAAACAATAGCAATATAAAACACAACCATAGACAAAAGACATGCACAATTATAAAAATTTAAACATTAGCCAATAAAAACAAATGACAAGAAATAAAAACATGGATTGGTTGTAAAAGTAGACTGGGTAAGGTGCACCATTGTAAACACGAGGTGACTGATAAAGTGCTGCAAATTCTTGGAAGTGCAAATTGGGATGGGAATAGACCCTGCTGTGTCTATATCAAGTTGACATAAGTTGACACATGGGAGGCACATGCAGTGCATTTATTTATTTATTTATTTACAGCATTTATATCCCGCCCTTCTTTCTCACCCCGAAGGGGACTCAGGGCGGATCACATTACACATATAGGCAAACATTCAATGCCTTTTAACAGAACAAAGACAAGACAAACATAGGCTCCGAGCGGGCCTCGAACTCATGACCTCCTGGTCAGAGTGATTCATTGCAGTGATTCATTGCAGCTGCTCTCCAGCCTGCGCCACAGCCCGGATGCAGCATTCTTCTAAGTATACCTCACAACCCCTGAGGATGCCTGCCATAAATGTGGGTGAAATGTCAGGAGAGAATGCTTCCGGAACACGGCCAGACAGTCCGGAAAACACACAACAACCCTTCTACCTGGTGTCTTCTCTCCACCTCCTCTCTTTTCCTTCCTTCCTTCCTCCCTCCCATTTTCCTCCCTGGACTCTGCCCGTTCTCAGAGGCAATGTTTGGTGTCCTCTTCCTTTCCAGCGCGGAGGACATTGTGATCGAAGAATTCGCTCGGCAGAAGCTCAAGGGCGAGAAGGACGACGACGAAGAGAAGGAGGAGGAGGACAAAGGGGAGAGCTAAGGCACCTTCCGGGGGGCACGGCGGCGTTTCCGTGGGCATCCCTGTCCCAGGCATAATAATCTGTCATAATAATAATATTAACAACAATAACAACAACCATGCCTGTTGCTCCATCCGGGCCGGCCTCTTCCGTGCGTCCAAGACAGGACCTATAACCTCGCTTTGTTGCATCTCGGCCCCAGACCAGGCGCCTACGAGGTGTTTTCCGATAGTCAGACTTTACTGAAAGCGTCGTATGTGTAATTAGCAAGGCCGGGGTGCCCTGAGCATGTCTGTGCACCAACACGCAAACACCACGCATGCAGCAACGCAGGCAACAAGGCCCCACCTACTCCCAAGCCAGGACAGGGGCCCAAGGTGCAGTTCTGTCAGTTTAGGACGTCTGTATGTTGTGAAAGATCTCCGAGACCTGTACAATAAAATAATAAAGACGCCACCATCTGCCTGCCTGGGAGAATTTGAAACTGAGGCTGGGCGGCCATCTGTCGGGAGGGATCGGATGGTGTCTCTCCTTGCCTGGCGGAAGGAATGGATAGTCTTTGAAGGGGGAGTCCCTTCCAATGCTGGGATTCTATGGTTCAATAAACAGAGGCTGGGTGGCCATCTGTCCGGAGGGCTTGGATTGTGCTTGTCCTGGCTGGCAGAAAGAAGCAGACAAGCGAGCAGGGGGAGACTCCCCAAAGGCCTCCAGGGTCCCATTCAAACAGGGTCCAGGGTCCTATTCACAAGAATAATCGTACAAATATCCCCCCAAAATATTCATTAAAATATTAGGAAAATATTTGTGGAAAATTATCAAAATAATCACAGAAAA
This sequence comes from Anolis carolinensis, assembly GCF_035594765.1. NCBI lineage: Eukaryota > Metazoa > Chordata > Lepidosauria > Squamata > Anolidae > Anolis > Anolis carolinensis. The sequence continues at coordinate 31,650 of NW_026943834.1, read as the reverse complement.
ATTGCAAAAATAATCAAAAATATTCACAGTGTAATGTCCGTTGTTGGACCGCCGGATGGAAAGCCTCATGACCCAACAGAGTCCAGATATCTTGTAAGGTTTATTTTCAAGCAGCAGTTATTGGTTAGAAACCACCTCTGAAAAGCCTGCTATTCAAACACTATTTTCAGTGTAAAGACCGAGCTGTGTCCCAAAGCCACCTTACACCACACACAGAAAATATTTGCAAAAAATACTCATGAAATTATATTTTAAGAAATACACAAAATAATAATATTAAAATATTCCCAAAATTATAACTTAAAATGTTTATAGAAAATAATCATTATATATTACAAAAATCATCAAAAATATTCTCAGAAATATTTGGGGGGGGGGGGAATATAAAAAATATCAGCAGAAATATTCACAAAAATTAAAACTTGCAAATATATTCAAAAAATATATAATCAAAGTAATCTAAAATATTCACAAAAGTAATAAAATAATTATATATATTAAATGCAATATGAGTAATAATACTGCAGTGTAGTGATATGGTACAATGTAGTAAGTAATATATGATACTAGAGGGAGGGGGAGGTGAGCAGCACTCTCTCCTGACGTTTCGCCTGCACCTAAAGAGGGGGTGAGGTCAGTTGGAAACTAGCCATTCATGGGGATAGATATCTCACCTGAACCTTCCACTGAGGTTTGTGGGAACTGGCCTTGGCTTCGGGAGCTGTTCGCCCTCGTCCGAGGCTCCGGCACTCTTGGGCAGAGGAGGCAAAAGACCTTGCAAAACCCGAACTCCCAGGATATTATTATTATTATTATTATTATTATTATTATTATTATTATTATTATTATTACTATTATTATTATTATTATTATTATTACTATTGTCATGTAATTATATTTTCCAAATGGCTCAATGATATATCAATGGGATTCCTTATGTCTTTTCTCTTTGTCGCCCTCGTGTGGACAGAAGAATATTGCACTTGCCTTGGGATTCTGATTCGCAGCTCTTTGCTGCCATCAAATGGTCAGAGAAGGAAGTGCAGCCTCGAGCGTTGAAGGCGCCTTTGTGCTGCACTTCCCTACCTGACCATTTGATGGCAGCAGAGAGCAAAGAATCAGAGTTTCAAGGCAAGTGCAATATTCTTCTGTCCACAGGAGGGCGACAAACGGAAAAGTCATTAGGACTTTGTAATATTAATTGATATTTCTTTGAGCTATAACAGTTTAAAATAATACTAATATTAATAATAATAATCTTGGGAGTGAGAGGTTTGCAAGTCCTTTCCCCTCCTCTACCCAAGAGTGCTGGTGCCTTGCCAAACTACAAATCCCACCATCCCATGCAACCTCTGCAACTTTGCAACCGCAGAATACTATGGCCATGTTCCCGAAGCATTCTCTCCTGACGTTTTGCTCACATTTATGGCAGGCATCCTCATAGGTTGTAAAACTAAGTAAGGGAGGTTTATCTATCTCTGGAATAATGTCCAGGGCGAGAGAAAGAACTCTTGTCTTGTAGGCGAGTGTGAATGTTGCTATTGGCCGCCTTGATCAGCATTGAATGGCCTTGCAGCATCAAAGACTGGCTGCATTGCTGCCTGGGGGAATCCTTTGTTGTGAACGCGTTAGCTGGCCCTTATTGTTTCCTGTCTGGAATTCCTGTAGACTCGCAGGCCTGGGATAGTGAGCAGTTATCGCACTTTAACTCTCCTTTTTATAAATATTTGAGTTTTTCTTTGCTGCCTAGAAACCATAACTTTTGGGGCTTTTTCCTTCTATTTTCCTTTCATTCTGCCTTCCTGCTTTCAAAATGGCTTAAAATTAGATGTACGTACAATATATTTTATTATTAGCAAAGCACACCATTAGCATTATATAATAGTATATTGTACTATAACATCACACTGCATTATTATTCATAATATATATTAATATATTGTATTATATTGTATTACTTTATAATATAATTATCAATATTATATGTATATACAATATAGGTTAAAGGTAAAGGTTTTCGTGACCGACTCTGAGGTTTGGTGCTCATCTCCATTTCTCAGCCGAAGAGCCAGTATTGTCCATAGACACCTCCAAGGGCATGTGGCCACAGACATGACTGCATGGAGCACCGTTACCTTCCCGCCAGAGCGGTACCTATTGATCTACTCACATTGGCATGTTTTCAAGAGTAGTTTTACAAGCAAAGAGAAACTTCCTGACCCAAAGCCATGCCTGTCTACATTGAGGGCTCCTTGGAGCTGCAGTTTGGCATGGCACCAGAACTATCTGGTTTGGGCCCTTGTAAAACTAGACCTCCCTGGGTCCTATAGCAGGTAGTTTGGCAGAGGAGGCGAAAGGCCTAGTGAACTATATCACTGAGGTTCCCATAGCATTGAGCTGTTGCAGAGGTTGTATGGGATGATGGGAGTTGTAGTTTGGCAAGGCACCATTACTCTTGGGCAGAGGGGGCGAAAGGCCTTGCAAACCTCTAACTCCCTAGATTATTATTAGTAGTATTACTATTATTTAAGATAGCCATGGCTCAAAGTAATATCAATGAGATCCCCATTAAACCCTTATGGCCTTTCCGTTTGTCGCCCTCCTGTGGACAGAAGAATATTGCACTTGACTTCAGATTCTGATTCCTAGCCCTCTGCTTCCATCAAATGGTCAGTTAGGGAATTGCAGCCTCAGTGTTATATTTCCCCCCCAAAATTGCCTTGAGATTCTCATCTGCAATCCTTTGCTGCCATCACGTGGCATATTCGAGAAGTGCAGCCTTGAATTTTATTTACTGCATCGAACCCATAATTTTTTGGTTTTTTTCCTTTCATATTGGCTTCCTGCTTTCAGAGTGGCTTACAAATTATATGTACGTACAATATATTATATATTAGCATAGAACAACATTAGCGTTATATATTACTACATTGCACTAAGACATCATACTGTATTATTATTAGTAATATCACATGTAATATATAATTAATATTATTACATTACTATTAGTATTACATTGTATTACATTCTAATATAATTATCAATACCATATGTATAGACAATATATATATTATTCTATATTATGTTGTATATTGGCCCCAGAGCATCAGATGGTGATGGGGGGAGGGCCCCCCAACTGATGGCATAGGCAACAAGTGTTACTACGGCTACTAGCAGCAGCAACAACAACAACAACAATAATATCCCGGGAGTTGAAGTTTTGCCTGTCGCCTCTTCTACCCACGAATGCTGGAGCCTCATCACTGGAAGGAGTCTAATTGGAATCTGTGGGTCCTAGACCGCAAAGAACAACTTCCTGACCCAAAGCCATGACTGTCTACGTTGTGGGCTCCTGGGAGTTGCAGTTTGGCATGGCAGCAGCACCTCTGGTTTGAACCCTTGTAAAACTAGACCTTCCAGGGTCCTATAGCATGTCGTTTGGCAGAGGAAGCGAAAGGACAAGAGAACTATATCTCCCAGTGTGTTGTTGAAGGCTTTCATGGCCAGAATCACTGGGTTGTAGTGCATTTTCCGGGCTGTCTGGCCAAGTTCCAGAAGCATTCTCTCATGACGTTTCGCCCACATCTACGGCAGGCATCCTCTGGGGAGAGAGGGCAGTCTAGAAATAAAGTTTTATTATTATTTTAATCTTATTATTTTATTCTTATTGGAAAACTAAGCAAGGGGGGTTTATATCTCCTAGGCTCCAATGGCATTGAGCTGTTGCAGAGTTTGTATGGGATGGAGGGAGCTGTAGTTTGGCAGGGCTCTTGGGCAGAGGGGGTGAAAGTCCTTGCAAACCTCTACCTCCCAAGATTATTATTAGTAGTATTAATATTAATTAAGAGTGCTCTGGATCAAAGAAAGAGCAATGATATTCCAATTAAACCCTATGGCTTTTCCGTTTGTCGCCCTCCTGTGGACAGAGGAATATTGCACTTGCCTTGGGATTGTGATTATTGGCCCTCTGCTGCCATCAAATGGTCAGTTAGGGAAGTGCAGCCTCAGTGTTATATTTTCCCCAATATTGCCTTGAGATTGTCATCTGCAGTCTTTTGCTGCCATCACGTGGCCCAATCGGGAAGTGCAGCCTTGAGCAATAATATCAATATTAATGTGTCAGCACAGAGGCTTCTCCATTGCTCAAGGCTGCAATACTGGGAGTTATAGTTTTGCAAGGGCATCTCAATCATGCCACTGACTCACCCCACTGCGACGGGGCAATGTAGGGATGGTTTGGCACCCCTTCCCATTGCCGTGGCCCGGTGCTGTGGCCTCCGGGATCTGCAGTTTGCCGTGGTCCCATGGCTCTCTCATAGGGGGTGATGCACTATGGAACTTCTACAACACATTCCTATATTACTATATAGCACTATGCCATCATACTGTATTATTCTTAGTAATAAACATGTAATATATAATTATTATTATTATATTACTATTAGTATTATATTGTATTGTGTTATAATATAATTATCAATATTACATGTAAATACAATATAGGTTAAAGGTAAAGGTTTTCCCCTGACGTTAATTCCAGTCGTGTCCGATTCTGGGGGTTGGTGTTCATCTCCATTTCTTAGCTGAAGAGCCAGCATTGTCCGTAGACACCTCCAAGGTCATGTAGCCACTGGCATGACTGCATGGAGCACTGTTACCGTCCCGCCGGAGCAGTATCTATTGATCTACTCACATTGGCATGTTTTCAAGAGTAGTTTTACAAGCAAAGAGAAACTTCCTGACCCAAAACCATGCCTGTTTTCATTGAGGGCCACTGAGAATACCAGTTCAGCATGGCAGCAGCACTCTCTGGTTCGGGCCCTTGTAAAACTAGACCTCCCAGGGTCCTATAGCATGTCGTTTGGCAGAGGAGGCGACAGGCCTAGAGAACTACATCTCCCAGTGTGTTGTTGAAGGCTTCCATGGCCGGAATCATTGGTTGTTGTGCGTTTTCCAAGCTGTATGGCCATGTTCCAGACTCCTCGAGGCGGAGTCATCCACGCGATTACAGAGGAAGGCGGTACCGCTCTCCCTCGTCCTCAGCTTCATGGAGCTCCGAATCGGATGAAAGCAGGCATGGCTCCCGGTCCCATGGCTCGTCCCGGAGGAGTTTTTCGCGCGATTCAAGATCTCCCTCCCCTTATTATTTCCATGACCCAATTTATACTCGGGATTATTTTCGCTTCTTCTCGCGCCGCCACAGGCGCCGACGTAATGCCACCAGGGACGTCCCACGCCTGCCAGCTGATGCTGATCAGGCCTCAGCCGCCCCTCCGACTGCTCCTCCGGCTGCCCCCGCGCCACCCGCCTCGGATCCGACGTCTCGATCCACGGGCCACCATGCTTCAACCCCAGCGATACCGGTGGCCTTACCGACCCAGCCATTACCCATTCAGCCAGCCCCCGCCCCTCAGCCATCGCAGGGATCGGGGGTCCCGGAGGAGGCTATTAACTCTGATGCTAGTTCGGTACTTGAACCAGCTGATCCACAGCTTACCATAGGGGTGCCCGAGATGGACTGTGATTCCCCAGAGGATCTAAGAAGTTTCTCCTCATTGATCTCGCGCCTCGCTAAGGCGCTTAATCTACCTACCCGTCAAGACCCGACAGTTCTGGATGATCCAGTTTTTCCACGGGAACAGCAGCAGGGCCCTGCCGCAACGCCATTACCACTTCTGCCGTATCTTCTTCGCCTTCTGAGGTCACCCGACCTGGCCCCCTCTTCGATACCAGCGATCTCCAGGAAGGCTGATAGTCTTTACCGCATCGACCTCGCATCAGCGGAATGGTTGGGGAAACAACTTAAGCCAAACTCCATAGTAGTTGATGTCTCCCAGTCGCGCCCAGCTCAAAGATCCCAAGCGACTCCAGGGGACAGAGAGAGAAAGAAGCTAGATGCCATGGGCCGCAAAACTTACACTTCTGCTGGTCTTTTTGCTCGTATGGCCCATTATGGGGCTTACATGGGAGCCTATCAAAATTATTTGTGGAATAAAATTACCCCCCTTCTGGAACACCTACCTGTGGAGGAACTGCGTTTAGCGAAGGCTTTCAAGCAAGAAGCTTGCCAGCTTGCAGACCTACAGAAGGAGCTCGCCAAGCATATGGCGGATTCAGCGGGTAAACTCTTCGCTAATGCTGTCGCCCTCCGTCGCCACGCATGGCTTCGCTCTTCTGGGCTATCCTCCACGGCACGCACAGCAATTGAAGATCTACCGTTAGATGAGTCCGGTCTCTTCAACCCCAATACGGACTCCAACCTCGAGCGCACACACCAAATGCGCCAAACGGCGCACAGATTTGGCTTACCATCCCAATCGGCTACCTACCCTCGTCAACGTTGGCCCTCGTACTTACCGTTCCACCGCGGACGCACTAGTCCTGCTCCTCTGGGATCGAGGCCTCGCATCCCTACTCAGCCGACCCCCGCTAGGAGATCAACTTCGTCATCACGACGCCGCCCACAGGGTAGGGCTAGGCAACCCTATGTGCCCAGGCGGCGCGTTTAGCCGTCACCGTGCTAAGATACTACCAAGTTCCCCGTTGGGAAACCCCTGTTCTCCCCAGTTGTTAACCGATGAAGCTGACCGGGTCCGCAGTGCCACACCTCTGGAACCACCCTCGGTTCCAACCACTCAACAGCCCTTTTTTAGGGATCGCCTAGCCCCATTTATAAACGCATGGGCTAACATTACCTCAGACAGATGGGTGTTGGACATCGTTCGTAGGGGTTACCTGATCGAGTTTGAGACCTTGCCACCGACAGGTCAGATCCGAACGACACCCTCCTCCCCTCCGCTCTTACAAGAAATACGATCTCTCCTGGCGAAGGGTGCGGTTCAGCGCTTGAGGGATGGCCTCCTCCATGAGTGCTTCTTTTCAAAGTACTTTTTGGTTGAAAAAAGGGGTGGGGGCCTTCGGCCCATCCTAGACCTGCGGGCATTAAATTTCTACATCAAACCCCGGAAATTCAGGATGGTTACGCTTCCCATCATTCTCTCACTGATACGGAAAGGGGCTTGGTTCGCCACTGTGGACCTAAAGGACGCCTACTTCCACATAGGAATTAGACGTTCCCACCGTCGCTTCCTTAGTTTTAAAGTTGGCCGTTTGTGTTACTGTTTTAACGTTCTCCCATTTGGCCTCTCGACCGCACCCAGGGTGTTTACCAAGTGCGTAGCGGTTGTAGCTGCATATCTCAGACAACAGGGCGTAGTCATTTACCCTTATATAGACGATTGGCTTCTTGTGGCGCAGTCTAGGGCAGCGTTACTGGATAATATTCACTTCACGTTGTCTCTTCTGCAGGACCTCGGCCTGGCCATCAATCGAGAAAAGTCCTGTTTGCGGCCTTCCCAGTCCATTCTTTTTATTGGCGCCCTTATCGATTCCGTCAGCGGAAAGGCCTTTCTTCCAGACGATCGCGCCGCGACGCTAAGGTCAATCGTTCTCAAGGCTCTCACACCTCGCGGCGTGAGCGCGCGCCTCGTCCAGACTGTACTCGGCCACATGGCCTCAACAACTGCCGTAACTCCGTACGCAAGGCTACACATGCGCCCCCTCCAGGGCTGGTTTCTGTCGGTCTTCGACCCCCTTCGCGACAGTCAAGATTCGACCTTGTTCATTCCCAATCCGGTCCGCAGCTCCCTGCACTGGTGGATGTCCAGGTCCAACATCCAAAGGGGAATGCCCTTCCGACCTCCGACTCCGTCATTGTCTCTCACAACGGACTCCTCATTGCTGGGATGGGGCGCCCATCTCGGCACCCTCAGGATCCAGGGGTCGTGGTCTGCAACAGAGAAAAAACATCACATCAACTACCTGGAAATGCTGGCTGTTCTCAAGGCACTCCGGGCCTTCGAGCCATCGCTTCGGGGTCAGGTGGTCCGGGTACTAACGGACAACACGACCACACAGTTCTACATCAACAAGCAGGGAGGGACTCACTCACGGAGGCTCATCAATCTGTCTCTGCAGATTTGGCACTGGTGCCTTCACCGCAACATCCACTTGCTGGCCGTTTACCTCCCAGGAGAGGAGAACGATCTAGCAGACTCCCTGAGTCGGACCCCAAATTCCTGCCACGAATGGAAAGTGAGACCCCAGACACTCTCACCAATCTTCGCTCGCTGGGGCCACCCAACAGTGGATCTATTCGCCACTTCGAACAACGCTCAGTGCACCCTGTTCTGTGCTCGCTCCCCCAAGAACCTGGTAAAGGGGTGCCTGGGGGATGCTGGAACCCCGGCCTTCTATATGCCTTCCCTCCGATCCCACTCATACCTCGAACTCTGTCCAAAATACTAGACGACAGGACCAACTGTATACTGCTGACTCCCTGGTGGCCACGACAGCCATGGTTCGGGCCCCTCCTCCAGATGTTGGAGGGCGAGTTCCGGCACCTCCGGTACACACCGGACATACTTACCACACAGGACGGCCTTGTCCGACACCCAGATGCGGAATCGCTCCGTCTGACAGCCTGGAGAATTCGTCCGTCCCAACCATATCAGAACCTGTGAGAGCAATCATAGCTGCAGCCCACAAGGACTCCACGAAAAAGTCCTACGCCTACAAGTGGCAATGTTTTTCCAACTTCGCAAAACGAGCCGGTTCCGAGCCTGCTTCGGCCCCTACCGCGTTACTGCTAGACTTCCTCCTCTCACTATCGGAGAAGGGTCTGACACTCTCTTCTATCAAGTGTTACCTGGCGGCAATTTCGTGGTACCGTAGGAAGGCTGGGCAACCGTCTTGTTTTGCGGATCCCATGATTCGTCTCTTTCTCAAGGGCCACAATAATCTTCACCCACCTATCCGACCGCCTGCCCCAGCGTGGAGTCTAGAGTTGGTTTTATCCCAATTATCGAGGGCGCCCTTCGAACCCATGGCCACTATTGATCTTCAACACCTCACGTGGAAAACGGCCTTTCTGGTTGCGATCACCTCAGCGAGGCGGGCGAGTGAATTGTGTGCCCTACGGGTCGACCATCCCTACCTACGATTCCACAAAGATAAGGTAGTCCTCCGTTCTGATATTACGTTTCTTCCCAAGGTAGTGACTACCTTTCATCTATCACAAGACGTCATCCTTCCTGCCTTTTTCCCCAATCCAACTACACCACTGGAGTCTTCCCTCCATGCCTTGGATGCGAGAAGGGCCCTCGCCTTTTACATCGATAGGACTCGCAGCCACCGGAAATCACCACGTCTTTTTGTAAAATACAGGAAGGATGCTCTGGGCCTACCAGTAACCCCTCAACGCCTGTCTGGTTGGATTGTAGCAACAATCAAACTAGCTTACCAGCTTGCTCGTCGGGATCCTCCGGCTATGGTGAAGGGACACTCCACCAGGGCAGTGTCGACGACCCACGCTTTTATGAGGGGTGTTCCCCTGGAGGATATATGCCGAGCAGCGACCTGGGCGACACCCATGACGTTCGTCTCGCATTACAAGCTGGACGCCTTCTCCAGACGTGACGCTGCCTTCGGAAGAGCCGTGCTGTCATCGTGCCTGGCATGACGCCCACCTAACCAGGTTGGTAGCTTGCTAGTCACCCATATGTGTGCATTTGACAGGGACCACGTAGAAGAAGTATGGGTTGCTTACCTGTAACCATGTTTCTTCGAGTGGTCACCTGTCAAATCCACACATCCCCGCCCTTCCTCCCCGCAGCACGTCATGCCTCAGTTTTGAGCTGCCTCTCGCGGCTAGGAACTGGGGCGTCGGCCACGCCCACCGGCTATATATACTAACGAGGGGAGATGGGGCGGGGCCTCCGCCAAAAATGTATCTTTGAGAGCTTCTAGAGAATTCCGAACTGTTTGCGCAGGCGCAAGGAAAACCCATATGTGTGGATTTGACAGGTGACCACTCGAAGAAACATGGTTACAGGTAAGCAACCCATACTTATTACATTTATATCCCGCCCTCTCTCCCCTTAAAAGGGGACTCAGAGTGGCTTACGAGTTATATTTACATATTTATTTATTTATTACAATATTTATATCCTGCTGTCTCCCCTTAAAGGGGACTCAGGGCAGCTTAACAATAAAACACATATATAAAAACCATACAGTGCAATATAAATCATCATTAACTTACATCAGTATTTATAAAACACATCATAAAATACAGATAGGTGTGTTCAGTTCAAATCCATTCAAGGTATACGTGGACCCCCTTTTAATGCCAACCTTTCCACGTGGAAAACTCCATTTGTAAGGCAAACCCTCGTTAAAGGAGGTTTGCAATTAATTTTAAACCAGGCTTCTGAGGGACCCGCTGCGTTTAAAGCCAAACCTAGCAGGTGGGAACCCCTTTGGTTAACGCAAGGTGAGGGGGACCCTCTATTTTTAATAGGATGCCTGGGAGAATCTTAACCTAAATGCAGGCCTATGGGCTACAGCCTATTCTGCATAGCCAGGCATGGGGGGACCCCATATGATGAATTTGAAGCCTGGTAAAAGGAGATTTTTGTATTTATTAACTTATTACATTTATATCCCGCCCTCTTTCCCCTTAAAAGGGGACTCAGAGCGGCTTACGAGTTATATTTACATATTTATTTATTTATTACAATATTTATATCCCGCTATCTCCCCTTAAAGGGGACTCAGGGCAGCTTAACAATAAAACACATATATAAAAACCATACAGTGCAATATAAATCATCATTAACTTACATCAGTATTCATAAAACACATCATAAAATACAGATAGGTGTATTACATACACTGTATCATTAGCATCGCACAATATTAGCATTATATACTACATTGCATTATACCACTATACAGAAACATTATTAGCAATATTACATATAATATATAATATGTAATTCATATTATTATATTGTATCATTGTTAGTATTATATTGCATTATTTATTTATTTGCTAGATGTATATGCTGCCCTTCTTACCCCCAAGGTGAACGGCTTACAAATTAAATTTACATACAATATTATATTATTACCATAGTACAATTACTATATTGTACTATATGAATATATGGTAATATTATTAGTAGTATTACATGCAAAATGTAATACATAATTAATATTATTATATTTAATTATTAGTATATCGTTTTACAATATAATATGAACATTATATGTATATGCAATATGTTATAATTATATATTAAATTGTATATATATATATACATATATATACACACAGTAGAGTCATCCAACATAAATGGGCCAGCGAATATTTATTTATTTATTTACAGCATTTTACCGGGCTGGCCTCGAACTCATGACCTCCTGGTCAGTGATTTGTTGATATTTATTATTCATTTACAGCATTTATATTCCGCCCTTCCTTCTCACCTCGAAGGGGACTCAGGGCGGATCACATGACACATATAGGCAAACATTCAATGCCTTTTAACATAGAACAAAGACAAACAAACAGGCTCCGAGCGGGCCTCGAACTCGTGACCTCCTGGTCAGAGTGATTCATTGCAGTTAATTGCAGCTGGCTTGCTTTCCAGCCTGCGCTGTTGGATAATAAGGAGGCATTATGGAAAAGCCTATTAAACATCAAATTAATTGATGATTTTACAAATTAAGCACCAAAACATCATTTGACAGAAAAAGTAGTTCAATATGCAGTAATGCTATGTAGTAATTACTGTATTTACGGATTTAGCACCAAAATATCACGACGCATTGAAAACATGGACTACAAAAATGCGTTGAATAATCCAGAATGTTGGATAAGAGAGTGTTGGATGAGACTACTGTATATACAATATAAATTAGAATAGCATGTTATTGGGGGAGGAGCATCTTGGTTATTAGATGTTTTTATTAGTTACTGATACTAGTATAGATATGACATTGAGTATATATTATCCTAGCACAATGTTAATATTAGTTATTCATATTAGTCTCAATATGACATTAATAGAGTACATTATTATCCTAGCACAATGTTATTAGATGTTAATATTAGTTATTGATATTAGTCTCCATATGACATTAATTGAGTATATTATTATTCTAGCACAATGTTATTAAGGGCGAAATGTCAGGAGAGAATGCTTCTGGAAAACTAATTATTATTTCTTAGATTGTACTATATTAATCATATACCACAATATCTATAATACACCACTAGCATGTTATATTATTCGTATTATGTCACATACCAGTGCTAAATGATAAGTTGCATAAGAGATGTGGGCGAAATGTCAGGAGAGAATGCTTCTGGAAACCCATTATTATTTCTTAGATTGTACTATGTTAATCATATACCACAATGTCTATAATACACCACTAGCATGTTATATTATTCGTATTCTGTCACATACCAGTGCTAAATGATAAGTTGCGTAAGAGATGTGGGCGAAACGTCAGGAGAGAATGCTTCTGGAAAACCCATTATTATTTCTTAGATTGTACTATATTAATCATATACCACAATGTCTATAATACACCCCTAGCATGTTATATTATTCGTATTATGTCACATACCAGTGCTAAATGATAAGTTGCGTAAGAGATGTGGGCGAAACGTCAGGAGAGAATGCTTCTGGAAAACCCATTATTATTTCTTAGATTGTACTATATTAATCATATAACACAATATCTATAATGCACCACTAGCATGTTATATTATTCGTATTATGTCACATACCAGTGCTAAATGATAAGTTGCGTAAGAGATGTGGGCGAAACGTCAGGAGAGAATGCTTCTGGAAAACCCATTATTATTTCTTAGATTGTACTATATTAATCATATACCACAATATCTATAATGCACCACTAGCATGTTATATTATTCGTATTATGTCACATACCAGTGCTAAATGATAAGTTGCGTAAGAGATGTGGGCGAAACGTCAGGAGAGAATGCTTCTGGAAAACCCATTATTTCTTAGATTGTACTATATTAATCATATAACACAATGTCTATAATACACCCCTAGCATGTTATATTATTCGTATTATGTCACATACCAGTGCTAAATGATAAGTTACATAAGAGATGTGGGCGAAATGTCAGGAGAGAATGCTTCTGGAAACCCATTATTACTATTTAGATTGTACTATGTTAATCATATACCACAATGTCTATAATACACCACTAGCATGTTATATTATTCGTATTCTGTCACATACCAGTGCTAAATGATAAGTTACATAAGAGATGTGGGCGAAATGTCAGGAGAGAATGCTTCTGGAAACCCATTATTATTTCTTAGATTGTACTATGTTAATCATATACCACAATGTCTATAATACACCACTAGCATGTTATATTATTCGTATTCTGTCACATACCAGTGCTAAATGATAAGTTGCATAAGAGATGTGGGCGAAATGTCAGGAGAGAATGCTTCTGGAAAACTAATTATTATTTCTTAGATTGTACTATGTTAATCATATACCACAATGTCTATAATACACCACTAGCATGTTATATTATTCGTATTATGTCACATACCAGTGCTAAATGATAAGTTGCATAAGAGATGTGGGTGAAATGTCAGGAGAGAATGCTTCTGGAAAACTAATTATTATTTCTTAGATTGTACTATATTAATCATATACCACAATATCTATAATACACCACTAGCATGTTATATTATTCGTATTATGTCACATACCAGTGCTAAATGATAAGTTGCATAAGAGATGTGGGCGAAATGTCAGGAGAGAATGCTTCTGGAAACCCATTATTATTTCTTAGATTGTACTATGTTAATCATATACCACAATGTCTATAATACACCACTAGCATGTTATATTATTCGTATTCTGTCACATACCAGTGCTAAATGATAAGTTGCGTAAGAGATGTGGGCGAAACGTCAGGAGAGAATGCTTCTGGAAAACCCATTATTATTTCTTAGATTGTACTATATTAATCATATACCACAATGTCTATAATACACCCCTAGCATGTTATATTATTCGTATTATGTCACATACCAGTGCTAAATGATAAGTTGCGTAAGAGATGTGGGCGAAACGTCAGGAGAGAATGCTTCTGGAAAACCCATTATTATTTCTTAGATTGTACTATATTAATCATATAACACAATATCTATAATGCACCACTAGCATGTTATATTATTCGTATTATGTCACATACCAGTGCTAAATGATAAGTTGCGTAAGAGATGTGGGCGAAACGTCAGGAGAGAATGCTTCTGGAAAACCCATTATTATTTCTTAGATTGTACTATATTAATCATATACCACAATATCTATAATGCACCACTAGCATGTTATATTATTCGTATTATGTCACATACCAGTGCTAAATGATAAGTTGCATAAGAGATGTGGGTGAAATGTCAGGAGAGAATGCTTCTGGAAACCCATTATTATTTCTTAGATTGTACTATATTAATCATATACCACAATATCTATAATGCACCACTAGCATGTTATATTATTCGTATTATGTCACATACCAGTGCTAAATGATAAGTTGCGTAAGAGATGTGGGCGAAACGTCAGGAGAGAATGCTTCTGGAAAACCCATTATTATTTCTTAGATTGTACTATATTAATCATATACCACAATATCTATAATGCACCACTAGCATGTTATATTATTCGTATTATGTCACATACCAGTGCTAAATGATAAGTTGCGTAAGAGATGTGGGCGAAACGTCAGGAGAGAATGCTTCTGGAAAACCCATTATTATTTCTTAGATTGTACTATATTAATCATATAACACAATGTCTATAATACACCCCTAGCATGTTATATTATTCGTATTATGTCACATACCAGTGCTAAATGATAAGTTACATAAGAGATGTGGGCGAAATGTCAGGAGAGAATGCTTCTGGAAACCCATTATTATTTCTTAGATTGTACTATGTTAATCATATACCACAATGTCTATAATACACCACTAGCATGTTATATTATTCGTATTCTGTCACATACCAGTGCTAAATGATAAGTTGCATAAGAGATGTGGGCGAAATGTCAGGAGAGAATGCTTCTGGAAAACTAATTATTATTTCTTAGATTGTACTATGTTAATCATATACCACAATGTCTATAATACACCACTAGCATGTTATATTATTCGTATTATGTCACATACCAGTGCTAAATGATAAGTTGCATAAGAGATGTGGGTGAAATGTCAGGAGAGAATGCTTCTGGAAAACTAATTATTATTTCTTAGATTGTACTATGTTAATCATATACCACAATGTCTATAATACACCACTAGCATGTTATATTATTCGTATTATGTCACATACCAGTGCTAAATGATAAGTTGCATAAGAGATGTGGGCGAAATGTCAGGAGAGAATGCTTCTGGAAAACTAATTATTATTTCTCAGATTGTACTATGTTAATCATATACCACAATATGTATAATACACCACTAGCATGTTATATTATTCATATTATGTCACATACCAGTGCTAAATGATAAGTTGCATAAGAGATGTGGGTGAAATGTCAGGAAAGAATGCTTCTGGAAACCCATTATTATTTCTTAGATTGTACTATGTTAATCATATACCACAATGTCTATAATACACCACTAGCATGTTATATTATTCGTATTATGTCACATACCAGTGCTAAATGATAAGTTGCATAAGAGATGTGGGTGAAATGTCAGGAGAGAATGCTTCTGGAAAACTAATTATTATTTCTTAGATTGTACTATGTTAATCATATACCACAATATGTATAATACACCACTAGCATGTTATATTATTCATATTATGTCACATACCAGTGCTAAATGATAAGTTGCATAAGAGATGTGGGTGAAATGTCAGGAAAGAATGCTTCTGGAAACCCATTATTATTTCTTAGATTGTACTATGTTAATCATATACCACAATGTCTATAATACACCACTAGCATGTTATATTATTCGTATTCTGTCACATACCAGTGCAAAATGATAAGTTACATAAGAGATGTGGGCGAAATGTCAGGAGAGAATGCTTCTGGAAACCCATTATTATTTCTTAGATTGTACTATGTTAATCATATACCACAATGTCTATAATACACCACTAGCATGTTATATTATTCGTATTCTGTCACATACCAGTGCTAAATGATAAGTTGCATAAGAGATGTGGGTGAAATGTCAGGAGAGAATGCTTCTGGAAAACTAATTATTATTTCTTAGATTGTACTATGTTAATCATATACCACAATGTCTATAATACACCACTAGCATGTTATATTATTCGTATTATGTCACATACCAGTGCTAAATGATAAGTTGCATAAGAGATGTGGGTGAAATGTCAGGAGAGAATGCTTCTGGAAAACTAATTATTATTTCTTAGATTGTACTATGTTAATCATATACCACAATGTCTATAATACACCACTAGCATGTTATATTATTCGTATTATGTCACATACCAGTGCTAAATGATAAGTTGCATAAGAGATGTGGGTGAAATGTCAGGAAAGAATGCTTCTGGAAACCCATTATTATTTCTTAGATTGTACTATATTAATCATATACCACAATATCTAGAATACACCACTAGCATGTTATATTATTCGTATTATATCACATACCAGTGCTAAATGATAAGTTGCATAAGAGATGTGGGTGAAATGTCAGGAGAGAATGCTTCTGGAAACCCATTATTATTTCTTAGATTGTACTATGTTAATCATATACCACAATGTCTATAATACACCACTAGCATGTTATATTATTCGTATTATGTCACATACCAGTGCTAAATGATAAGTTACATAAGAGATGTGGGCGAAATGTCAGGAGAGAATGCTTCTGGAAACCCATTATTATTTCTTAGATTGTACTATGTTAATCATATACCACAATGTCTATAATACACCACTAGCATGTTATATTATTCGTATTCTGTCACATACCAGTGCTAAATGATAAGTTGCATAAGAGATGTGGGTGAAGTGTCAGGAGAGAATGCTTCTGGAAACCCATTATTACTTCTTAGATTGTACTATGTTAATCATATACCACAATGTCTATAATACACCACTAGCATGTTATATTATTCGTATTCTGTCACATACCAGTGCTAAATGATAAGTTGCATAAGAGATGTGGGTGAAGTGTCAGGAGAGAATGCTTCTGGAAACCCATTATTACTTCTTAGATTGTACTATGTTAATCATATACCACAATGTCTATAATACACCACTAGCATGTTATATTATTCGTATTCTGTCACATACCAGTGCTAAATGATAAGTTGCATAAGAGATGTGGGTGAAGTGTCAGGAGAGAATGCTTCTGGAAACCCATTATTACTTCTTAGATTGTACTATGTTAATCATATACCACAATGTCTATAATACACCACTAGCATGTTATATTATTCGTATTCTGTCACATACCAGTGCTAAATGATAAGTTGCATAAGAGATGTGGGTGAAGTGTCAGGAGAGAATGCTTCTGGAAACCCATTATTACTTCTTAGATTGTACTATGTTAATCATATACCACAATGTCTATAATACACCACTAGCATGTTATATTATTCGTATTCTGTCACATACCAGTGCTAAATGATAAGTTACATAAGAGATGTGGGCGAAACGTCAGGAGAGAATGCTTCTGGAAAACCCATTATTATTTCTTAGATTGTGCTATATTAATCATATACCACAATGTCTATAATACACCCCCAGCATGTTATATTATTCGTATTATGTCACATACCAGTGCTAAATGATAAGTTACATAAGAGATGTGGGCGAAATGTCAGGAGAGAATGCTTCTGGAAAACCCATTATTATTTCTTAGATTGTACTATGTTAATCATATACCACAATGTCTATAATACACCACTAGCATGTTATATTATTCGTATTCTGTCACATACCAGTGCTAAATGATAAGTTGCGTAAGAGATGTGGGCGAAACGTCAGGAGAGAATGCTTCTGGAAAACTAATTATTATTTCTCAGATTGTACTATGTTAATCATATACCACAATATGTATAATACACCACTAGCATGTTATATTATTCATATTATGTCACATACCAGTGCTAAATGATAAGTTGCATAAGAGATGTGGGTGAAATGTCAGGAAAGAATGCTTCTGGAAACCCATTATTATTTCTTAGATTGTACTATGTTAATCATATACCACAATGTCTATAATACACCACTAGCATGTTATATTATTCGTATTCTGTCACATACCAGTGCTAAATGATAAGTTACATAAGAGATGTGGGCGAAATGTCAGGAGAGAATGCTTCTGGAAACCCATTATTATTTCTTAGATTGTACTATGTTAATCATATACCACAATGTCTATAATACACCACTAGCATGTTATATTATTCGTATTCTGTCACATACCAGTGCTAAATGATAAGTTGCATAAGAGATGTGGGTGAAATGTCAGGAGAGAATGCTTCTGGAAAACTAATTATTATTTCTTAGATTGTACTATGTTAATCATATACCACAATGTCTATAATACACCACTAGCATGTTATATTATTCGTATTATGTCACATACCAGTGCTAAATGATAAGTTGCATAAGAGATGTGGGCGAAATGTCAGGAGAGAATGCTTCTGGAAAACTAATTATTATTTCTTAGATTGTACTATGTTAATCATATACCACAATATGTATAATACACCACTAGCATGTTATATTATTCATATTATGTCACATACCAGTGCTAAATGATAAGTTGCATAAGAGATGTGGGTGAAATGTCAGGAAAGAATGCTTCTGGAAACCCATTATTATTTCTTAGATTGTACTATGTTAATCATATACCACAATGTCTATAATACACCACTAGCATGTTATATTATTCGTATTCTGTCACATACCAGTGCTAAATGATAAGTTACATAAGAGATGTGGGCGAAATGTCAGGAGAGAATGCTTCTGGAAACCCATTATTATTTCTTAGATTGTACTATGTTAATCATATACCACAATGTCTATAATACACCACTAGCATGTTATATTATTCGTATTCTGTCACATACCAGTGCTAAATGATAAGTTGCATAAGAGATGTGGGTGAAATGTCAGGAGAGAATGCTTCTGGAAAACTAATTATTATTTCTTAGATTGTACTATGTTAATCATATACCACAATGTCTATAATACACCACTAGCATGTTATATTATTCGTATTATGTCACATACCAGTGCTAAATGATAAGTTGCATAAGAGATGTGGGTGAAATGTCAGGAGAGAATGCTTCTGGAAAACTAATTATTATTTCTTAGATTGTACTATGTTAATCATATACCACAATGTCTATAATACACCACTAGCATGTTATATTATTCGTATTATGTCACATACCAGTGCTAAATGATAAGTTGCATAAGAGATGTGGGTGAAATGTCAGGAAAGAATGCTTCTGGAAACCCATTATTATTTCTTAGATTGTACTATATTAATCATATACCACAATATCTAGAATACACCACTAGCATGTTATATTATTCGTATTATATCACATACCAGTGCTAAATGATAAGTTGCATAAGAGATGTGGGTGAAATGTCAGGAGAGAATGCTTCTGGAAACCCATTATTATTTCTTAGATTGTACTATGTTAATCATATACCACAATGTCTATAATACACCACTAGCATGTTATATTATTCGTATTATGTCACATACCAGTGCTAAATGATAAGTTACATAAGAGATGTGGGCGAAATGTCAGGAGAGAATGCTTCTGGAAACCCATTATTATTTCTTAGATTGTACTATGTTAATCATATACCACAATGTCTATAATACACCACTAGCATGTTATATTATTCGTATTCTGTCACATACCAGTGCTAAATGATAAGTTGCATAAGAGATGTGGGTGAAGTGTCAGGAGAGAATGCTTCTGGAAACCCATTATTACTTCTTAGATTGTACTATGTTAATCATATACCACAATGTCTATAATACACCACTAGCATGTTATATTATTCGTATTCTGTCACATACCAGTGCTAAATGATAAGTTGCATAAGAGATGTGGGTGAAGTGTCAGGAGAGAATGCTTCTGGAAACCCATTATTACTTCTTAGATTGTACTATGTTAATCATATACCACAATGTCTATAATACACCACTAGCATGTTATATTATTCGTATTCTGTCACATACCAGTGCTAAATGATAAGTTGCATAAGAGATGTGGGTGAAGTGTCAGGAGAGAATGCTTCTGGAAACCCATTATTACTTCTTAGATTGTACTATGTTAATCATATACCACAATGTCTATAATACACCACTAGCATGTTATATTATTCGTATTCTGTCACATACCAGTGCTAAATGATAAGTTGCATAAGAGATGTGGGTGAAGTGTCAGGAGAGAATGCTTCTGGAAACCCATTATTACTTCTTAGATTGTACTATGTTAATCATATACCACAATGTCTATAATACACCACTAGCATGTTATATTATTCGTATTCTGTCACATACCAGTGCTAAATGATAAGTTACATAAGAGATGTGGGCGAAACGTCAGGAGAGAATGCTTCTGGAAAACCCATTATTATTTCTTAGATTGTGCTATATTAATCATATACCACAATGTCTATAATACACCCCCAGCATGTTATATTATTCGTATTATGTCACATACCAGTGCTAAATGATAAGTTACATAAGAGATGTGGGAGAAATGTCAGGAGAGAATGCTTCTGGAAAACCCATTATTATTTCTTAGATTGTACTATGTTAATCATATACCACAATGTCTATAATACACCACTAGCATGTTATATTATTCGTATTCTGTCACATACCAGTGCTAAATGATAAGTTGCGTAAGAGATGTGGGCGAAACGTCAGGAGAGAATGCTTCTGGAAAACTAATTATTATTTCTCAGATTGTACTATGTTAATCATATACCACAATATGTATAATACACCACTAGCATGTTATATTATTCATATTATGTCACATACCAGTGCTAAATGATAAGTTGCATAAGAGATGTGGGTGAAATGTCAGGAAAGAATGCTTCTGGAAACCCATTATTATTTCTTAGATTGTACTATGTTAATCATATACCACAATGTCTATAATACACCACTAGCATGTTATATTATTCGTATTATGTCACATACCAGTGCTAAATGATAAGTTGCATAAGAGATGTGGGCGAAATGTCAGGAGAGAATGCTTCTGGAAAACTAATTATTATTTCTTAGATTGTACTATGTTAATCATATACCACAATATGTATAATACACCACTAGCATGTTATATTATTCATATTATGTCACATACCAGTGCTAAATGATAAGTTGCATAAGAGATGTGGGTGAAATGTCAGGAAAGAATGCTTCTGGAAACCCATTATTATTTCTTAGATTGTACTATGTTAATCATATACCACAATGTCTATAATACACCACTAGCATGTTATATTATTCGTATTCTGTCACATACCAGTGCTAAATGATAAGTTACTTAAGAGATGTGGGCGAAATGTCAGGAGAGAATGCTTCTGGAAACCCATTATTATTTCTTAGATTGTACTATGTTAATCATATACCACAATGTCTATAATACACCACTAGCATGTTATATTATTCGTATTCTGTCACATACCAGTGCTAAATGATAAGTTGCATAAGAGATGTGGGTGAAATGTCAGGAGAGAATGCTTCTGGAAAACTAATTATTATTTCTTAGATTGTACTATGTTAATCATATACCACAATGTCTATAATACACCACTAGCATGTTATATTATTCGTATTATGTCACATACCAGTGCTAAATGATAAGTTGCATAAGAGATGTGGGCGAAATGTCAGGAGAGAATGCTTCTGGAAAACTAATTATTATTTCTTAGATTGTACTATGTTAATCATATACCACAATATGTATAATACACCACTAGCATGTTATATTATTCATATTATGTCACATACCAGTGCTAAATGATAAGTTGCATAAGAGATGTGGGTGAAATGTCAGGAAAGAATGCTTCTGGAAACCCATTATTATTTCTTAGATTGTACTATGTTAATCATATACCACAATGTCTATAATACACCACTAGCATGTTATATTATTCGTATTCTGTCACATACCAGTGCTAAATGATAAGTTACATAAGAGATGTGGGCGAAATGTCAGGAGAGAATGCTTCTGGAAACCCATTATTATTTCTTAGATTGTACTATGTTAATCATATACCACAATGTCTATAATACACCACTAGCATGTTATATTATTCGTATTCTGTCACATACCAGTGCTAAATGATAAGTTGCATAAGAGATGTGGGTGAAATGTCAGGAGAGAATGCTTCTGGAAAACTAATTATTATTTCTTAGATTGTACTATGTTAATCATATACCACAATGTCTATAATACACCACTAGCATGTTATATTATTCGTATTCTGTCACATACCAGTGCTAAATGATAAGTTGCATAAGAGATGTGGGTGAAATGTCAGGAGAGAATGCTTCTGGAAAACTAATTATTATTTCTTAGATTGTACTATGTTAATCATATACCACAATGTCTATAATACACCACTAGCATGTTATATTATTCGTATTATGTCACATACCAGTGCTAAATGATAAGTTGCATAAGAGATGTGGGTGAAATGTCAGGAAAGAATGCTTCTGGAAACCCATTATTATTTCTTAGATTGTACTATGTTAATCATATACCACAATGTCTATAATACACCACTAGCATGTTATATTATTCGTATTATGTCACATACCAGTGCTAAATGATAAGTTGCATAAGAGATGTGGGCGAAATGTCAGGAGAGAATGCTTCTGGAAAACTAATTATTATTTCTTAGATTGTACTATGTTAATCATATACCACAATATGTATAATACACCACTAGCATGTTATATTATTCATATTATGTCACATACCAGTGCTAAATGATAAGTTGCATAAGAGATGTGGGTGAAATGTCAGGAAAGAATGCTTCTGGAAACCCATTATTATTTCTTAGATTGTACTATGTTAATCATATACCACAATGTCTATAATACACCACTAGCATGTTATATTATTCGTATTCTGTCACATACCAGTGCTAAATGATAAGTTACATAAGAGATGTGGGCGAAATGTCAGGAGAGAATGCTTCTGGAAACCCATTATTATTTCTTAGATTGTACTATGTTAATCATATACCACAATGTCTATAATACACCACTAGCATGTTATATTATTCGTATTCTGTCACATACCAGTGCTAAATGATAAGTTGCATAAGAGATGTGGGTGAAATGTCAGGAGAGAATGCTTCTGGAAAACTAATTATTATTTCTTAGATTGTACTATGTTAATCATATACCACAATGTCTATAATACACCACTAGCATGTTATATTATTCGTATTCTGTCACATACCAGTGCTAAATGATAAGTTGCATAAGAGATGTGGGTGAAATGTCAGGAGAGAATGCTTCTGGAAAACTAATTATTATTTCTTAGATTGTACTATGTTAATCATATACCACAATGTCTATAATACACCACTAGCATGTTATATTATTCGTATTATGTCACATACCAGTGCTAAATGATAAGTTGCATAAGAGATGTGGGTGAAATGTCAGGAAAGAATGCTTCTGGAAACCCATTATTATTTCTTAGATTGTACTATGTTAATCATATACCACAATGTCTATAATACACCACTAGCATGTTATATTATTCGTATTATGTCACATACCAGTGCTAAATGATAAGTTGCATAAGAGATGTGGGCGAAATGTCAGGAGAGAATGCTTCTGGAAAACTAATTATTATTTCTTAGATTGTACTATGTTAATCATATACCACAATATGTATAATACACCACTAGCATGTTATATTATTCATATTATGTCACATACCAGTGCTAAATGATAAGTTGCATAAGAGATGTGGGTGAAATGTCAGGAAAGAATGCTTCTGGAAACCCATTATTATTTCTTAGATTGTACTATGTTAATCATATACCACAATGTCTATAATACACCACTAGCATGTTATATTATTCGTATTCTGTCACATACCAGTGCTAAATGATAAGTTACATAAGAGATGTGGGCGAAATGTCAGGAGAGAATGCTTCTGGAAACCCATTATTATTTCTTAGATTGTACTATGTTAATCATATACCACAATGTCTATAATACACCACTAGCATGTTATATTATTCGTATTCTGTCACATACCAGTGCTAAATGATAAGTTGCATAAGAGATGTGGGTGAAATGTCAGGAGAGAATGCTTCTGGAAAACTAATTATTATTTCTTAGATTGTACTATGTTAATCATATACCACAATGTCTATAATACACCACTAGCATGTTATATTATTCGTATTATGTCACATACCAGTGCTAAATGATAAGTTGCATAAGAGATGTGGGCGAAATGTCAGGAGAGAATGCTTCTGGAAAACTAATTATTATTTCTTAGATTGTACTATGTTAATCATATACCACAATATGTATAATACACCACTAGCATGTTATATTATTCATATTATGTCACATACCAGTGCTAAATGATAAGTTGCATAAGAGATGTGGGTGAAATGTCAGGAAAGAATGCTTCTGGAAACCCATTATTATTTCTTAGATTGTACTATGTTAATCATATACCACAATGTCTATAATACACCACTAGCATGTTATATTATTCGTATTCTGTCACATACCAGTGCTAAATGATAAGTTACATAAGAGATGTGGGCGAAATGTCAGGAGAGAATGCTTCTGGAAACCCATTATTATTTCTTAGATTGTACTATGTTAATCATATACCACAATGTCTATAATACACCACTAGCATGTTATATTATTCGTATTCTGTCACATACCAGTGCTAAATGATAAGTTGCATAAGAGATGTGGGTGAAATGTCAGGAGAGAATGCTTCTGGAAAACTAATTATTATTTCTTAGATTGTACTATGTTAATCATATACCACAATGTCTATAATACACCACTAGCATGTTATATTATTCGTATTATGTCACATACCAGTGCTAAATGATAAGTTGCATAAGAGATGTGGGTGAAATGTCAGGAGAGAATGCTTCTGGAAAACTAATTATTATTTCTTAGATTGTACTATGTTAATCATATACCACAATGTCTATAATACACCACTAGCATGTTATATTATTCGTATTATGTCACATACCAGTGCTAAATGATAAGTTGCATAAGAGATGTGGGTGAAATGTCAGGAAAGAATGCTTCTGGAAACCCATTATTATTTCTTAGATTGTACTATATTAATCATATACCACAATATCTAGAATACACCACTAGCATGTTATATTATTCGTATTATATCACATACCAGTGCTAAATGATAAGTTGCATAAGAGATGTGGGTGAAATGTCAGGAGAGAATGCTTCTGGAAACCCATTATTATTTCTTAGATTGTACTATGTTAATCATATACCACAATGTCTATAATACACCACTAGCATGTTATATTATTCGTATTATGTCACATACCAGTGCTAAATGATAAGTTACATAAGAGATGTGGGCGAAATGTCAGGAGAGAATGCTTCTGGAAACCCATTATTATTTCTTAGATTGTACTATGTTAATCATATACCACAATGTCTATAATACACCACTAGCATGTTATATTATTCGTATTCTGTCACATACCAGTGCTAAATGATAAGTTGCATAAGAGATGTGGGTGAAGTGTCAGGAGAGAATGCTTCTGGAAACCCATTATTACTTCTTAGATTGTACTATGTTAATCATATACCACAATGTCTATAATACACCACTAGCATGTTATATTATTCGTATTCTGTCACATACCAGTGCTAAATGATAAGTTGCATAAGAGATGTGGGTGAAGTGTCAGGAGAGAATGCTTCTGGAAACCCATTATTACTTCTTAGATTGTACTATGTTAATCATATACCACAATGTCTATAATACACCACTAGCATGTTATATTATTCGTATTCTGTCACATACCAGTGCTAAATGATAAGTTGCATAAGAGATGTGGGTGAAGTGTCAGGAGAGAATGCTTCTGGAAACCCATTATTACTTCTTAGATTGTACTATGTTAATCATATACCACAATGTCTATAATACACCACTAGCATGTTATATTATTCGTATTCTGTCACATACCAGTGCTAAATGATAAGTTGCATAAGAGATGTGGGTGAAGTGTCAGGAGAGAATGCTTCTGGAAACCCATTATTACTTCTTAGATTGTACTATGTTAATCATATACCACAATGTCTATAATACACCACTAGCATGTTATATTATTCGTATTCTGTCACATACCAGTGCTAAATGATAAGTTACATAAGAGATGTGGGCGAAACGTCAGGAGAGAATGCTTCTGGAAAACCCATTATTATTTCTTAGATTGTGCTATATTAATCATATACCACAATGTCTATAATACACCCCCAGCATGTTATATTATTCGTATTATGTCACATACCAGTGCTAAATGATAAGTTACATAAGAGATGTGGGCGAAATGTCAGGAGAGAATGCTTCTGGAAAACCCATTATTATTTCTGAGATTGTACTATGTTAATCATATACCACAATGTCTATAATACACCACTAGCATGTTATATTATTCGTATTCTGTCACATACCAGTGCTAAATGATAAGTTGCGTAAGAGATGTGGGCGAAACGTCAGGAGAGAATGCTTCTGGAAAACTAATTATTATTTCTCAGATTGTACTATGTTAATCATATACCACAATATGTATAATACACCACTAGCATGTTATATTATTCGTATTATGTCACATACCAGTGCTAAATGATAAGTTGCATAAGAGATGTGGGTGAAATGTCAGGAAAGAATGCTTCTGGAAACCCATTATTATTTCTTAGATTGTACTATGTTAATCATATACCACAATGTCTATAATACACCACTAGCATGTTATATTATTCGTATTATGTCACATACCAGTGCTAAATGATAAGTTGCATAAGAGATGTGGGCGAAATGTCAGGAGAGAATGCTTCTGGAAAACTAATTATTATTTCTTAGATTGTACTATGTTAATCATATACCACAATATGTATAATACACCACTAGCATGTTATATTATTCATATTATGTCACATACCAGTGCTAAATGATAAGTTGCATAAGAGATGTGGGTGAAATGTCAGGAAAGAATGCTTCTGGAAACCCATTATTATTTCTTAGATTGTACTATGTTAATCATATACCACAATGTCTATAATACACCACTAGCATGTTATATTATTCGTATTCTGTCACATACCAGTGCTAAATGATAAGTTACTTAAGAGATGTGGGCGAAATGTCAGGAGAGAATGCTTCTGGAAACCCATTATTATTTCTTAGATTGTACTATGTTAATCATATACCACAATGTCTATAATACACCACTAGCATGTTATATTATTCGTATTCTGTCACATACCAGTGCTAAATGATAAGTTGCATAAGAGATGTGGGTGAAATGTCAGGAGAGAATGCTTCTGGAAAACTAATTATTATTTCTTAGATTGTACTATGTTAATCATATACCACAATGTCTATAATACACCACTAGCATGTTATATTATTCGTATTATGTCACATACCAGTGCTAAATGATAAGTTGCATAAGAGATGTGGGCGAAATGTCAGGAGAGAATGCTTCTGGAAAACTAATTATTATTTCTTAGATTGTACTATGTTAATCATATACCACAATATGTATAATACACCACTAGCATGTTATATTATTCATATTATGTCACATACCAGTGCTAAATGATAAGTTGCATAAGAGATGTGGGTGAAATGTCAGGAAAGAATGCTTCTGGAAACCCATTATTATTTCTTAGATTGTACTATGTTAATCATATACCACAATGTCTATAATACACCACTAGCATGTTATATTATTCGTATTCTGTCACATACCAGTGCTAAATGATAAGTTACATAAGAGATGTGGGCGAAATGTCAGGAGAGAATGCTTCTGGAAACCCATTATTATTTCTTAGATTGTACTATGTTAATCATATACCACAATGTCTATAATACACCACTAGCATGTTATATTATTCGTATTCTGTCACATACCAGTGCTAAATGATAAGTTGCATAAGAGATGTGGGTGAAATGTCAGGAGAGAATGCTTCTGGAAAACTAATTATTATTTCTTAGATTGTACTATGTTAATCATATACCACAATGTCTATAATACACCACTAGCATGTTATATTATTCGTATTATGTCACATACCAGTGCTAAATGATAAGTTGCATAAGAGATGTGGGTGAAATGTCAGGAGAGAATGCTTCTGGAAAACTAATTATTATTTCTTAGATTGTACTATGTTAATCATATACCACAATGTCTATAATACACCACTAGCATGTTATATTATTCGTATTATGTCACATACCAGTGCTAAATGATAAGTTGCATAAGAGATGTGGGTGAAATGTCAGGAAAGAATGCTTCTGGAAACCCATTATTATTTCTTAGATTGTACTATATTAATCATATACCACAATATCTAGAATACACCACTAGCATGTTATATTATTCGTATTATATCACATACCAGTGCTAAATGATAAGTTGCATAAGAGATGTGGGTGAAATGTCAGGAGAGAATGCTTCTGGAAACCCATTATTATTTCTTAGATTGTACTATGTTAATCATATACCACAATGTCTATAATACACCACTAGCATGTTATATTATTCGTATTATGTCACATACCAGTGCTAAATGATAAGTTACATAAGAGATGTGGGCGAAATGTCAGGAGAGAATGCTTCTGGAAACCCATTATTATTTCTTAGATTGTACTATGTTAATCATATACCACAATGTCTATAATACACCACTAGCATGTTATATTATTCGTATTATGTCACATACCAGTGCTAAATGATAAGTTGCATAAGAGATGTGGGTGAAGTGTCAGGAGAGAATGCTTCTGGAAACCCATTATTACTTCTTAGATTGTACTATGTTAATCATATACCACAATGTCTATAATACACCACTAGCATGTTATATTATTCGTATTCTGTCACATACCAGTGCTAAATGATAAGTTGCATAAGAGATGTGGGTGAAGTGTCAGGAGAGAATGCTTCTGGAAACCCATTATTACTTCTTAGATTGTACTATGTTAATCATATACCACAATGTCTATAATACACCACTAGCATGTTATATTATTCGTATTCTGTCACATACCAGTGCTAAATGATAAGTTGCATAAGAGATGTGGGTGAAGTGTCAGGAGAGAATGCTTCTGGAAACCCATTATTACTTCTTAGATTGTACTATGTTAATCATATACCACAATGTCTATAATACACCACTAGCATGTTATATTATTCGTATTCTGTCACATACCAGTGCTAAATGATAAGTTGCATAAGAGATGTGGGTGAAGTGTCAGGAGAGAATGCTTCT
The DNA here is from genome assembly GCF_035594765.1 of Anolis carolinensis. Taxonomy (NCBI): domain Eukaryota; kingdom Metazoa; phylum Chordata; class Lepidosauria; order Squamata; family Anolidae; genus Anolis; species Anolis carolinensis. The sequence continues at coordinate 2,218 of NW_026943834.1, read as the reverse complement.
GGAAACCCATTATTACTTCTTAGATTGTACTATGTTAATCATATACCACAATGTCTATAATACACCACTAGCATGTTATATTATTCGTATTCTGTCACATACCAGTGCTAAATGATAAGTTACATAAGAGATGTGGGCGAAACGTCAGGAGAGAATGCTTCTGGAAAACCCATTATTATTTCTTAGATTGTGCTATATTAATCATATACCACAATGTCTATAATACACCCCCAGCATGTTATATTATTCGTATTCTGTCACATACCAGTGCTAAATGATAAGTTGCGTAAGAGATGTGGGCGAAACGTCAGGAGAGAATGCTTCTGGAAAACTAATTATTATTTCTCAGATTGTACTATGTTAATCATATACCACAATATGTATAATACACCACTAGCATGTTATATTATTCGTATTATGTCACATACCAGTGCTAAATGATAAGTTGCATAAGAGATGTGGGTGAAATGTCAGGAAAGAATGCTTCTGGAAACCCATTATTATTTCTTAGATTGTACTATGTTAATCATATACCACAATGTCTATAATACACCACTAGCATGTTATATTATTCGTATTATGTCACATACCAGTGCTAAATGATAAGTTGCATAAGAGATGTGGGCGAAATGTCAGGAGAGAATGCTTCTGGAAAACTAATTATTATTTCTTAGATTGTACTATGTTAATCATATACCACAATATGTATAATACACCACTAGCATGTTATATTATTCATATTATGTCACATACCAGTGCTAAATGATAAGTTGCATAAGAGATGTGGGTGAAATGTCAGGAAAGAATGCTTCTGGAAACCCATTATTATTTCTTAGATTGTACTATGTTAATCATATACCACAATGTCTATAATACACCACTAGCATGTTATATTATTCGTATTCTGTCACATACCAGTGCTAAATGATAAGTTACTTAAGAGATGTGGGCGAAATGTCAGGAGAGAATGCTTCTGGAAACCCATTATTATTTCTTAGATTGTACTATGTTAATCATATACCACAATGTCTATAATACACCACTAGCATGTTATATTATTCGTATTCTGTCACATACCAGTGCTAAATGATAAGTTGCATAAGAGATGTGGGTGAAATGTCAGGAGAGAATGCTTCTGGAAAACTAATTATTATTTCTTAGATTGTACTATGTTAATCATATACCACAATGTCTATAATACACCACTAGCATGTTATATTATTCGTATTATGTCACATACCAGTGCTAAATGATAAGTTGCATAAGAGATGTGGGCGAAATGTCAGGAGAGAATGCTTCTGGAAAACTAATTATTATTTCTTAGATTGTACTATGTTAATCATATACCACAATATGTATAATACACCACTAGCATGTTATATTATTCATATTATGTCACATACCAGTGCTAAATGATAAGTTGCATAAGAGATGTGGGTGAAATGTCAGGAAAGAATGCTTCTGGAAACCCATTATTATTTCTTAGATTGTACTATGTTAATCATATACCACAATGTCTATAATACACCACTAGCATGTTATATTATTCGTATTCTGTCACATACCAGTGCTAAATGATAAGTTACATAAGAGATGTGGGCGAAATGTCAGGAGAGAATGCTTCTGGAAACCCATTATTATTTCTTAGATTGTACTATGTTAATCATATACCACAATGTCTATAATACACCACTAGCATGTTATATTATTCGTATTCTGTCACATACCAGTGCTAAATGATAAGTTGCATAAGAGATGTGGGTGAAATGTCAGGAGAGAATGCTTCTGGAAAACTAATTATTATTTCTTAGATTGTACTATGTTAATCATATACCACAATGTCTATAATACACCACTAGCATGTTATATTATTCGTATTCTGTCACATACCAGTGCTAAATGATAAGTTGCATAAGAGATGTGGGTGAAATGTCAGGAGAGAATGCTTCTGGAAAACTAATTATTATTTCTTAGATTGTACTATGTTAATCATATACCACAATGTCTATAATACACCACTAGCATGTTATATTATTCGTATTATGTCACATACCAGTGCTAAATGATAAGTTGCATAAGAGATGTGGGTGAAATGTCAGGAAAGAATGCTTCTGGAAACCCATTATTATTTCTTAGATTGTACTATGTTAATCATATACCACAATGTCTATAATACACCACTAGCATGTTATATTATTCGTATTATGTCACATACCAG